>NC_067399.1:218658017-218967705 GCF_016432865.1 Antechinus flavipes | reverse complement strand
AAGAAGATGGATTTTCATGTCAAGAAATTTCTTGGGATCATTAAAAGTTTTTCAAATATTATCAACAATGATTTGCTAATGATAAATCTCTTCTTATTCAATTCTGGGCTTGATCCTCATTGGCCAGCTGTGGTACCTATCTACATTCTATGTACTGATGGAGGAACTCATGTACTGATGGATGAAATCCCCTTCCAACTGCATGTCTTGAACTGGGTAATGGACATTCTTTAGCCACATGATTTTTTGCTGCATGAAGATATTACTTCATGATCATAGATTTAGACCTGGATCCTGAGTGGTAATCTAATCTACTCCCTTCATTTACAAATGAAGAAACTGAGACCCAGAAAGATTAAGTGATTGGTCATGGTCACAGGGATTTTATTTGATACAGAAGCTACCCAAAAAATGGGAGAAGTACAGGACCAAGAGTGTCACAATATCTTGATGTTTTAAGCCATTTTGTCTAAACATTTGGAAATTTTTATTTTTGTTTCCCAAGTCCCCTTCTCTTGTGAAGTATATGCCCTTGTTTTGTTCTACTCTTGTGTTTTTATGCAAATATACTGTTGTTTAAAAGCAAATCTTCCTTTGTGCAAACAAATCAAACTTGCAGTAAGAAAATGTAAACTCCACACCAGTGAGCTATATTTAACTAGGAATTTGATTGAAACTAGGAATATGTAGTAGTAATAGCTGGCATGTATATAGTGACCTAAGATTTACAAAACATTCTACATACATACATTCCTTATTTCCTTTGATCCTCCTAACAACAGATAAGTTAGATCATGAAAGTATATCCCCACCATAATGAAGGAACAAGATTCAAAGACAGAGTGATTTTCTCAAGTTCATAAAGATTGTAAATAACAGGTCTAAGAATCAACTCAAGGTCAAGTATAGTTCTGTCTACTATACTAATGTTCCTCTTTTATCCAAATAAGGATTGTCTTCTGCCAAGTAATCCCTTGTTTGGCCCTACACTTAGCTGTTCCATCAAAGCTGCTGTCACTGATCAATATACAAGGTGTCTCAAAAAGTCTCATGACAGCTCTAATAGCTTAAAGCTGCCCTAAGACTTTTTTGGAGACATTTCAAGAACCTTTCTTTTAGGAATGGTCTTCAGAGATAGTTTAATTATATGAGCATGGACAGGATACGTGACCCATCTGCTTCTCAAGTGACATCCAAAATTAGAGGAATGATTCAAATGGTTTTTCCATATTACTTAGCTCTTTTACTTTTAGATACTCATGAAACAATCTAAGCCAACAGAATCCTAGCCATCTGCTAAGGTAGCAGTAACAATTTGGTGGTAGTGGTGATGGTTGAGTGGTTTCAGTAATGTCTAATTCTTTATGACCTCATTTGGGGTTTTCTTAACAAAGATACTAGAGTGATTTCTCTTTTCCTTCTTCAGTTCATTTGATAGATGGTGAAACTGAGTCAAACAGGGTTAAACGATTTGTCCAAGCTCACACAATTAAGTGTCTGAAGCTAGATTTTAACTTGAAAGGATGCGTTTTCCTGCCTCCTGGCCATGTGCTTTATCCACTATACCAGTTAGCTGCCCAATAATATTTTTACATACATATTACACATACATACATAAATGTATATATACATATATGTGCATGCATACATGAATATATACTCAAGTATGTGTCTATCTTTAAGATTTAAATAGCATGTCCTTTATAACAACTTAGTGAGGCAGATAGTACACGTAATATTATGCCAAGTTTTACAGAACCTGAGGCCTAAAGAGGCAAAGTGATCTGCCTAGGATCACAGAGATAGCATAGAAGCTGGAATTCCAACCTGGACTCTTCTAACCTTAAAATCAATGTTTTTGAACTATGACTATGTATACAACTAGAACTATATTCTAATCTCTTTTTGTGTCACTGTGAACTCCTTGTGGCTGCCTCCCTCCAGGACAAGTCTTAGCAGCACTTCTGCTGGGCTTTACTACTGTCCCATTTTGAGTCTGGCTCCACCCTGGCCCTTGTTATGGGGTGTTACCCCTGTTATGGGGCACACCTTGGGGAAGCCCCAGGTCACGAAAGATTTCTTCCACCTCTGTGCAGGGGAATAACTTTTGTCGGGAGGACTGGTGGAGCTTGTGTAATCCCATCTTCCTGAAGGTGCGCCCTAAGCCCCAGCACAGGTATCTGAGCCCTATGAAAGGCCTGTGTCGTCATTCATGAAGGGGCTTTGTCAAGAGGGCCACTACCTTGCACCACCCAGCATCTTTGATGTTTCGGGAGATGTTTAGAAAGGACTGGTGTGACTTCCTTGGAGTGATCACAGCTTCTAGAGGAGGGAGTTCCTCTCAACAGAGGAAACTGGAGATATGTGGGTGGACGGCCAAGCCCTGATGAGGCTCACCCATGACTGATGATGCTGACCTTCCACCTAGCCTTTGTCTGAGAGTGTCCACACCTCTTAAGTTTCCATCCGCTCCCACCCCTCTGATGGCAGCAGCAGGAGTGGTACCTGACCGAAAGGAGGATGCTGAGAGTTTCATGGCTTCAAGGGTAAAAAGGAATGTATCAGTCCCCACTCAGAAGAGAACCTGGGTATGAAATAAAATTTATTTTATTATTCTAGGTAGAGCAAGGATGTAGTTAGCAAAGGGGGGAGGAATGTATTTCATGAAAGGGAAAAAAATATCATAGAGCACAAGGATTCTTAAACTGGGTTCATCAAACTATATAGGGGCATGTATAGATTTCAGGGATTCATGAACTTGGATGGAAAAAATTACATCTTTATATTTTTTAACCTCTAACTTACATTTACTATTTCTTTCAATTTTGAATAATAAATAAATGACTGTGGTATTAGGCTTCACCAGGCTTCCAGAGTGATCCATGATACACAAAATATTTAAGAACCCCTGTCAGAGCAGTGTCGACAATGACCAAAAAAGGAAGCAAATGGCTCAGAAAGAAGGAAAAAATGTTAGGGGGAAAAAACAAATAAAAGGAAGGTGAAAGAATAGAAGGCAAGGAATAGAAGAAAAAAGGAAAAGAAAAAGAGAGGAAATTAGGAAGGAAGGAAGAAAGGAAGGAAGGAAAGAAAGAAAGCCTCCTCTTTGCTCCTCCAGCTGCTAGTGCCTTTCTCCTTCAAAGTTACTTAGTTTTTGATTTGCTTTTGACTTGCATGTATGAGAGCCAGTGTCACTTAATGGATAAAGAGCTGACCTTAAAAAGGAAGGAAGGATGAAAAGAAGGAAAATAAAGGAGAGGAAGAGAGATGAAAGGATGGAAAGTAGAAGTGAAAAAGAAAACAAAGGAGAAAAGGGATAGAGGAAGAAAGAAAATGAAAGGAAGAAGTAGAAAAAAGTGAAATGGAAGGAAGATAAATAAAGAAGGGAAAAAAAGGCAAGGATAAAGGAGGAAGAAGGGAAGGAAGGACAAATGGCAGCTAGCTGATATAGTGACTAGATGACTAAGCTTGGAATCTGGGAGACCTGAGTCCAAGTTTCAGAGACTTGCTACTATCTGACCTTTGGCAATTCACTTGAGCTTTGTTTGCCTCAGTTTCCTCAACTGTAAAATGAAGATAATAATAATAATACTTACTTCTTGAGGTTGTCACGAATGTCAAATGAGATATTTATAAGGTATATACTACAATGATTAGCATATAGTAGGTGTTTAATAAACACCTGTTTCCTTCCTTCCCAGAAACTATGCCACTTTTATCTTTATTTCCTCAGGGCTTAGAATAAGACTTTGTACACAGAAGTCATTTAATAAATATTTATTGTATTTTAATTTGTTAAAGGAGAGAAAAAGGAGGGTAGAAAATAAAAAATATATTTACAAACTGTTTACAGTTTGTTATTTACAAACTGGCCTCTTCTTAGCTTTCCAAGATTTCCCTTTGTGATCTCTCCATTCTAGCCCCACTAGCATACTTGTTCCCCTTTATGCATTGCTCTTCACCTCCTGTCTCTGCCTTTCTAGGGCTGTCCTCCATGCTTGGTCTGGCTGTACAGTCACCTCTGAGACTTCCTGATCTCCTGCTTTTGCTCCTCTAGCTGCCAGCACTTTCCTCTTCTCCTCCTCCTCCTCTCCTCCTCCTCCTCCTCCTTCTTCCTTTCTTTTTTAAAGCTATTTTTTATTTGATTTGTATAGGACTTGTATATGTGAGAGGCAAGTCACTTAATGTATAAAGAGCTGAATTTGGAGTCAGGAAGACAAATTCATGATTGATGTGTAATCTTCCTTAAATCCCTTAACCTTTTGGTGTTCTAAGTAACTTGCTAAAAGTGTGAGTTGTAGATTCTGTCCTGTCTTGCATTATACAGCGAGTTTCTTATAGGAGCTCCCATACCAGTGAAATAACAGATCTAATTGATATCCCAGAAAACGACTAGAATAAGTTACTTAATGTGTCTCTATCTTAGTTTTTTGTAAAAATGAAAATAAAAATGATGTGTGTGAGGGGGAAATAAGTATTTAGTGCTTATTATGTGTCAGTATTTGTACTAAGCTTTAAGTTGCTGTTATTATCTCCATTTTACAGTTGAGGAAACTGAGACATATAGGTTAAATGAATTTATCTAGCATCAAACAGTCAGTAAATGTCTGAGGCTGATCGAATTTGAACTCAGATCTTCCTGATTTCAAACCCAGTAATCTATCCACTTTTTATCTCAATGTTTCAAAATGGCACCTACTACCAAGGTTTATTGTGAAGATCAAATTCAATAATATTTGCACTTAGCACAATGCCTAGCAGTTAGTAGGAACTTACTAAACGCTTGTTCCTCCATTCCTTTCTCCAGTCATTATGTCTGCTATATATTTATATATATGTGGTGTTTTTCTTCTTTATAATAATAAAATGGTTCTTCTCTGGGAGAAAGCAGGTTTCTCAGGGAGGTTTTCTGGAGGCAGCCTTAGTTTCAGTTAAAAGTAATAATCACCCAAAATGCAGCCAGCTGGTAAAAATGCAAATGTTTATTTTCTCCTTCCAAAATAGCCCGGTTAGTTGAGGCCTATCTCTCTGCTTGGTTCCAAGAGCTCTTGCCGCTTTGTCCTTTGCTTCTGCCTCTGCTTTCTTCAGCCTCCAGCCAGCACCAAGTTGAATCTGTCTTGCCTCTGAGAGAGGGCTTCTGGCTCTCAGTCTCCCAGAGTGCTCCTCTCCGACCCCAGTCCATGTTCCCAAGTAAAACTCCTCACTCAGAAAGGGCTTCTGGCTGAACTCACTTGCTGCTCCCCTCTCAATCTAAATTCAGCTGAACTTTCTTGACTGGGCTCACTGAAGCTCTATTTATGCTCCTTCGAGAGAGAGGGATTGTGGGATGTGAGAGAGAGGGATTATGGGTTTCTTCCCAGAGTGCTCTCTGGCCCTAAGAGCTTCAAGGGAGGAGTTACACAGTTAACTTTGTGAATCTCCCATACTTGTGAATTCCATGAGTAAAGTGTAAACACAAGCATTGTATCAATTAGTTCTACTTAGTACCTTGTTTCAGGTTCTGGCCCAAAACATCTTGTAAGATCAGATCAATAATCTATCAACTTTAATAAGTTAGCAGTTTGTAAAGATTCCAACATATATACACATTATGTCCTTCATGAGAATGTTAGCTTCCTAAGGGCAGTGGTTGTTTCACTTTTGCATTTGTATTCCCAAAGCTGAGCACAATGTCTGACATGCTTTTTTTAATTTTTGTTGTTGATCAGCTCAGACTCTTCATGACCCCATTTGTAATTTTCTTGGCAAAAGTAGTGCAGTGGTTGCCATTAACTTCTCTAGCTCATTTTACAGGAAACTAAGGCAACAGGATGAAGTGACTTGCCCACGATCACGCAGCTAGTTTGCTGTGTGATGCCATATTTGAACTCAAGATGAATCTTCTTGACTGCAGGCCCAGCATTTTGCCCACCTAATTTTCTCATGAGGCATATACAGGTACTTAATAAATGCTGCTCATTTGTTTGATTGATAAATAAAGGAGAGGAGAGAAAACGTCCTCTAGGAGTGTCTCTGTTTGAACATTCCAGAGGGGTCTGCTGTCCAACCCCTTGGGCATAGAAAGGGCAGAAATAGAATTTCCCAAAGAAGTCAGAGAAATCCAAGTAGATTTTGAAGGATATGCTATCCCCTAGTTTTAAGGAAATCTTTTCATCCTGACCTTTTCAGGGGAGTGGCTGGCTGAAAGATGACTATTTGTCAGTGACAAGCTAAATTCCTTCCATTCAAAGGCCATCCCAGAGTCCAGGCCTCACCCTCTGCTGAGGGCTTTCCAAAATGTAGGAGGTGTGTCCCTGGGGGGGAAGGGGGGGAGGGGAACAGCAGCAGTCACAATCATTTGATGATTTTAAGCACAACTGTGTAAAGCTTTACACTTTGTTCCATGAAAACAATTTTTACATCAAATTCAACAAAAATGAAACTAAGATGGTAAATGCAACCTAATAATAAATCCAACACAACAATTATTATATACAAATGAGGCCAAATTACAGTTGTCCCCTGTCAAATCTCAACATCAGTACTCTTTGCTCCAGCCAGAGCCATCTGTATGCTCATGATACATATGAGTTGTTTTTCACGCAGTTTTCTGCATTTGAATGTGAAATGTGCAAATTCAAAGTCAAGCAATCTGTATGTGGAAGTTAAAAGTACCAGAATAGTTATTATGTTTCTCAATATCATTCCTTTTGATAAACATAGAATAAAAAAAAGCTACAAAAGTAACCTATAACTTAAAAAAAAAACTCACCAAGGTTACAAATATGAAAATTATAATGGAATTTATTAATATATGCCATATTATTTTGTATTTAATATTTCTTTTGTGTGATTCTCAAATATAGGAAATTCTTAGTTTTACTTAAATAAAGCATGAACTGCTGGGTGTGGTAGCATACTGGCAATTCCTCTTACTGCAATAGGGCAAAAGCTAGTAGGGAATCTCAGGTCATCTCCAATGTGATGATCCTTAAGCAGAGGACCATTAAGTTGCCTACAGAAGGGCACTTGGCCCAGGTCAGAAAAAGAAGAGCAGGGTGAAACTTCCAAGCCAGTTAGTATTGGAATTGGGCCATGAGTAGCTTCTAGTTTTCCACATTCTGCTCAAATAAACAAATAACAAAGTGTGAGCTAGGAAAATTATTTGCGTAGATTGTTTGTGAAAAGTGTTGAGGAGTGTGACTTTTTTGTCTTAAAACTACATTGTCTGAAAACCACAGCTTTACTGCTTCCCTCAAGAACATTGTTCCTGGTTCTTATTGTCTGACAGTGGAGAGATAACAACTCTCAGCAGCAGTAGTGGACAGATTACTACTGATGATAACAGGAGAGAGTAATGGTAGAAATGCCCTGATAGGGAACTGGGGCCCCAACTCACAGCTGGTCCATTCAAAATGAGAAATTCTTGTCCAAAATTGGTAACTTGGATCTTCTGCTAGAGAATGGTCAGTTTCCTCACTTTTCCACTTTTCAGTCCTGAATCTTTCAAGACCCTAAAGGCACTAGACCTTTGGGAATGAGCACCTTAACTCTATCTGGAATTTCTATCTTCCTTTAACATTTTTATGTGCCTTACTTCCGTGTATGTATACACACACACACACACACACACACACACACACACACACACACACTTCTTGTTTATCTCAATGCCTTTGCCCTATCTGTCTGCCATAACTGGAACCCATTCCCTCTTTGTTAGAATCTTTTACTTCCTTCCAAACTTACCTCAAGTGCCAGCTTCTACATGAAACTTCTCCAGATCATACCTACTCTCCTCAACCCTCCAGTCCCCTAGCCCTTCTCTCAAATTACTTTATATTTATTTTTCATTAGGTTGCCAGCATTTTGAGAGCAGAAGCTGCCTTTTGCCTTTTTTTTGTAATTCTATTGTTTAGCAAGTAGTGATGTGATCTATAGTGTGGTGTTTGTCACCAAATGATGGAAGGCATTGAGGTACGGTCATGTGAAAATTCACAATGGCCATTCTCTTTGGCAAAAGGTAGATTTATTTAGGGGAATAGGTTTCAAACAAAATGAAGGGATACAATAGACCCTGGGAATGGTAAATCTGGAATAGAGTGGGAGAGCATATGAAAGATAAGTTCTTCAGTGGAACTCACAATTATTCAGTAGAAAGGTAGCACATCATGAGGTTGGGGCATGTCTTTAGCTGTCAGGCTAAATCCTGAAAGGGATTTAGCACCCTAAAAGAGTAAGCTGTAAGGAGAAGTATGTTTGAGAAGCATAGTAGAATTAGGGGAGATACCATGTCACTTGAAGAGGAAAAATAAGAAGAAAAGATGCTATGAGACAGAGTGTCATGGTAGACTGACACAAAGGAGAACAGTTGTTATGGTATGGCCCATAAGTAGACTATGGGGAAAATTTAACCTCAGGGACATAATTGGGATTTCTGGCAGAGCAAGACAAGGTGAGAATGCTCAAGACTTCTACAGAGGGTGAGTCTCAGGAATTTGACATAACTTGAATTTTAGATAGGACCATATCTCCATAGGGTGGGACCAGGCAATTAAACTGATCTCTATCAGAGCCTTTTGCCTGCTTGCCTCAGGGATCAATTCATTAGTTTCTCTGGGTTCAAAACAATATTCAAGATCTCATCAGTAATAGGTGCTTAATTAATGTTAATTGATAAACCATTCTCCAATTGATAAATGGTCAAAGGATACGAACAATTTTCAGATGAAGAAATTGAAACTATTTCTTGTCATATGAAAAAGTGTTCCAGATCACTATTGATCAGAGAAATGTAAATTAAGACAACTCTGAGATACCACTACACACCTCTCAGATTGGCTAAGATGACAGGAAAAGATAATGATGAATGTTGGAGGGTATATGGGAAAACTGGGCCACTGATGCATTGTTGGTGGAATTATGAATAGATCCAACCATTCTGGAGAGTAGGAGTCTCCTTTGGAACATGCATTTGGAACTATGCTCAAAAAGTTATCAAACTATGCATACCTTTTGATCCAGCAGTGTTACTACTGGGTTTATATCCCAAAGAGAGCTTAAAGGAGGGAAAGGGACCTGTATGTGCAAAAATGTTTGTGGCAGCCCTTTTTATAGTGCAAGAAAATGGAAACTGAGTGGATGCACATCAATTGGAGAATGGCTGAATAAATTATGATATATGAATGTTATGGAATATTACTGTTCTATAAGAAATGACCAATAGGATGATTTCAGAGAGGCCTGGAAAGAGACTTATATGAACTGATGCTAAGTGAAATGAGCAGAACCAGGAAATCGTTATACACTGGAATAACAAGACTATAAGATGATCAATTATGATGGACGTGGCTCTCTTCAACAGTGAGATGATTCTAACCAGTTCCAATTGTTCAGTAGTGAAGAGAATCATCTAAACCCAAAGAGAGAACTATGGGAATTGAGTGTGGAACACAACATAGCGTTTTCATTCTTTCTGTTGTTTGCTTGCATTTTTGTTTTCCTTCTCAGGTTTTTTTTTTCCTTTCTAGATCCAACTTTTCTTGTACAGCAAGATAACTGTATAAATATGTATACATATATTGTATTTAACATATATTTTAACATATTTAACATGTATTGGACCACCTGCCACCTAGGGGAGGGGGTGGAAGGAAGGAAGGGAAAATTTGGAACAAAAGGTTTTGCAAGGGTCAGTGTTGAAAAATTACCAATGTGTATGTTTTGTAAATAAAAAGCTATAATAAAAAAATTAATGTTGATTGATTGGTTGATTTGATGGGTGTAGCTAATTAATGTTGATTGATTGGTTGATTTGATGGAGAACTGCCATTCCTGTAGATAGACTGGATCTCCAGGCCATTGACTTGATTATTTTTCCCTTTGGGATTCTAGAGGTAATCTTCTAGTATGGCTGCTAATACAGTGGGATTGGGAGTCTGAAGACTTCAATTTGAATTCCAACCCTACAAACTGCTGACTTCTTAACACTTACTACTTTCTAGAAGATTTTAGATTTAGTTCAACACCATTTACATTTTATCTTGAACATCTTATCGTATCAAATAGACAGTGAAGAGTATAAATAAGTCTGTACTTCTAAAATATTTTAATTAGGAAGATCACCACTATCATTAGCAACCATATTTACACATCTATCTACTCTGGGAAAAAATGAACTTTAGCATGTCTGCTGAACAAAGAAGTCATCATACAAACTAATAAATACAGAGTTTAGAATTAGGAGGGACCTTTGAGTATTTGAAAGAAAAGAGTGGCAGCTAGGTAGTTCAGTGATTAGAAATGTGGCCCTGGTGTCAGTAAGACCTAAATTCAAATCCAGTTTTACATACTAACTAGCTGTGTGACCCTGGACAAATTACTTAACTTTTGTCTGTGTTAGCTTCCTTATCAGAAAAAATGGATTAATAAGAACACCGATTTCCCAGATTGTTGTAAAGATAAAGATAAAATGAGAAGGTATTTGTAAAGCACGTTGTATAGCTTAACACATTATATCAATGCTAGCTATCATTTTATATATATATTATATATATATATAATTTAATTTCATAGATACTATATTAGTTATGTACTGAGAAAATAATGAAAAATACTACCAAGGAATAAATAACCATTTAAAACTAATTTACAATCTATAATAATTAAAATATAATCTATCACGATTTAAATAACATAAATATGCAAAACATTATTCAGCCACAGATGACACATTTGCTTATTTTATGAATAGAGCCATTTAATAGACCCCCCCTTGCAATTACTTCGAGCTCCTCCAGGGGTCCTCAGCCCACAGGTTAAGATTCATTGCCTGAGATCACATAAAATTCTAGTCGGACATTCTCCTTTTACAGATGAGAAAACTGAGGATCAGAAAGGTTAAGCAATTGGCTCCATGTTACACAAATATTATGCAGCAGAGTTTGAATTGCTCTTAGGCTTTCATTTTCTTGAGAAAATTGTTTTTAGAAGATCTGGGCTCTCATTGGGAAAAAAAGAGTAAAAGCTAATTGAAGACTAGATAACTTAAACCTAAAGAATTGGTAGAGCAAAGAATCATAGAAACATTAGATATTCTTATTAAAAATAAGGAAAACAAAGAAACAGCAACATTTTTGTAATGCAGCCAAAACAGTCCTTAGGGAAATTTTTATCACTAAATACTTTCATCAACAAAAGAAGAAACATACCAGTGAATTGGGCATGCAACTCAAAAAAATCCGCAAAATCCTAGAGGCTAGAAAGTCAACAAATTAAAAGCTCTGATTAACCATTGAAATAAAAAGTTCTGAAAATCAAGAGATAAACAAAAATTCCTGAAGTTCAGGGTTCATATTCAGAGTGTCTGTACTTAAATACTGGCTTTCCTATTTTTCCACTCCATTTGGGCTTGGAAAATACACATATGTTTCAGACAAACTTTTCTACTTCTGGTTCTCAGAACTTCAGTTCATCTCTTGCCTTCATGCCTTTATATGAACTATTCTCTTTGCATTTTATATGATATATAGATGATCAGGAGAGTTCCAGTCTAGTTTAATGAGTTTCACCAATCTATCTGAAGAGAATATAGAATGAGGATTTTTGTCCACCTATCATGGAGCTAGACATGCACCATTGCCCCAGTGAATTCCCGATTAGCTAGTGACTGAAGCAAACCTGTTAATGAAGTCTTGGTAAGGGAATCTCCATCTCTGTCATCTATAAGAGTTAGAAAGGAGAAAATGCTTCATATTTTGACTCTTACTAGGACTAAATTTGAGTCCATTTAAGTACAGAATTCTTTGTTGAGATATTTCCCAACCCTCCATCCCTGACTGTAGGGTGTGTCTTAGGGGCTTATCTTTCATTTAAAGGATTGATTTCTAATCAATATCAAGGACTTAATTTCTTTTTGGGACCCCCCCCCCCTCCACATCTTTTAAGCTAATCTGAATGTTCAATTTCTTTTTAAACTAATCTACTTGTTAACTAGAGGAAAGGAAGAGGGAGGTCAAAGTTCTATCAGAATTACCCTGTGAATTTAAGTGATTCTTTGGAAAAAATAATTCTCTCTATTTTTTAAAAATAACTTTTTATTGACAGAACCCATGCCAGGGTAATTTTTTACAGCATTATCCCTTGCACTCACTTCTGTTCCGATTTTTCCCCTCCCTCCCTCCATCCCCTCCCCCAGATGGCAAGCAGTCCTTTACATGTTAAATAGGTTACAGTATATCCTAGATATAATATATGTGTGCAGAACCGAACAGTTCTCTTGTTGCACAGGGAGAATTGGATTCAGAAAGCATAAATAACCCGGGAAGAAAAACAAAAATGCAAGCAGTTTATATTCATTTCCCAGTGTTCTTTCTTTGGGTGTAGTTGCTTCTGTCCATTCTTGATCAACTGAAACTGAATTAGCTCTCTTTATCGAAGAGATCCACTTCCATCAGAATACATCCTCATACAGTGTCGTTGTTGAAGTATATAATGATCTCCTGGTTCTGCTCATTTCACTTAGCATCAGTTCATGTAAGTCTCTCCAAGCCTCTCTGTATTCATCCTGCTGGTCATTTCTTACAGAACAATAATATTCCATAAAATTCATATACCACAATTTACTCAACCATTCTCCAATTGATGGGCATCCATTCATTTTCCAGCTTCTAGCTACTACAAACAGGGCTGCCACAAACATTTTGGCACATACAGGTCCCTTTCCCTTCTTTAGTATCTCTTTGGGGTATAAGCCCATTAAAAACACTGCTGGATCAAAGGGCATGCACAGTTTGATGACTTTTTGAGCATAGTTCCAAATTGCTCTCCAGAATGGCTGGATGTGTTCACAATTTCACCAACAATATATCAGTGTCCCTGTTTTCCCACATCCCCTCCAACATTCTGCATTATCTTTCATGTCATTCTAGCCAATCTGACAGGTGTGTAGTGGTATCTCAGAGTTGTCTTAATTTGCAGTTTTCTGATTAATAATGATTTGGAGCATATTTTCATATGGCTATAAATAGTTTTAATTTCTTAATCTGAGAATTGTCTGTTCATGTCCTTTGACCATTTATCAATTGGAGAATGGCTTGATTTCTTATAAATTAGAATCAGTTCTCTATATATTTTGGAAATGAGGTCTTTATCAGAACCTTTGATTGTAAAAATGTTTTCCCAGTTTATTGTTTCCCTTCTAATCTTGTCTGCATTAGTTTTTGTTTGTACAAAAACTGGAAAAATTAATTCTCACCCAACATAGATTGGTTTCTCTTCTGAGAGTGTGGGGATACTTTCTCTTTGGATGGGAAACTCTTTCCCTCCCCCTTCATTTTCTTTATCATTTTTTGTTCTTATTATTTGTTTTTGCTTTTTCTTAACTAATTGGGTTGTATCCTATAAGAACTTTGTAAACTACAATTTGTAGAATTTGCAAACTTTATATTTGGGGAGTGAGTGTCTAGTTGGTCTAGGACCAATAGTCAGATTAAGTCTGGGCTTTTATAAAAGTAACGTTTAATTAGAGAACATCTAACTATGACACAAGGACTTTGTTGAAACTCTTTATTGTAGGTATTGGAGGAAGCACTTGACAGGGCAGGAGTTAAACTTCCTCAGGTCCTCCAATAACTTTGTGACTTTGTCACTATCCAGAATAGGGAATATTTATAAATATTCCCAAACGCCTCAGGGTTTGGTTTGCTGAGACAAAAGAGATCTCACAATGAGCTCTCCCAAGATACTCAATTAAATCACAGGGTATGAATCTTTGATAGAAAGGAGCCTACACTTGCAATGGAGCTGAATCATGATTCTCTGCTGGGGACATATATATACATTGTGGGCAAAACAATGAATTTTGGGTTGATAGCCAATAACTCGATCAAATCTTGAATATTATCTATTGAAAGTTAAGGGAGACATTCTCTTGTTGGAGGAACATTCCTTTCTGTGGTCTGTAAGAGTAAAGGAGAAGAAATGGCATTGACCTTCTACTTTGAAATTCTTTTGAAATGTTTTCTCTTTCTTCTACAAGAGTTACAAAGAGAGGGAAATTTCTTGTTTGAAGAGTATGGAAGTTGATCTCTTCTCCTCCAGTGGCAAAGTCAACTTACAGGATTAGCCCATGGCATCAGGAAATAGGTATTTGTCCAGAAAACTAAATGCATAAAGCAGAGTACAGGTTCAGTAATAATTGCAAGAAATGGACATTTTCAACTTTGGGTAGGCTTTTTTTTTAAAAGCTTTTTATTTACAAGTTATATGCATGGGTAATTTTACCGCATTGACAATTGCCAAACCTTTTGTTTCAATTTTTCCCTCCTTCCTCTCATCCCTTCCCCACGATGGCAGGTTGACCAATACATATTAAATATGTTAAAATATAAATTAAATACAATATAAGTATACATGTCCAAACAGTTATTTTGCTGTACAAAAAGAATCGGACTTTGAAATAGTGTACTATTAGCCTGTGAAGGAAATCAAAAATGCAGGCAGACAAAAATATAGGGATTGGGAATTCTATGTAGTGGTTCATAGTCATCTCCCAGAGTCCTTTCCCTGGGTGTAGCTGATTCAGTTCATTACTGCTCCATTGGAACTGATTTGGTTCATCTCATTGCTGAAGAGGGCCACGTCCATCAGAATTGATCATCATATACTATTGTTGTTGAAATGTACAATGATCTCCTGGTTCTGCTCATTTCACTCAGCATCAGTTCATGTAAGTCTCTCCGACCTTTCTGAAATCATCCTGTTGGTCATTTCTTACCGAACAATAATATTCCATAATATTCATATACCACAATTTATTCAGCCATTCTCCAATTGATGGGCATCCACTCAGTTTCCAGTTTCTGATCACTACATTTTTGCACATGTGTTCCCTTTCCTTCCTTTAGATTTCTTTGGATATAAGCCCAGTAGTAACACTGTTGGATCAAAGGGTATGCACAGTTTGATAACTTTTTGAGCATAATTCCAAATTGCTCTCCAGAATGGCTGTATGTATTCACAATTCCACCAACAATGTATTAGTGTCTTGGGTTGGCTTTTAAGAATTTCTAGGGGCAGCTAAGTGGCGCTGTGGATAGAGCACCAGCCCTGAAGTTAGGAGGACCTGAGTTTAAATCTGGTCTCAGACACTTAATAATTCCTAGTTGTGTGAGTATACTGGGCAAGTCACCATAACAGTAACATAATTAGAAAAAAAAAAAGACCACAATCACCAGAATCATCTTGCATTTGAAGAACAAAAGAAAGCCATGTCCTGGAAAGACAACATATCTGGATATTGCCAATCCTCCTTGATAACTGCTGCCAGTTTTTCAGCTATACATATCATAGTTGAATGGGAAATATTTGTTCAGCAGTCCCATCCAGGATATTTATATTCTGAGGTAAGGATAATGAGGATATGATTGGACTAGTACATGCCCACAGACTTCTGATGGTATTAGCCCGCATGTGAAAAGAGGCCAGGAATCTATTTCCAGGAAAATCATAATGGCATGTGATAGAGATTTCCTGGAGAGACCTTGGAATACAAATAGGTATTCTGTTATGACTCTGACTTGCTGACCACTGGGTAAATAGGCATTTCTCTGATTGACTTTGGAGAGTATGAATCAGTTTTGAAACTGTATTTGTTCCTTTCCATTTTAGATTAAGGGATTGGAGAGTCAGACCTTAAGAGTTTTGAAAAGTCAGGAGAGCCAATATCTTGGTGTCCCAAATCCTAGGTTTTACAATCAGCCCAATACAATTAATATCCTGAGGAGTAAAGAGTGACTTTTAGGACTCAATCCTGCAATAGTTTAGAAGATTTATTCCTTGTCTGTCAGTTATACCACATCTGGTGACATCTGAAAGATGGATAGTAGATAGCTCTTCTCAGATCCGTCTGTCTTCCCTCATTGGATTGTTAGCTCCCTGTTACACAGAATTGCCCCCTCCCCCTTGTTTTATCCCTAGCACTTTAAAGTTCCTAAAAGAAGCCATTTAATAAATGTTTCTTGAGTGACTGAAATTGATGGGATCAATGCTATATCAATCAACAGTTAAGAAGATTTATTGGTACTTACTAAGTGCTGATAATCAGAAAGAAAAAAAAAAAACAGCTCCTACCCTCAAGGAGCTTACCAATGAAAAAAAGATAACAAACCAAAGAAAACTGAAAACTGTCTTTTGTCTTGGAGGGCAAGAGAGAAAAATTCAGATAAATCAGCCTGGTGGGAAATGAAGGAATGACTAACCTTAGTGCCCTCCTTCAATGGAAGTTTTGGGGGAAGAGTCAGAATTAGAGGGCACTGAAGAGTTGTGAACTCTAGGGCTGAAATGATCTTCCAGATGAAGAGGTTCCTGGGGCATGATAGTGGAAAAATGCAGAGGAGTATAGAGCCTGGTAGAAAATTAATAAATGACTGTCCTCTTTAAATGGAGGTTCTGAGGAGAGTACTCCAATCCGAGGAAGGGACCCCAGAAGCAGAGAATATTTCTGAGATGTGAATCTCAGGCATTAAGTGATCTTCCAAGATGAAGATATTCCTGGATTATGGTGGAGAAGGTGAGAAGGCTATTTAAAACTGACCTAGGTTTGAGACTATTCTTCCCAGAGAATGAGGTGAGATCTGGGGGAATGTGCCCCTGAGGCATTGTGGGAAAATGTTATTTTTGTTCTAGTGACTTCTTCAAAATAAATATTCCAGTGCACTGGAGAGTCACTCACTAGCACCTAATATTGAAATGGGAGTGAGAGAGACAGAGGTAGAGAAACACAATTGGTAGGAGCTTACATTAATGGCAGCTTGAAAAACCTCCATATTCTTCAACATACTCCTAGAACCCTGAGTGTCAGATATTGCCTGTCTTAATCTGGAAAACTAAACTAGATGCTAGATGTTAATGAGCTCTTTAAGTGTTTTATATTTCCAGCACTTTTTCTTGAATGTTTTTGAGTCCTTTGAATATCTTTTGCAGTTTTTGGGTGGGGGAAACAAACAGCTGTCTCATATCTGATAACCATATTTCACAATAAGTACCTTTATGGTTGAGGATATTATCTGATTGGGGTTGGTTGGAGGTGGGGGTTGGGAATAGGAATTCTACTATATCTAAATTTTATTTTAGAGATCTCCTTGGAATTTTATGCCTGGGCTAAAGCAGAGCCAGATATTGATCCCACCCTCCAATGATATCAGGGACCCAGAATAGATTTGGGTCCACATCCCAGTCTGTTTGGAGAGTCCTGAAAATTGAGGAATAGCTTGAATGTACTACTTTGCCAGATTTTATCTTCTTTTCAAGCTAGCTTATATATCAACTCCTAGGAGAAATTTTTCCCAATCCCCTTATTTATTACTGCTATCTCCCTCTTCCTTAAATTATCACGAATCCTATTTATTTAGTTATACCATCCTAACATCCTCAAATGGAACATGAGCTTCTTGAGGGCAGGGATGACTTTCTGCTTAGTCTTTGTATCTCCCATGCCAAGCAAAGTGCTTTGTAAATAGCAGAATCTTAATGAATAAAAACTTGTCAGATTAGAACTCACTTTTCTTCTTTAGAACTTGATTTCCTGATTTGCAAAATGAAGGTATGGAATTAAAGTCCCTTGGAGCTGTAATCTATCATCTCATTATATGCGTATGTACTTGTGTGCATGCTTATGTATATATATATATATATATTATAAATGCACATGCAGATATGTATGTCTAATTTCTATGTATTTATTATATATCTTTACCAAAAGAATAGGAGCATTTTTTGTTGTTTTTGTTGGCCACAGTAACTCATGAATCTACTAAGGAGAAATTACACATTAGCAAGTACCTCTGGTTTATTCTTCCAGAGCAAGACAGGCTATACCTGCCACTCAGGGTTTTAGGAGTACATTGATGAGCAAGAAATTTCTCTTTCCAATGCCTTTGGCTTGAGCCACCATAAATTGTGTGTTCCCCCACCCCATTCCTCATTGTTGGGTGCCAGCGAGTGACTCACTAATTCATGGGATAGTTTCTCTGAAAGTAGAGTAAGAACATAAGTTTAAACATTTTTTTCCAGCACCTCAAGATCAGGTTCTTTTATATCCCATTCTATGGGGAGAATAGGCTTAAATTTAGCTCAGTTCCTACATAGCATTGGTACTACCAGTTTTACATCTAAATTGGTACAAGTGCCAGATTAAAGATGAACCCTTGTCTCAAACACTGCTGGGCAGGATCATTCCTTGCTTCTCATCAATTCATCAATGCTGGGTGATTGTAAAACCCAGCTCTTGGGACATAGGGATGTTGGCTCTCCTGACTCTACAAAACTCACAAGGGATATTGACTGAATCAGTAAAGAAAGAAGCAAGCATTCAAATGAAATGAATGGCATTTGATAACATTAAAGTATTCTAGTATCCAGGAAGTAGCTTCCTTTAATCTATGAATACTTTGGGTTTTTTTGCCCATTTTATACAATGTGGAGCACGATTAAACTATTTTAAATTATCACAGAGGGCGAAAATTCTATTTTTATATGATATTATTGGTTACATAGATGATTTTTTTTTATTTTATAGGAACATAGCCTCCAGTTGTAACATTTTTAGAAAAACACATTCTTTTTTTTATGTTGAATTAACTTTATGTTGAAATACTTAGAAAGCATTGTATTAAAAGTAGTAACTGCCTTTATTTTGCATATACCCTGCAATACAGTATGTAGTGCTAGACATATTAGGGTAGAAATTTAAATTCTTCTGAATTGAGTTCAGTTAACGCTGTGATATATGAAAAATTCAAAGATCTTTCTCAGTGGACCTCAAATAATATTTTACACATCTGGATATAGTTGTATACATTGTAATGTATTGGAAAGAATGATAGCTTTGGGATCAGAGGGCCTGGCTTCTAATGCCAGTTCTCTTACTCTCTTTTTTCTTGACCTTCAGCAAGTCACATATTCTCTCCAGGCCTCAGTTTCTTCATTTATAAAATGAAGTTAGTTGGGCTAGGTAATCTCTTAAGGCTCTAAAACTATTTAAATAATCCTATTTATTGTGTAATGCTTACATGTATCAGGATTATTCATGTAGATATCTTTTTTCTTTTACCATTCTGTAAAGCTGACAGCAGCTAAACTTTGTATCTCCCCAGAACACCGCTTAGGTGTTCTGCACTTAGTAAGTGCTTAACAAATGTTGATTGATTTTTTGAGTGAATGAATGGTTCTATCTATGCTGTTTTCCTTCTGAATATGAAAAAGACTGTAATCCTGAAAACTTAATACAGAAACCGCTCAACTATCATGTTCACAGCAGAATTTCAGGGATAAGTGGAAACTTTTCCTGAAGGGCACCATAGGGTATATAGTACCACTTTTAACTGGCTGGATAATAAAACCATTCTATAATGTGCATTCACGGCTGGCATTTCTGAGACACCAAATAGCATAACTTTTTGCTAAGAAACATTTTCATACCACTCGACAAAGGTGAATTCGCAGTCCTTCCCTCTCATTAAACAAAATCCCTTATAAAAACTAAATGTACTGTCATCTACCCTTTGGTTCAACTCTTCTGTAAAGCAAATACTGTGCTATTTAATCAGCTTGAAAAGATGCTGAACATCAGATTTGAAACTGACATTGTCTAAAAAGACAAAGGAAGTAGGTGCATATGGTGATGTAAGATGGAGGACCAACTTCAGCTTGCAGATCTGGACACCTCCCACTGACATCAGTGAGGACAGATTGTTATACATTTGCCAGTGAGAACTGGCCTTGTGGACTGCTGACACTCATTTTATTTAGAAATAATTTCTTACTGTTTTATTATGGATGGTTCCTTATACTTAGGTAAGAGACATTACAATGCCTTGAATTTATTTCTTTTCAAGGAGTGTCCCACTTATTCTCACATCCGTATGACATAATGGATAGGAAAATGGAATCATAGAATTAGAACTTAAAAGGACACTAGAGATACCTCATTTAACAAAGAAGGATGCTGCGGCTCAAAGAACGAGGAGTTCATCCAGAGACTACAATCCACATGGGTTGAAGGCAGTGGACTAGGAGTCATATTGAAAGTCCTGACTTTGTCACTATCTATCAACATTTCTAAGGTCCCTTCCAGTTCTAAAATTCTATAAAAATGTACTTTTTTCTTCTCCATTTATTTGAAGTAAGTGTGCCATTATTCACCTTATTCTCAAGAGTCCCTGTTTAGGAAGCAACTCAGAGTCAATCTATTCTAAAAGGGAAAGAGATTGAGGCAATTCTGTTATCTCAATGCCATTTGTTTTTGAGGAGCTTTGATAGCCATTAAAGAAACCTAGTCTAGCATAAGGGCCAGCTAGGAATCTCTCAATTGAGGGCATAAAGACTGGTAACCTGTGCCAATCCTTATCCTTTACCATCTATCACCATGTACCCTAGATTCATTGCTCTTTGGTTGTCTGACCTCTCAAGGACAATAGTTTCCCTACTTCTCACCTATAATGGGCTGAAGCTCAAGTTGATTCACTGAGGTCCCAAGCACATGAGGCTAAATAGTAATTGGACTATACTCTATTAATATATATGCTTGGAGAAAGAATGGCCCCTACTCACTCTTTGTGCAAGTCCTGATGTGTTGTATAGGAAATGACATTTTTGGTGGTTGGAGGCAGGGGAGTGGGGAAGAGAAGCGGAAGGAGAGACTGCTGGCTGGCGTCTTGACACAGCTGCTCGCGTTGCTATGGCGATGGCCCTTCATCTCCGATCCCCCTCTGCTAGCTGGCTTCCTGTCGCAGCTGCCCATATTGCTACTGCAATCTCTACTGAGAATAAAGATTGAACATTTTTCCCTTAATCTGAATTCCTGACTCTGGCTAATTTTAAATACACGGTCATCACACTCACCTTCTTTGTCTCCTCATACCTACCGTAGATACTTAGAAAAGTTGCTACTAATTCAGTTGCTCGTTATAGAAGTGGTTTAGAAATCTAAAGATTCTCCTCAACAAAGGAGAAACTTAAAAAAAAATGTTCCCAGGGCATAAACACAAATCAAATATGAAATAGATAGCTTATTCCCACACAGAAGAGAGGATGTTCAATGAAACCTGGGGCTCAATCCCATTTGCTTGAGACTATTAGAGACTGATTGGTTAGTGTTTTATTGATGAGTGAGCATCAGAGTTATCAAGCGCTTTTGAGGAGAGAGATCCAAAAGCTTATGACTTCTATCTTTGAGAGAAGATAGAAGTACTTCAGAAAGAAGTTCCTGGAGGGTAAGAAAGACCGTGGGAACAAATTGACATGTAGACGAACTGGTACCTTGAACACATATGTTCCTGTTTTCAGCTTACTATGCTAGAGACTTTGGAGATTTTCACCTTATGTGAAATTGGAGTCTCCACCTATCTTTGTCTATCTGTATGCCGTTTTTTGTCTGATGTAATCTAAATCTGTAAAACTTTTCTGCTTTCTGGTTGCTATTGGCTTGCATAAAAGGGTACATTGGTTAATCACTATATGATGGTTTTTGTGGAACTTGCATTTGGCGAGAAAGGAGTCAAGTCTTTGGATACACAGCTTGAAACTATATGTCTCTGTTAAAATCAAGAGTCATCAAGAAATGTCTTAAACCATAAAATTATTTTATTTGGACTAACAATATTTAGGGGAAAGATAGATATGATTCTAGCCTAGTGATTCCTCCCTCCCTGAATAGAGCAGAGTATCGATCCTAATGGTCTTGGTTTTCTGTTCCCTTACTGTATTGATTTATAGTCTCCCTTAGGTGAATAGAAGTGATTCTAGAGATAATTTTTTATACATATCTATGAACCACATTTAAAACTATGTAGCCACACATAAATTACATGTATGTACTTATACTTATATCACCAATTAAAATACAAAATTATTAGAACAGAATGCTGGACTATTAGTACAATATGTTGTGAGGCTATTATTGAGATATAAACAGGATTGTTTTTTAATTGGTTTGTTGTTCTGTTTTGTAAAGCTACTAGTTATCCAGTTCACATTTCACCATACTCCAACCAAATACTCCTTCCAATGTCCCTCATCATGCTGATACTTTTGTAACAAAAAATTCTATCCTGCTAGCATTGCTATAACCTCAACTACTCTTATAGATTCTGCTTTTGTGGTCAGTATCCAGTTCTTTTAAGTCCTTTTGGTCTTTCTACCTATAGAACCTAGAATAAAGTCTCACAGTCTTTCCCCATTCCCAACATGCTTCCATTGTGACCAAAGTGAGATGGTAAGAAAAAAAAAGAGTATGTTTTTAGACCTTTCATAAGCAGTAATTCAGCTGTGTGAAACATGCCAATAAGTCAATATAATATTAAAGGAATTAAGGCACATTTATGTGGAGAGTCTCACTACATATCAATCAAGAACACATTTATAATGTTTCAATAAAATAGGATAGCTGCCACAAGTCCTTCATTAAAAAAGCAAAAAGAGTTAATAGTGTCGGTATCATCATATACCCAATGGTAACAAAAAAATCAAATGATAGACTTGGCTCTCTCTCTTGATATGTTTATGATAAACAAGTTGCAATCAAATTTATGTGGATACTTGAGTGTAAGGAAGAAGTCAAGTACTTATGTGGTGATTACTTTCTTGGACATCACTTTTCCTTGTGCTTATGATTTTCTTCTTTGCTTTAAGTACATAAATTGTCTGGATTTTTTTTTGTTTGTTTTGTTTTGTTTTGACAGATTTTCATCCTATAGCAGGAACCAATAAGAGTAAGATCACATCATAGGAGGAGGGATTGAGATCTTTATAGCTTCCACATACATATCAGCTATTTGTATTTTGTTGATAACAATTAAAAGTTTACAAAGGTTTTAATCCATAGGACCAAGATTTTGATGGACATGGCACATTAGCAAATAACAGAGGAATGACTAATTGGATAGGGACATGAGATGTTAACTCAATGAGTATAACTTCTAGAGAAGTAGGAAATTTGGAGCAGTGTACTAGGTTGATTGACAGCTGCTGTTGTCCATGGTATTTATAGATATTTACTACTTTCTAGCCCATAGTCTTTTATATTTCTGTTAAAAACCTATCTTTTTTCATGACTTTTGAAGCAACGATATTTGTCCTCCAGCATCTAAGCCTCAAATTTGTGCCATTAAGAGTATAAATGGCAATAAAATGAAGATTAAAAACAACTAAACAAGATAAAATATACACCGGAGAATGTACTAAAGGGGGTAAAACAATACGAAGGTATCAAGATGCTAATTCTCAAGATAATTAAAAGATGGTAAGATGGCAGAAGAGGAGAAAAATCATGAACATTACTACTTACTCCTCTAAAAGTGATCAAGACAACATTAATAACTAGTGACTCATATGACTGTTTTTCCATACTAAAATTCTGTGGGAATAATTTAATAAGTATAAAAAATCTATGCATGATAAACATCAAAAGAAAATAGGTTTTGCTGATTCAATAACTGGCTATATTTTAAAAAATAACATTTAACTATTGATAAATATTATTAAATATATTAATGATAGATAATAATTTTTGGTATTATTTGTTATTAACACCAATAAACATCAAGAAATGCATAAAATACAAAACCCTAGTTTACTGGTTTTGATATCAATTTTATTGAAAAATTTCTGTGCCATTATTTTTCATTATATTCCTTTTTCACTTTTTTCTAGACAGTTATTTCTTATAATAAAGTATGAAGAAAAGAATAAAAAAACCCCAAAGTTCTGCAAAACTAAGCAACATATTTTTAATATTGGATATTATGTGGAATATTCCATACATTTGGTGTCCCTTTTCTGCAGAGCAGTAGAGGAATGTGTATTCTCAAAGCATTTCTTTGGCTCCAATAGTATTCACTGTAATTTCATAGCATTTCTTTTTGAAATTGTTATTGTTTTTTTTTTCCATTTACATTTTATGATTGGCATTTTCCTGATTCTGTTTATGTCACTTTGCATCAGTTCATATAAGTCTTTATGTTTCTCTATATTCATCATTTTATTGTTTTTAAAAGAAAAATATTACATTAATTTTTTTGTTTCTTAAAGCAAAATTGCATTGCATAAAATTTCATTAAATGTAATTCCATTAAATCCATTAAAATTCCATTAAATAATATTCTGCTAAATTAAAATTTTTTGGTTATTCCCCATTCAGTGGAAATCCACTTTGTTTCTAGTTTTTTTGCTACCACAAAAAAAGCATTGCTATAAATAAATATTAATCTCTTGATTGGTGACTTATTCTCCTGACCACAACTTAAGAAAGGATGGACCTTATTTTTCTTCTTTTAATTTTGTTATCTCTACCATCTCTAGCACTATATCAAATAGCAGTGGTAATAATGGACATCCTTGCTTTACTCCTGATTTTATTGGAAAGGTCAATTGTTTATTTGTATTAGCTATAGGGCTAGCTCTTGATTTTAAATAGAAATACCATATTAAGGAAAGGTTATTTATTGTTTTTGTTATTAATATGGCTCTTTGCTGGTAGTTTTCCTACTGGTAAATCAGTCTTGCATTTCTGCTATGAATCCAATTTGATTTTGGTGTATAATCTTCATGATCTATTAGTTTAACATCTTTACTAATATTTTATTTAAAATGTTTGCATCGCAGTTGACTAAAGATAATAGTTTATAGTTTTCTATTCTCTGTTTTTATTTTTTTCTGGTTTAGGTATCAAGATATATTTGCATAAGAGAAGGAATTTGGTAGGACTCCTTTTCCTTTTAAAAATAGTTTATATAATATCCAAATTAATTTTTAAAAATTATTTTATGGAATTCATTTATAAATCTGTCAGGTCTCAGTATTATTTTTTCTTTGGGCACTGATTTATGATTTGTTCAATTTCTTTTTCTCAGATTGGATTATATAAATTCTGTATTTTTAGTTCTGACAAGTCAGAGTAATATTTGAACATTTTATATTTTTATAAATATCTATTGCAGTTATATCATCAGCTTTATTTGCATTTGGTTGGACAAAATAATTTCTAGATATATCTTTTATTTCTTTTTCATTTGTTGTTTTGTGTCTTGCCCAGAGCCACTTAGCTAGGAACTGTCTGAGGCCAGATTTGAACTCAGAAAGATGAATTTTCCTGACTTTAGGCCTGATGCTCTAGCTGCCCATGTCATTCATAAAAGATATTTGATACAAAGATTTTTACTCAATTAACTATTTTCCTTTTTATTATAGTTGCATTAATTTCATGCAAGCAAAATTGTCTCCTTCATATTTTATAATTGTTTATAGTGTTTGGTTAAGAATTCATTCTCTACCTACATCTATGAAAAATATTGATCTGCTTCTCTTCTGGTTGTTTTATGATATGATTTTTGATATTCAGATCATATATCTATTTTGAATTGATTATGGAATAGAGTATAAGATATTTGTCTAAGCCTAATTTCTGTCAAATTTCTAGTTTTCCTAGAAGTTCTTATCAAATAGGAAATTCCTCCTTCATGTCGTGGGATCAATTAAACTCTAGGTTATTGAATTCTGTTATTTCTGATTCTTCCTTATCTAATCTGTTCCACTCATCTTCTTTTCTATTTTTAGATCAAATACATTAAATGAATCGTTTAATCTTTTGTTGTGCCACAATTCCCTTTTATTATCCTGACTCAGTTTCCCTAAATTGTCCTGACAGACAATTACAAAAGTATAGATAATTTTTTTCCCCTGAGGCAAGTGGGGTTAAGTGACTTGCCCAGGGTCACACAGAGGGTGTTTTATTTTAATGATTTTCCCATTTGGAATTGAAGCAAAGAAGACCTAGATTCTAATACCATCTCTGACACTTTTGATGTGAACATGGAAAAGTCACTTAATCTTTCTAAGCCTCAGTTTCCTCATAATAGGCCTACCCTCACAAGATTTTTATGAAGTTCAAATTAGATAATGAATGAAAAGCACTTTGCAAACTTTGAAGGGTTATATAAATGTCTATAATGATTATGATTATGATTATCACAAAAGATAAAGAGTTGTCTGTAAAATCCTGCTTAACAATAGATTTATTTTCCAGTGTGTAATGTTCAGACTAGCTTTCTGGAAGTCCTCCTGAAAGGTCTTGGTCTCAGCAGGATAGACACCACGAGGATGGACAAGAATAGAGTCCAAAGTCTTTATTGTCTCCTTCATAGTCTGTGTGACCCAGACTCAGTCTGACCCAGTCTCCTCCAGCAGTCTGGCAGTCTCAACCAGTCTCCCCCTGAGTCTGAGTTTGTCCCCAGTTCTCTAAGTCTATACACACACACACACACACACACACACACACACACACACACATACACACACACACACATATAAATACCCTATTACAGTTATATCATTACAGTACACTGAGTAAAAGCCAATCTAGAGTGATTATATCATTATATCAAATTAGAGTGATTATATCATTATATCATATTAAATATATGTGAACTAGAGAACCATTATATCATCAATTCCACTGAGTTAACACCTTGTTTCAAGTATACTTCTCCAGAATTCTGGCCCTCTACACCAGTGTAGTAAGCAATAGTTGGTAAAACATTGTTGGAAAGGTAAATCATTGTTAGAAAAGTTAATGGGAGGGCAAAATGACAGAACTCCTATAGAAGTGCTTCATCAATAAAATAATGAAAATAAGTAAATGTTAATTATTATGTCATTCACTTGTTCTAGACCTTATAATGGTTCTTCATTGCCTGCTTAATCATGTTAATACCCGTGGATTGCTGACCCGCAGTCTGCGCACGCGCAGCAGAGGCCCCTTTCATGTACTCAATGGCCTCCACTGGGCTTTCCATAGGAGGCATTCGGCAGCAGTTCTCGCTCCCTCAGAACATTCAGCTCTCTCTCTTCTCCATTGAATTTCTCCATAACATCAATGAATACCTTGCTATTCCTGATGAGCCTCCCCTAGATATCCTTCAGGTTAACTTTTACTGGCTTCAGAAGAAAAGGCTACAGTGATGGAGCACAATGTAAAAATACAGAGGCAAGAAAGAGCCAAAGTTTGTCTGCTGTCTCCCAAACAACTCAAAAACAAATTTCCCTGGATCAATACAGAAGGCATAGCCTTGGCATCTTATGCTTCTGTCCATCTTTGATCAATTAAGGCTCTCTTTATCGAAGAGATCCACTTCCATCAGAATACATCCTCAAACAGTATCGTTGTTAATGATCTCCTGGTCCTGCTCATTTCACTCAGCATCAGTTCATGTAAGTCTCGCCAGTCCTCTCTGTATTCATCCTGCTGGTCATTCCTTACAGAACAATAATATTCCATAACATTCATATACCACAATTTACTCAACCATTCTCCAATTGATGGACATCCTTTCATTTTCCAGCTTCTAGCCACTACAAACAGGGCTGCCACAAACATTTTGGCACATACAGGTCCCTTTCCTTTCTTTAGTATCTCTTTGGGGTACTAACAGTCCAGCATGCAAAACCCTTCATAATCTGCCCCAACATAAATCTACAAAGATTGTCTCTCAACACTCTCTCCAACTGCTTCTCTTTCTCTGTCTGCAGTTTCTCTCTGTCTCTTTCTCTGTCTATCTGAATCTGTCTGTCTGTCTCTCTTTCTCCCTCTGCCTACCTCTCCATGTATCTCTCTGTCTCTTTTCTCTCTTCCTCTTTCCCCTTTCCATTAGATTGAAATCAAATTCTTCCTTATAAGCCCAATTTTTAAAATATGTTCTACTAAAATCCCACTTCCTACATAAACTCTTCTTACCAACAATAAAAACAGTAATGATAACAATAGTTCAATCAGTCAGCCACCATTTATTAAGTGCTATAACTGATGAGGTTATTGCCGGTCAGGGAAAAAAATGATTAGGTTAGTGCCAGTGCAGAGAATTGTGAGAACCCCTTTTTGGTCAGCACAGATCCAATATGAAAGAATTCATGAACCCAAAATATTGACTTCTTCAGTGGTAAAGTCCTGACAGGGAAATAAAGGTCCTAGCAGAGAAATCCTAACAGAGAGATAAACAGAGGTATGTTAACACTGAGAAGAGGGTGTTTCTTCACAGGGAGCAGAGGCCCTCAAGGCAGCTACGCCAAGGAGAGAAAGAGGTTCCTTGGCATGGAATGGTCCTGCTTTTAGGCCTTTGCAAAGAAATGAACCCCCAAATTGTCCTTTAAACAGGAAATCTGAGACTGAAGGTTCAATTGAAAGAAATTATTTCCACTGTTGTCACTGCCACTGCCCACTTATTGGGAGTGGTCCTGAGCCAGTTTTCAGCTCAATAGAGATATTAGGTCCAGATATCCAGTTAAAAGAGACCACTTAAGTTTGAGCTAAGTAGGGAGTGGTCCTGAGCTAATCTTAATGAAACCATTTAACTGCCCTCAAGGGTGATCTCTGTCAGAGGAGAGCTTCTCAAGAGTTCAAGGAGTTTTCCTTCCTTCACCCCCCAAAATTCAAGGGGAACATTATTTGCATCATAACTATGTGCTGGGATACAAGAAAGGTAAAAATAAGGTCTTTGACTACCTTAAGACATTCACATTCTAATGAGGGAGAGAATTCACAAATGATTGTGTACATGAAAGATCTATTCTTGTGTAAAAAGAAGGCAATCTGCAAAAGAAGGATTGAGATTGGGGAAGGAGGAAACTGAGAAAAGCTTCTTATAGAGTAGGTAGAATTTGAGCTGAGTTTTGAAAGAGGTCTGGTAAGGAGAAAATGCATTGGAGCCTTGGGTGATAATCAGTAAAGAGGCACAAAGATGATAGACTGAGGGTAATATATGAGGAACAACAACCCCCCCCCCAAAAAAAAACCAGTCTCATTGGGTCATAAAGTACACAGAGGGAAATAAAGTATAGGAGGACTAGAAAAGTAGGAAAGGGACAGGTTGTAAAGGATTTTAAATAACAAACAGAACATTGTACATTTTATTCTGGAGGAAGTAGTGAGTAACTAGAGTAAGAAGTGACATGGTTAGATTTTGGTTTTAGGAAAATCACTTTGACAATCTTATGGTGAATAGAATGGAGTGGAGAGAGACATAAATTGGGGAGAAGTAGAAGGTTATTGCAATAGTGCAGGTGGAAGGTGATGAGGCCTGCTGTAGGGTGATGATAGTGTGAATGGAGAGAAAGGATGTTGTGAGAGATATTGTAAAGGAAAAAACTACAGGATTTGACAATAGATTGGATCTGTGGGATAAATTCAAGTGAAGAGCCAAGAATGATTCAGAAGTTTTGAGACTGGATGATTGAAAGGTTATCAGTGCCCTTGATCATGGGAAGAAAGTTGAAGAGAGGGGTTTTGAGGAAAAGGTAATGAGTTTTGTTTTGAACTTATTAAATTTGAGATGGTCTATGGGAGAGCCAATTTGAAGTGCCCAAAAGGCGGTTGTTACTGTGAGACTTGCATTTAAAAAAGATATTAGAGCTGGACATTATAGATCTGGAAGTCATCTGCATAAAAATAATTGAATCCATTGGAACTGATGAGATCACTAAGCATAATTCATCACATTTAAGTGACTAGCACTTCACAATTTACAAAGCACTGCATATACATTATTTCTGTGGATAGAGCAACTATACTATGAGCATAGTTTGCTGATCAGCTGTCACCTATGGACAAGCAAGCCAGTCTCTCTCTCTCTCTCTCTCTCTCTCTCTCTCTCTCTCTCTCTGTACAAGGCATTCTGAGAGATAGGAAGTAATATGTGCTATGATAGTGAAACTACTACTACCACCTCAACCATAATCTCCTTTAGACTTTGATGGAGACAGCTCAAGAGCTTGTACCATGAGCTGCCCCCTAGGAACAGCATCAACCCCGCCTCCAAAAAACTAGCCCTGCTTAAAGCCTATATACCTTCCACTACAATCCATCATAGAGAAGTATCATTCTCTGATGGTCCAACTATTATACCAGTACCAGTATCAGCACCAATTTACATCAAAAGGAAAAGAAAGCCAAATGTCCCAGATACCCAGAATACTGATCCTGCTTGTAGCCAGGCCCCCTAAAAGCATAGTTTAGGGAAGCAACCCATGTGGAGATATGACCTGACAGTTGACTCTGGCTTTTGCCTCTTCACTGCTATGTGTTAAATATATGCTAAAAATAGCATATTTATTTCCTTTTTGTATTAAAACTCAAGGAAGAAAAAGGCATGAGGGAAAAGAGGGGGATGCAGAAACTGAGTTTAAAAAAATTAGTTATATATATATGCATATATATGTGTGTGTGTGTGTGTGTATCTTTATAGTATCTATGTATTATTAGTAAAGGGAAAATCATTGTAATTTCTTGGTCAATCATTGCTAGGAGAAATCTATATATTTTTAGCTCAAAACCATAATCAAGGCACCCTCTGGTGGAAGCTTATTTTAATTAAAGGCAAAATACTTAGATGGAAATAAACAACCTATTAAGTACTGAGCTTATAAACCTCTCCCTATAAAGTGATAATAATATCCTAGACTCTCTAACTGGGATATGAGAAGTAGCTATAATCTCTAATTTTGAAAGTTATCTTGTGCCGTAAGAATTTAAGTGAGACATGGGTGTGGTGGAGCTTTGGGTGTGGTCAACCATGGTTTTGGCAAAGACAAAAAAGACAACAGCCAGATCGGTTATGTGAGGAAGAAAAAGGCACTCTGATAGCATAATGGAATTTTGACAAAAGATTGAGCCAGAGAAGGAGAAAGGAAAATGAGAAATCAAAAATTATTCTAGTGTTTCAAGATGGAGTCCTAGGGAAAAAAATTTTGATGCTCAGGGTTAGAAAAAGAGGCTTTTGGGTCCATTTATTGAGTATCCTGGGAGAGTATGAATTCTTTGTAGGGGATTAACAAGGGGAGAGAATTATAAATGGATGGCAGGTGATCCTAACCTTGAGGAATGGTTTCTAGATCACAACAGGGACTGAAGGTACTGTGGTCATTCCATGTTCTGTACCCTAATATACAGTTTGGACTGGGTTCAGCCCTGGAAGTATCTGCCTTTTATGTAAAAGGTTCTTTTTCCTCATACTCATTGGCTCATTTTGTCCCCTACCCAGGCACTCTAGATGATATTACTTATAGTTCATATCTAAGAACTCCTCAAAAAGCAGAGCATAAAGAGGCATTCAGTGAATTAAATGAATCTTCTAAATATTAGAAACATAAAAGACATACAAATACATGTTAACTTAATAATATTTAGTTATAATTGTTGCTGTTGGGGGGATGAGAGTTAAACTTCAGCAGGATGTAAAGGCTGTTTTTGTTACTTATTTCTAATGCTGGGTGAGCACATAGCTTGTTTCAATGTAGCAGGCTTGCAAAATTTTCCCATATTGGTCAATGAGCATGTAAAGGGAAGAAGATTAATTTATATATCAGAGTATGTAACATTCTGTACCAATAATTCACCAAAAGAAATGTGTTCAATATCAGTTATCTGGAGTCAATATCAATCATTATATTTGATATGAGTTCTGTCTTCTTTTTTTGTTGTCTTCATTTAAATTATTGTGTTCATCATACATGTTTCTTTTCTGGTCCTCTTTCTTTGCTCTGATCATACAAGTCTTCTTTCTATGTTTCTCTGAATTACTTATGTTAACAATTTCTAATGGTGAAATAATACTCCATCACATCCATATCATTATTTGTTTTGCCATACACCATTTACTTTGTTTCAAGATTTTTGTTACTACAAAAAGTGATACTCTGGATATTTTGAGACATAAGATCCTTTTTCTGTCATTACTCTTCTTAAAGTATAGATCTAATAAGTGGGATCAATAGATTCAAAGGCAGTTTATTTAATATTTAGTAAATTTGGTGGGGGGAGCGGTCCAAAATTGATTTCCAGAATGAATGGAGCTATTCACAATAACTCCCCAAAATTTATTTGTGTGCCTATCTTTCTATAGCCCCTCCAACATTTATTGTTTGTCTTTTCTCATCTTTATTTTTTTCAGATGTGAAGTGATACTTGAGAAAGCTTTAATTGATGATGATGATAAATTAATAGCTAGAGTTATGCTCTAATATAATATAGATTTGCAAAACCTTTATGTATACCATTTCATTTTATCTTCACAACGATCCTGTAGGATATGTAGGTACTATTATTAATCCTATTTTACAAATGCAGAAACTGAGGTGGGTGTGACTTGACCAAGGTCTCATTTATCATAAACTTCTATTATTTATAATTTGTTTACCCTCCCTCCCATAACAAAATTAATTTATTCCCTTGAACTTTATGATTTCATTCAATGTTCTTTGTATATTTGTATATTGTATATTGTCTTTTGTTTCTCCCTTCTTTATTCTACATCACTTCCTAAACATTTTTCTCCATTTTGTATTCTTCAAGTAAGTGGCACAAGAATCTAATGCTGGATCTGGAGTCAGCATAGTTCTGGGTTCAAATTCAGCCCTAGAAACTCTCTGATCCTGGGTAAGTCACTTAACCTATTTCTGCTTCAGTTTCTTCATTTGTAAAATAAGGATAACAATTGTACCTATTTCCCAATTTTGTTTCAAGATTCAAATGCAATAATACTTGCAAAGTGCTTTAACATATTGTCTGGCACACAATAGTTTTTTAGTAAATGCTTTTTCCTTTCTTCCTTCCTTCATATATGTCTCTTTTTGTCAGCTAATCACACTCCATTATATTCATACACCATAATTTATTCATCTAGTCCCAATCAATACAGTTATGAGTTATTTCCCGTCTTTTGCCATTGCAGAGTGTTGCCAGGAACATTTTTGGTATGTTACTATAATTCCTTCCATCCTTCACCATCAGAGTATACTCCTCAGAGTATAGTTTTAGGATAATCAAAGGCAAGAGGTTACAAAAGAATTAACATTTCTCAAGACCTTTTTCTATATTCTGTATTGCTTTAAAAAACAAAAATCTCAAGCCATTTCATAACTTTCCTAGCAGTATAATAAAAAGCATACCTGTGTCCACCCTATCTCCCCCACTCCACCAGCAAGACTGACTCTGTGGAGATCCAGTCACTTTGTGCTATACAGGGATTTATAGGCACATTTCTGCACATCAAGATACAACTCTCCCCTGAGGTAAAATCCATGAGTCAACTTATATAATTCACTGTAACGCCTGTAACATGTATAACATGTATTTAAATGTGTACTGCAATTGATTTGGACAGCTGCCTCTTCTCCCCCCACTCCCATCAATCATTCCTTGGGACTTTAAGAGAACAATAGTGCAGCCTATTGGGCCAAGTGGAGACCCAGGAGACAAAGACTTGGTATTCTTGTTCAGACTTAGCTACTGACTTGTTTCAGGCCCTGGGCAAGTTACTTAACTTCTCAATGTCTCAGTTTCCTTATCTGTAAAATGGGGATAATAATACTTACCTACCTCACAGGACTTGTTGCAAGAATTAATTAAAGTTTATAAAGTGCTTTGAGATTCATGGATAAAAGGCACCGGAGAAGTACAAAGTATTATTATCATAACCCAGCAGACTATAAAAGATAATTTTGCAGGAAAAGGCAAAATTTAATTTCTATACAAGCAGAAACAAAGGCAGATATAGTCATGCAAAGTTTAAAAAATTAGATGGTAGTTTTATAATTTTAAAAAATTTTAACATCTGTGTAGCCCCTACCAACAATCAATATGGAGAGCTAATTAAAGTGCTGGCACTTCTTCAAGGTCCAAGTTATTGCTATATAGAGCTATATCCTCATGTATGGTCAGTTATTTTAGACATAACTATAATTTGTAACTCTTATGGGATCTGTTGTGAGAAGAGTTTGGAGAAACTCAATTCTCCCTTTTACTTCATGTTCAAGCATTTGTTCTTTTTAAAGCCCTAGAAAAGCCATTGCTTTAAGTCTCCTGACCTATAAAATAAACATTCAAACTCTACTTACCTTTAAGATATAGTAAGAGAAATAAAATACTCTTAAAATGAGTATTATATTATTAGCATCTTTCATCTATAGATCTTGCAGAACTTTTAGTGCATTTAATTAGATCATAAAAGGCCCCTCTGAGGCAGGTAAAAATATGGAACCAGATCAATAACCTGGTTATTGAATTGGAACAATATATAATCTAATATACACTTAAAATATACACAAAATAGCATAATTTTTTTCATCCACCATATTTTAAAAAATTTTAATTTGTGGAATATGACAAGCATTTTTATAATATAGTACAATAAAAAGATGCTTGGACATGACATTACAAATCTGCTCTGTACAACTTGCTATTCCTTTCAAATACATAATAAAATTAATAGCTTAATATTGTAGAAAGAATAGAAGACTTGGAGTCAGAAGACCTGGGTTTGAACTTTGATTCTTGCTAATTTGCTGAATAAATGTGTGCAAGTGATTTTTTTTTTTTAACTTTCTGGATCTCAGTTTCCCTATATATAAAATGGAGGTAGACTAGATGAAAGCACAAACTCCTTCCAGCTTCAATATGCTATATTCTGTTCTCTTCTAAGTCTGATAATCTCTGTAAGTTCTTTGATTCCTTCCAATTCTGGCATGTCATGAGAAAATCTGTAAACCAGATTAATATGATTATCATTTAGGATAAAGATAGTGTCTAGATCTGTGATTTCAGTGGCATAAGGAAATCCCAGGAGAGGAAATTTCCTTTACCACTGCAGGTCAGCATCTTTCTACTATTTATAGACTCAGAGAATTGCCTAGAATTTAAAGCACTACAGGTTAAATAACTTGCTAGGGTCACATGCCAAGTATGGGTTAGAGGCAATATTTAAATGGCTTTGAGTCTGATTTCATATCACCATGTCATTACAAAATCATGAATTGAAACATAACAAAAAGAAAACAACAAACCAATTCAACTAATATTTATTAATATTCTATTGTGTACGAGGTACCATCTTTTGCACATTGGGGCTATTAAGATATTTAAGATATAGTGTTTGCCCTCAAGTTGCTTACAATCTACTAGAGTAAACGGACACAATTAAGTATGACACAGGGCAGAGCATAATAGGGGAAAAGGTAGATACAGTGGTCTAGGAAAATTTGAAGAAGAACCCACTTTTTACCTGGGGGTTGGGTGGAGATCAGAAAAGGCTTTATGAAGAAGGTGGCAGCTGTATTGAGTCTTGCAGGAAAAGCAGAACTTGAATAGGCAGAAATATGGAGGGACCAGTTCTGACAATGTCTTCACTGACTAAGGGATCTTGTGCAAATTTTGCAATGCAACTTTGAATTGGATACTATTCTTTTCTGAGTCATGTTGAAAATCATCCTAAACTTAATTGGTAATGGTTCAAGGTAAATGGTTCAAGCTAAGTAGATATAAACTAACATGATGGAGCAAGCAGTGATACCAGTTTCTTAAGATCATAGATTTTGAGGTGGAAAGGGACCTGAGAGCCCATCTAATCCAAGGCTTTCTTTTTACAAACAACATAGAAATAACAAGCATTTTATGTATCTTTTTTTTAAGGTCTGAAAATCACTATCTATCTATGTATAGGCATATTTGCTAATGCATATATATATGTGTATATATATACATATATATATAAATTTGTAAATTTGTATAAAATCTCATTTCATTCTCACAACCACCTTGCTTTTATTATGTACATTTTACAGATGAAGAACTAAGCCTGAGAAATAAATAAATTTGTCTAAGGTCACATTGTGAAAAAATCAGTGAAAGAGACAGACTTTGAATCTAGAGCATTTGACTCCAAATCTAATATTCTTTCCTTCTCACCATTCTACCTCCTTCTGAAACAATTTGACCTGTGTTTTCAACTCACAATAGACAATACATTCCCTTAGTATCATAAAATCATAGACTTGGAAGGATCCTTAGAGCAAAGTACACAGAATGTCAACAGAGTTTATAGAACATAGGATGTGAGAGTGGGAAGAATCCTCAGATATCTTCCAGTTAGTCCCATTATCTTTTTTTTTTTTTGCTGAGGCAATTGGGGTTATGTGACTTGCCCAGAGTCACATGGCTAGGAAGTGTTAAGTGTCTGAGGCTTGATTTGAACTCAAATCCTCCTGACTTCAGGGCTGGTGCTCTATCCCTCTACCATCTGGGTACCCCACAATCCTATTATCTTAAAGGGAGAAAGTAGCTCCTATGAAGTATCACAATGAATAAGTGGGAGTGTTAAGACTTCTGCTTCTACTGTAGGGGCCTTTTCTTTTCATCATTATGATTCTCAAACACTCACAATTGCATTTTACTCCTTATCACTTTTCTACATCTAAGTAATTTCTCTTGTAGGCTTCTTCACTGCCTCTTTCACATTAACGTTAAGCAGTGTGGTATAATGATAAAAGTACTTAATTTGAGGTCAGAAGACTTGCTTTAAAATGTAAACTTTCAGCTTAGGTTAAGACTGCTTCTTTATGACCTTGGACAAGTCAACTGACACCTCTTCAGTTTCCTTACCTATATATAAGGAGTCAGACTTCTGGATCAAATGATAAAAAAGACAGAAGATGGATATTTTCCCCAATCTTTACTAAACCTCATGAGCTCTCTAAAAGAGAGAGAGAGAGAGAGAGAGAGAGAGAGAGAGAGAGAGAGAGAATTATTCAGCAAAGAAAAAGCAAATATGCTATATTCTCAGGTCAAGACTCCAAGAAACCTAAGAAAGCAACAACTTTCTGAAATAATAATAATTCCTAAATCACTCACTCAGCACCTCTGGTCCAGCAGGCCATACAACTCAATCCACCAACTTGTGCTTTGAGATCTACTCAGCATTTTCCTTTTCACTCTCTCTGCCTCTGCCTGCACACGCTGCCCCTGCCCTCACCCCACCACTTTGGCAACAAACAGCCAATACCAACTCTGCCCACCTACTTTGAGGGGGATAGTATATAGGAAAGTGAGAATGATCTTTCCCTGCATTCAGTCACAGAAGTAAAGGACAGAGGGAATTTAGGCAAGGTACCAATGTGCATGCATGGTAGACTGCACCAAAAAAGCTTGAAGGTAAAAGGGCTGGCATCCAGTTGAATAGACAAGTCCTCTCCCTCCAGGAATTTTTTTGGTAAAAAAAAGTCAATTTTCAAACAGAGAAAAGGGCTAATAAGCTTTGACGTCCAGTTCCCTGGAACCATATCAAAGGAGAAGGAATCAGAAAGTGAATGAAATGATAATATAATGGGGAGATACATTCATCATAGACCTCAGTAGGAAGAAAATTCACTTAAAAACCTAGGACATAAGCAGATAATTGAGAGGGAAGTTATTCAAACATAAAGGAAAGGGCAGATAGTTGGTGCAGTGGATAAAGCACCAACTTTGAAGTAGATAGAGCACCAGGATCTGAATTCAAATATGACCTCAGACACTTAACACTTCCTGGCTGTGTGATCCATGGCAAATCATTTAACCCCAATTGCCTCAAAAAAAAAAAAAAAAAAAAAAAAAAAGGGGGAAGATGACTACCAATACATTTATATAATTGCAAACATCTCTAACTAAATGTAGCAAGTTAAAGGAAATTGAGTCAATACTCAGTGATACAGAACACATAAAGCAAGATCATCCTGAATGGTTAGAGATATCAGAATCTTAAAAGAAATACCTAAAAAGGAACAAATGGCAAAATATATGACTTATACAGCAGATATAATTAGCAGAATAGAAAAACTTTAATATATGATGAAAAATTTCTCCAAAGATGCAAAGAGAGAGAAAACTGTTTGTGAATATAAATATACATTTTAGTATGATCTACTAAATGATGATCTACAAGAAGAGAAGAAAAAAGCAATAATGTTTAAAAAAATACATAATCCCTAGACAGGTGATATCATTGACAGGCAAACTTAAATATCATAGACTTTTCCTTCCTTTAAGCTCTCTTTGGGATATAGGCCCAATAGAAACACTGATGGATCAAAGGGTGTGCACAGTTTAATAACTTTTTGAGCATAATTTCTAACTGCTCTCCAAAATGGCTGGATCTGTACACAGTTCCACCAGCAATTCATTAGTGTCCAGTTTTCCCGCATCCCTTCCAAGATTCATCATTATTTTTTCCTGTCATCTTACTCAATCTGAGAGGTGTGTAGTGGTATCTCAGAATTGTCTTAAATTTGCATTTCTCTAATCAATAATGATTTAGAGCACCTTTTCATATGGTTAGAAATGGTTTTAATTTCTTCATCTGAAAATTGTCTATTCAAAGTATCATAGACCTTATAGAAAGACATGACAAGCCAAAAAATCTGAATGCTATAATATAAAAAATAAGTAAGAAAAATATTTTTAACTTCTGAATTCAAAGAATCCAAAGATTGTCTCTAAAAAACAAAACAAAACAAAATAAAACTCTATGCTTTATGTAAAGAATGTAAAAAAAGCAAGTAGGGAGTTGAATGAGGTAGTTAATGAAGTTCTTTCCACCTCTAATTTTTTATGATACAATGTTCTTCTCTACCTATTATGAATCTTTTATTAAACTATTTTAATTAAAATATTTTAATTTTTAAAAATGTCAAAAATGAGCAAACTCTTAAAGCCATTTACCTACCCACAGGGGGTGAAAGGATCAACTTATAATAATTTCTGGTTGCTTTTATTTTTATCTCCAGTATATGAGGCCTACCATATAGGTGTGTAGTATAGAATAGGCTCATAATAGGTAAATTGGAAGTAATCTAAAAAGCAAAGGCACTAGCAAAAGGTGGTAACAACAAGGAAAAAAAAAAACTGTCAGGTAGGTTGGTAATACAGTGTATAGAGCATTGGACCTGTAGTCATGAAGACTTGAGTTCAAATCCATATTCAGACACTTATTAGTGATACAATTATGGACAAGTCTCTTAATCTCTATCTACCTCAGATTCCTCTTCTGTAAAATGGGGACCATTATAGCATCTTCCTCCTAGGGTTGTTGTACGGGCCAAGTGAGATAATATTTGTAAAGCACCTATCAGAATGCTTGGCACAAGAATAAACTACATAAAATGCTAATTGTTATTACCATTTTCAAACCAGGCGGCAGAAGAAGGGAAGGAGAACATTCAGTTCAATCCATACAAAAATAGGTTTGTATATCTTTTTTTTGTGTCATTTAGTAAGATTGGTCCCTTGCAAAGTGCACAGAATGCTAACATCTACAGGTTGAGTTAGAGAGACAAATTGTTGAGTCTAGGGAGATGGAGGTGATAAAGGGAAGGAATGATAAACTAAATTCAAGTCTTTGAAAGACAGAACCAGGAGCAATGAGAAGAGGCAAATTTAAGTTTGATATCTAGAGAAAGTTCCTTAAACTTAGGACTGCATGAAAATGGAATGGGCTGCCTCAAGAGGTAGTGAATTCTCCCTCACTAGAGGTCTTCACTCAGAGGCTGTAAGATCACTCTGGGGTATGTTATATTGAGAGGTCTTCTTGTGAATGGATTTGAACTGATGAATATTGAGATCCTATCCAATGCTAAACTTTTGTGCTGGCATCAGGGAAGAGCTAAAGGGAAGGAGAGAATGTGAAACTCAAAATAAAGCAAGAATACAGAAGTAAAAAAAAATTAAATGAAAAAGTTAAAAAATAATATTATTTAAAGTCTACTTCATTTACCAGCTTGGCTAATGAATGAATTGTTATGGAATTCAATTAAAATGCATTTTGTTTTCCAAAAAATAAATAAGGTTATGTCATAAGACTCTTTGAGGGTAGAGATTGCACGATCCAGCAAATGTGTAGGGGGACTTTGGAATCAGAGGACCTGGGTTTAATTCCCAGATTTGCTATTATATTATTTGTGTGAGTGTTTTTCTTCTCTTTACCCTAGTTTCCTCCTCAGTAAAAGGATATTAGTCTAGGATCAGGCCTTTTCCAAGTTTTAATCTCATGCCTATTAGAATTTTTCTATAGCCAATGGCCAAAAAAACAAGTGGTGCTTTAAGACTTTGAGGTTCCTAACTTTTTCTGTCTTTGAAGTGATAGCAAGAATGTTCAGTAAATATTTATCAACAAGCTCTCTACAAAAACAGAACACATTTTTAAGTTTAATCTTAAGTACTAACATTTTTCTCTGTCACCTCTTTAAATCTAGATAATCAGCAAAACAATAGATCAAACCCTTATTTGTAGCATTTGTGATTTCTGAGGTTTAAATGTTCACACTGAAAATTTAACCAATTCTAGCTAACTCAACACTGCCCCAGTTGCAGTTTATGGTAGAGAATACACTATAGTCTTGAATTTTGGAGGCTGGACTGCCAGCTACATGATCTTGGGAAAGTGATTTCTCCTCTTTTGACTTGAGTTTTCTGCTCTACAAAACCAGGATGTTAGACTAGAAGACTTCTATCTCCAAATTCTCTAACAATTTTCTAGTGGCTTTTTTTTTTTTTTGCATCCCCAATACCAGTTATATAAAACATGCTTCATAAGTATTTGTTGAATTGGGATATAGTTGTATTGAATTGATTCATGTAAGTACTGATACTGAAGAAAATCCAAAGGGCAAAAACAAGAGGCTCAGAAATACTTGTTTGAGTTTTCTAGAACCCAAAATCAACAGGCTAGGAGAGGGCTTTCCCAGTTGTTGCTACCATTGCTGATAAGACTCCTGCTTCTTTCTTTCTTTCCTGTCTATACATTCTAAGAGATTCTGGTGGGAGAGAAAAAAATTTGTTTAGGGATTTGGTTTCTGAATAGCAATAATAGATGCATTAGCACTTTAATGTTTGCAAAGTGATTTACAAGTATTACTTCATTTAAACCTTACAATAGCATTGGGAGATAGTTGCTATTATTACCCACATTTTACAGCTGCAGAAACTGAGGTTGACAGAGTTTAAGTGGGTTCTCTGAGATATTAAACTAGTGTTAAAAATTGGATTTAAAATCAAATCTGTCTTGACTTGAGGCCCAGCACTCTACTTGTTGTGCTACCTTGCTGTTTTCTCTTTTCTCTCTCCCTCTATGGCTCCAAAGGTACTTCTGCTAAGCAGAAAGTGGTGAAGACCCTCTTCCTCTTTCCTACTCCCAGGAAGCTCCATGTTCAACTAAACACTTTTTTCTACCCTTTGATTACTCTGGCCATTTGGTTTTTTATTGCTCAGCCACTAGTATGTGGCTCTGAGGCTCTAGCTGGTACAGCCAAGGAAGATAAGAAAAGTTAAAAACTTAATTTTTAATTTGGTTACCAATAGCTAATCTCCCCTATTAACTCTTTATGTCTAAGTGCAGGGTTAGGAGAAAAAGATCTAATTGGAAAGGGTTGTTTGTTTGTTTGTTTGTTTGTTTTTGACCAAGAAGATAAGGCTGAAATTTGTTCTATATTTTAGGGGAAGGGTCTGCAATTTGCATTTTTTAAAAGTAAAGTTTGCATTTTTTTAAAGTAGATATAAAGCTAAATGTATATTCTCATTAGTGTAGTGAACTCCAGGTAGAGGAACTCCTTCTACCAATACAAGTCAGTATCCTCTCTGCAACTTTCTAGAGCACTGAGAGTTTAGGTGGTTTGCCCAGGGTCATAAGGATTTGAAGTCACACCATTCCTGGCTTTAAGTCCAGGCCTCTACTCACTGTGTCAAGGTGCCTCTCCTTCTATTCAATTAACTTAAAGAAAAATGAATTGGTTAATTTGCCTTCTACCAAAAAAAAAAAAAAAAAAAAAAAAAAGTAAAACTCCCTAGGTTCTCTTTGAATATACTTACTATACAAGCAAAAGCTTTTCCACAACACTCAGTGCTATCTGAAGAATGATATATAAAGATTTTTTTGGACTGCTAACTCTTCCCCTACCTTGACATTTCACCTCTGTTTTCCATGCATTTTTACAGATTGCCTTTTACCAGGAATTGTCTCTGACAAGGCTCTGCCCAGGGGCTACATCATCCATGAAGCCTCTTCTGTGATTCCCCTTACTCTCTCTGCACTTTCCCTTCTCTCCTCCTCTCCCTCCTTGGTACCATTGGTACTTTTTCTCTACTGTAATAATATTAGAAGTTGGGCAGATCTCTCTATCCATAATGTATCTCCCCTCTCCTAATAGGATGTAAGCTTCTTCAGAGTGAAGGCTGTTTCTTTTTTGTCTTATATCCTCAGAGTCTGACCCAGTGCTTGATCCAAAAGTAGTTGCTTAAGAAATATTTGTTGAATTGAGTAGGGAAGGACTCTATTCATGGGCAGAGGTGGCAGGTGGAAGTCAGTCAGTCAATAAACTTTATTAAGTGCCTGCTATATGTCAGACACTTTACTAAATACTTTACACAGACAGTCTGAATCTTTGAGGAGCTCACAATCTAATAGGAGAGACAACATGCAAACAATTACATCCAAACAAGTTTCATATAAGATAAAAAAAATAATCAACAAAAGGAAGGAAACTTGGCTTTCTACCTCTCCTACTTTCCTATATCAAACCCTATTCTACCCTAGGTAACTTATGACTGAAGAAGAATCTACATGAGGCTTGTAGGACGAATAAAGGACACTAGATTGACCACCTTACCAACAGACTTGCTGCCATGAGACCACAAATGGTCAACTGGAAATGCTCAAAACTTAATAGGATAAATCACTTTTCAAGTTGCTTAAACCAAGATGAGAACAGAGCATATGTAAGGGGGAAGGTGGGGAAAGCAAGGACAGTCATTGATTCAGGTGTTCTGTAAATAAGAACTGATAGATTTTAATAGGAGTATGAGACGCCGTTTACAAACTTTGCAATTCACAAAGTGCTTTCACACTCCTCATATTATTTGACTCATATGACATCTTCATGAAATAAAAAGTAAACTGAAAAAACTGAGATTTGTAGACAGGCAAGCAATAAGCATTAAGTGCCAAGTACTGGGGATACAAATACAAGCAAAAAAAATAATAATAATGTAAGAAGCTTACATAAATTGAATGGACATTTTCATACATAAAAGAGAAAGAAAGGATTACACATGAAACTCTGTTACATGTAATTTGCTTTTCTTTCAAAATATATAATAATTTCACAATGTAACTTTTAAAGCTGTACTCCTTGTTTGTGTTTCTTTCTGGATTTCTTTTCTTTTCTGTAAATTAAAAAAAAAAATGTTCCAATGACCTTTTTCTTTTCTTTTCTTTTGAGTGAGGAGGGGAAAGGAAGTTACCTTAACCCTAGACACATAAAGTTCTACCCTTCTTTAAATAAAAATAAAAAAACAAAATTCTTATAATAAATAGTCTGCCATTCTTTTTGCTTTAATACAATATCCTACTACCATTAATGTCCTTTGAGTTCATGATCCAATGACACTTGGACCTTTGGTTAGTTCTTGAGGTATGCTAATACCAAGAGAGACAACATCTTTGTCTGGGAGCTTCCAGGGCCTATAAGTGGCTACTGAACTGTCAGAGAGGTCACAAATTCACTTACTGAATAATTACAATTATTTGTATTTGTTGGCTTCCAATACACATTCACACAAATGGATCTGTGACCTCATCCATGTAGATATTACTCCAGTGATGCAGACTACAAACTCATCTAGGCTTGCCCAAACTATGAAACTCTTGTCCATGTCTTCCCATAAGTCTGCCACAGAAGCCCATTGTTTTTTTTTTTTTGTTTGTTTGTTTTGACTTCACAAGGATCCCAGAAGAGTATGCTCATGAATCAGTCAGCAAGCTTTAGTACATGAGCTACAATGATTACATGTTATCTGTTATTTTCAACATGTGACAACTCCATTTTGGTTTTGATCATACAACTCTTTGATGACATCCTTTGCTCCTGTTCTCCTTTGTTTTTCTTGTTTGTTATGTTTTGCATCCTGTTCACACCCACTTGCACATTGCCCTCTGGTAAGACCTGACTGACTTTGAGCGCTAATGGCACAACCTTCTTTAGGAGCCCATGATCCTTTCCCCCTTCCTCAGCCCTGTCTTTTTTTTTTTTTTTTTAATACAATGAAGCATTAAAGTAAGACTTTTTTCAGATTTGTAAGACTTCATTCTGAAATGATCATTATGTGATTTTCATTCTTTCTGCCTCATAAAAGACAGTGTACAGTAGCCACAATTGGCTGGCATGCAGAATCAGAAACCCTGGAGCCCAGCTCCAGTTTATCTGTGTGACCTTGAGGAGTCCCTGAGCCTCAACTTTCCCCTCCATAAGATGGGGATAACAGCTATGATGTTGCGTCACAGGGCTCTTGTAAGGATCAAATAAGCTATGATGCTGTGCCATGTGCCGTATCAGTCTGTTTGACTGACGCAATTCCTCATCTGGACTAGGCTGGTGAGCCAGCTTCTGAGAGAATCATCGCGATGTGTAACACAAGTGCCTTGAAGAGATTTGGAGGTATGTGTAGACATTCTGAACTGCTTCCAGGTAACACCCACAGGGTGGACAGCAGCCTCTTTGGCTACAACTGAGGAACTAGAAGAAGGAGTCAGGCCTTTGAAAGGCCTTAGTCAGCTGTGACTCTGTCTCTTGGTTGGATCTCCATTCTTGGCTTGGTTCCTTTAGAAACAACTTCTGGTAAAGCTAATTTTGGGAGGTGAGAGGTGTTTGCCCTTTGAGGCTGACCTTTGGCCCCAGATATAAAGGTCTCAAATATTTGCCTGCTTTTTTGTTCTGTTCCATTTTAAATGAAGGAGCTCAATTTTTAGGACATGATCTTTTGAATTTCAAAAGATCAGGAAAGTGAGTTATTTGGGCATCCTGGTATCCAAGCATCTGAGAGCTTGGGAGTTAACTCCTTGCCAGGTCTTGCAGACATCCCAGCAATGATGCCCTAAGGCTAGAAGAGTAAATGTCTGGACCCAAATCAGTAAATACTGAAAAAAGAACTTATCCAACATATATGCCAAATTTATATGTGAACTTAGTGGTACTGGAGGACTGTGATATGAGTTAGCCCATTCTCTCTAGAGACCAAGAAAGTTTAAGGAAAAAGATATCCCCAACCCAAGGTAATATCTTCTAGTTAACTTCTTTCTAAAAACTAATTTTTGTTAAGTGGGTAAGTGGAACTTTGTCTCTAGTCACTTACTGATAGCTCACACTAAATGGAGCATAACTGGTGGGTAACTCATGCCAAAAGCATTAAAAAATGACATATCTCAAAGTATTCAGGAGAACCCCTACACTTCTAAGAGGGAGATATAGCCAAAGCAAGGCCAGAGAATATTAGCTATATTAGTGTATGAGGTGTTTTTGTAGGGATAGTGTATAAGTTATTTTCCCACACTGCCTATGTTCAAGAATTTGTGACAGAACTATTTACTATTAACCAGAGGTATGCTCGATGATACTGTGGGTAAAGCCTTGGGCCTAGAGTCAGGAATATCTGACTTCAAATTTAGCCTTAGACATTTACTAGTTATATGTTTGTGAGGCAAGTCATTTAACCTGTTTCCTCAATTACTTCACCTATCTCCCAGGACTATTGTAAGAATGAAATGAAATAATATTTGTAAAATATTTAACATGGTACCTGGAACATAATAGGAATTTAATAAATGTTTCCTTTCTTCTTTCCATTACCACAATGGATAAAGCAAATTTGATTGTGGAGTGTGTGTTTAATTTTTTTATTTCATTTTATGTTTTTTACTTTAGGCCCTGGAAATCCCAAGGAACAGATCATTACGGAATTTATCTGAAGTCCATTCATGTCAATTAAGCTAGCTTTGCAGAGGAAAAATGACAGATTAGACCCAGAGGATTTCTGCTGAAGAAATGCATGAAGCTCTTCTTCCAATGTTGATGTTTCATTCCAGGCTTCTCCAAATCACTGATAATAGCTACTTTGATAGCCCTGCCTAGAATTTTGTTGTTCCATTGTGTGTGCCACTTCATGACCCCAGGGTCCTTACTGTCTATGGGGTTTTCTTGGCAAAGACAGTGAAGTGATTTGCCATTTCTTTCTCTAGCTCATTTTACAGATGAGGAAATTGAGGCAAACAGAGTTAAGTGACTTAACCAGGATCACATAGCTAGTTAGTGTCTGAGGCCCAATTTTAACTCAAGTCCTTCAGAATTCTGGCCCTGAGTTGCCTAGCTGCCTAGAACAAATGTCTGTTGATTGATTTCTGAATAGAAAACCAGAATGATTTAGTGGAAAAGACAGAGTTTAAAGACAGAAAAGCTAGGTTCAAGTCCAGACTATGTCACTATCTAGTTGCGCTTAATCAAATCATTTATTTCACTTTGGGACTCATTTGTAAACTGAGGAAACTAAACTAGATGATATGAGGGGACTCAAACAGATCTAAGACTATGTTTATTTTTTATTCCAAGGCTGAAAAGATCAGTCACTTTTACCTCTCTAAAGCTCTACTTCCTTATTTGTAAAATGGGGACTATATTATCTGATTTACCTGTTTCACAGGCAAGGATCACATGAGCTAGTGCAAGGTAAAGACCTATTTAAGTGCAATCAGTTATTACCTCACTCTTAATGAGCAGGAAATTTTTATTATTGAGATAAAGTCAGCCTAAGCAAGGAAAAGGATGGCAATTCTACATTTTATATTCTGCAGTAACTCATTCAATTGACATTTTAAAAAAGGATTTATGTACTAGATTGAGAGATTAGAAATCTGAGTTTATAGTCAGAAAGCCCTGGATTCTAATCCTGCCTTTGACACAAAGTAAATTGTGTGGCCATAAGCAAATAAATCACTTACCCTCACGTTTCCCTAGGCAACTCTCTAAGACTATAAATTAAAGCAAGTTGTCCATCTGTTTCATTGGAGGGTATTATAGGTTCCCTCCCCTCATGATAAAATCACTGGTTCTGATCAAAATATACATTCAAAACAGCTTCTTGAACTATCAAGTATCATTAAAATTCAGATTGATTCTAATCCACTTGAAATGGTTTGAATGGAATCTTCTCTAATAATGGTAGCAGGAAGCAAGTAATCTATAAAAGTTTCTCCTAACTTTTGCAATTTTATCTGTTTCCTAAGAGAGTAGGAAACAGATAGACTGGTTTCAAGCCGGAGGGGAGTGATTAAATTGCATTTTTTTTTAAAAAGCAAAATTCAATTTGACCTAAGGATACTAATGATTAAACTCACATTTATAGAGTGCCTCAAGTTTTAAAAAGTGTTTTATATTCATCTCTCTTGAACCTCACAACAATTCTGTGAAGTTAGTACTATTTTTATATCCATTTTATAGATGAGAACACCGATGCTCTTAGGGGTGAAATGGCTTTCCCAGAGTTCCATTTCTAATAAGCATTTGAGGCAGTTTTGCAACCCAGATGTTCTCATCTCTAAGTTCAGCATTCACTTAGCCACACTTGTTCTGTGTCAAGGCAGATGACTGCATGTCTGAGGAACATGGGGTTTTGCCTAGATGGCCACTAAGATGGGAAAACCCCTATAAAAGGTTTCATTCTTCAAATTTAGGCCTTTCAGTCTGCAGGGAAAGGTCACAGCGCTCCTGCTCCTGCTCTTAGAAATTTCAAAGCCGGTGTCTTCTTTGGCCCTTTGTGCCAAATCAGTTATAGGGAAAGGTTTCTCTTTCATCTCTCTAGGAGGGTTGGCTGCTGGGAGACAATGTTTTGAAAAACCACGTGACACCCAATTATGCAAATAAGCTTTTCCTCTGAGAATTCACTTTGCTCTGAACTTCAAACATCTTGACCAATAATTTCACACTATACTGTCTTTAAGTAGATTATATCTGCCCCCTAACCAATTAATTTAGCTCAGGGAAAGTTTACCAAACACTTCTCTTTGATCAAACAATCCTTTTTCCCAACAAAGGATGCATTACTCTCCCGATGGTGGTTGGCCAGTGACACCTTTCCCACACCACTTTCAATTAATATCCTCATCAACAAAGAAGAAAACGGCCCAATTCCGGAGGCCATATTGTTTTCTCAAATATAAACTCCTTATTCCTTTGTTGAAGGCCTTTCACAATCTTACTCTCACTTTTGTCTCATTTTGTTTCTCTCTGATTCTTTTCCTTTATACTTCATCTCATTCTTAGTTCTTTGATTTCATCCTGTCCTCTTTCACTTCTATGCATTCCTCAATAACTAGAATATCTACTTATGACTGTTAAAAACCCTTTTCTTCTTTCAGAGACAAAGTCATGTGTCACTACTTTCATGAAGCCTTCTTCAGTCTCCCTGATGAAAAGTAGTTCTCCCTGCTTCTTCAAATTTCCCTATGTCACTATGTCTGGATCTCACTTGTGCATTTAGCTACAATCTACTTTTTAGCATATTCAAGCAGATGCATTACCTTGTTTCCTTTCCTGATGTCCCATTACATCATAAACACTGTGAGAGTTGAGATTATGTCATTTTTTTACTTTGGTTCCCAGGAGCCTGGTAAATCATCTTTTGAATATAGTAGATATTTAATAAATGTTTGTTGAATTAAAATGAATTGAACTGAAAACATGGTGTTTCAGATGCCATTATCTGAGTTCTTTCTGTGTTGTTTGGGGTTCTCAAAGCCTTCTCCAGTTTCAAACTTGTCTCTGCTACTTAAAAGATATGGAAGGCAATTTGGGAGATCCCAGAAGAGAATTCCTAAGAATAAGAGAGTCCAGAGAGAATTAAGAGCCCTCAATTCTGCCTATAAAAGAAACACGAATCCCTTCTTTATTAGAACAGACTAATTGTTATGCCAAGTTCAGATTGTGACATTGGGAGAATGACTTTGTCTCTCTGAGCCTCAGTTTCCTCTGTAAAATGAGCAAGTTGACTAAAGAATGTCAAATGCTATTCCCAACATTCTATCATTATTAGAAGATAAAGTCTGCTCCAACTAATCTTGGCAGCTCTATCCCTTATCATTTCAGGTTTACTTGTCATTCAAGTTCATCAAGATGTGCATACATATGAGTCATTTTCTTTATTTTTTTTAATTATAGCTTTTTATTTACAAGACATATGCATGGGTAATTTTTCAGCATTGACAATTTCAAAACTTTCTGTTCCAACTTTTCCCCTCCTTCCCCCAGCCCCCCTTCCCCAGATGGCAGGTAGACTAATACATGTTAAATATGTACATATGAGTCATTTTAAAACCATAGATATGCAATAATTCTGATGTATATATGCATGAGTTAGGATGAGCAAAGGGGTTTCTAGGTGGCAGTAGTAGGCAGTCTCACATATCCCATTTCTCATTCTCCTCAGTGCCATCACCTATGGTGGAGCACAGATTCTTCTCCCCGGGAAAAGTTGAAGGGATATTTCTTCCCCTTTCATCAACCACCCAAAAATCATATATATAAAAAAAAGATTCCTGAACTTGTAATCCTGCAGAACACATTTTACATTTAGCCACTGATCCTTCTTTGTCTTCCATCTCATTACAAAGACACCACTAAAAGATAGCAAGCTTTATTAGTATCATAAGGTGCACGTTCCAGGGCATTGGATCTGGAAGCAAAAAACCTGAGTTCAAAGTTTGACTGTACACATTGCTTGATACATAACTTTGAATGAGTCATTTCCTTTCTCAAAGCTTCTGTTTCTTCTTATACAATGAGTGGATTACACTGGATTATTTCCAAGGTCCCTTTCAATTCTTTAGATTATGACATAGTGATTCTTTCATTATCTTCCCTTCCCACGTGGAGAAATTGAGTCTCGGAAGTGACTTGAACCTGAACTGTAACTCAAAAAACCAACAAATCCTCAGTCTTCTGGACTCATTAGCTATGTGACCTTAGGTAAATTAATCCCCCTGGGTTAGTCAGTCTCAGGCATAAAAAATCAAGGTTCCTGTTCAATTATCTCTCAAGTCCCTTCCAACTCTTGACATTGTGTGATACAATCAATGTCTTTAGCTATATGGGTCAGTGAATATGATGACTCATCATTCCATCATCTGTGTGACAATTATAGGCTGGTATGTACAGCTCAAAGTGATGATCCAATTCAGGAAGCTGTGCCCAGGCCTTTCGAATCAACCCTTGCCTCAGGAGAAAGTATCCCCAAACAAGCCTAATACAGATAGAGCCCTCTGTGCCAGACCCAAACCTGTTCCATTGCACAAGTCTCTTTCCTGTTGTGTTGGGGAGACAGAGGGATTAATTGGGGAGTCAACTAGAATGCCTAGAAGACATCTGGGGGTGGCAGCCATCTGGGAAAAAGTGCCAAGAACATTTAATAACTGATACAAGTCTTTGTTATTTACTTTGGTACATGATTTTATTAAATATCTATTGCTCCGATTTCATGAGTCATCTGGTGTGGTCTGGCCCGCAGTCATTGGACGGGGGCTCAGGGCTGCGGATTTGAAAAGACAATGATCCAAACATTACTATGATCACTGGGGGGCTGAGGGGGTGCCACATCAGGGGGGGCCTACGCCACACAATCTTTGTGCAGTGATTGGAATTCAACTGAGTTGGCCACATAATAGTAAGAGTAACAATGCCAAAGACAGATTTGTACAGCTTCCATTACATAATCTGGCTTTCTCTGGTGCCCCAATTTAAATACCTCCCCTTGTTAGATGACTTTATGACTCAGAAACCTCTGGGATCAATCCAAAACCAGGAGAAAAGCAATCACTTCCTTCTCCCATGGGAAATAAAACAATAATAACAATACCACACAAAAACAAAGAACCTCAGGTTAATATTGTGGCTTTGCTTTGTTGAAACCCTACCCGAAAGTAAAGATAAAGGAGCGCATTAAAATTGCACACCATGGATATTACTGTAGTGACCAAGTCAGTAAATTTCAAAGCTACTTTGGGGATTAAGCCCTGAGATGGCCTCTTCTTGCTTTAGACATTTGAAACAACAGCTCCCCTCACACTAAGCTCTGGACCATTAGCATAAGATAAGCTGGAAGGAATCCTGTCTACTCTAAGCCCTTTGTTTTACGAAGGAAACTGAGACTGGGAATGGGTAGTGACTTACCTAAGTGTACAAAGGATCTAAGTGGCAGAGCTAGGACTAGACTATATGTCTGAGGATACTTAATCCAGAGCTCTGCCCATCACATTATTCGGTCTCTTTTGCAGAAGTTGCCGGGTGGTACAGAGGAGAGAACAGCAGGCCCAGAGCTAGAAAGACTTCTCCCTGACTTCAGATCCTGTCTCAGATACTTCCTCGCTGTGAGACCCTGGGTAAATTATTTAACCCTGTTTGCCTCAGTTTCCTCATCTGCAAAATGAGCTGAAGGAAGGAAACAGCAAACCACTCCTGTATCTCTGCCAAGAAAACCCCAATTAGGTTGTAAATGCCTGAAACAACCAAAATGAAAGACTGACAACAGCTCGCTGTACTCAGATCTACCATAAAATCCTTCCCTGATGCCTTCCTCAGATGCCTCACCATGGTTTCAAGGTGATGGAGGCTTCTCAGGATCTATAGAGCAAAAGCTTTAGCTGGACATACCAAGCTGAAAGAGCTCTAGGCACGGGCCTAGTGACAGCCTTTGTCTATTGGCCTAGAGTAAGTCCAGCTAAGGTGCGATGTGGTTCATCCACAAAGGGCTAGAAATTAGGTGATTAATTTTTTGATGAGAGGACAGGGGACACAGCAACTCATGAAACAGATAAAAATCCAGAGTGCCTGTCAGCATTCCAGTGCTGCTTCTGCTTCCAGGTGATGGTGGTGGAGAGGCAGAAGACAGGCTAGGGTAGGGTGAGAATCTCACAGATTTTTATATAGTCAATTAATGGTTAATGGCTAAAATTAATTGGTATTCTCATTGTGTGATCTTTGTCCAATGGCTGAGCTGACTTAACTGCCTGAGGAGATGCATCACTTTGCCTCCCTCCAACATTCAACTCTCTCTAAGCCCATAATTCTAAAGTACCTAGACCTGAGGCACTCTCTCCTCTAGCCAGAAGCCCAACAGACCTAAAGGAGACAATCATAGAAAAGTACTCTCTAAAACATTCAGATTCTAAAGTCTGCTTCCCAAATGAGCATGTCACAACCATCTGCCAGCTACTAATACTGATTTTCCAGTTCCAGGTATCTAGCATCCCTTTCTTATATGTAAGTGACATGATGATGGCTCCATTCACTCAAATGAGATAATATTTGTAAAGTGTCTGATGTCTGGTACATGGTGCTTAATAAATGCTTGTTTCCTTCCTCTTTCCCCCTTCCCTTCATATGTTTTTAATATTTAATATTTTTATTTCCCCCAGTTATGTGTAAAACATTTTTTACATTGTTTTTAAAACCTTGAATTTCAGATTCTCTTCCTTCCTCCCTACCTCAAGCTCCCATTAGGAAGGCACATGTGAAGAGCTGCAAAACATTTCCATAAAAATCATATTATGAAAGAAAAGATAGATCTCCCCCTCCCAGAAAAAGAAACCCTCAAGAAAAATAAAGTTAAAAAAAAAAGAGTATGTTTCAATCTGCATTCAGATACAATGAGTTTTTTCTCTGGGAATAGATAGCATTTTTTTCATAAATCCTTCATAGTAGTCATGGATCATTTTGTTGCTGAGAATAAGTAATTCTTAGCTGATCATCCCACAATATAGCTATTATTTTGTACATAGTACATTTCACTTTGCTTGAGTTCATGGCAGACTTTCTGAGAGTGTCCTGTTCATTATTTCCCATAGAATAATAATATTCCATCATGATGACATACTACAATTTATTCAGCCATTCCCCAGTTGATGGTATCCCTTCAATTTCCAGTTCTTTGCCCTGAGAAGAGAGCTGCTATAAATTTCCCCTTTCCTTCAACCACATCTCATCTTGTTCTACTCATCCTGTCTACCCAGTTCCTAGACTATTTTATTCTGTCTCTTGGAACCTGAACTCCATTATCAATAAACTCACCCACATCCCAGACTTGGAAAAATAGATTTTTATACACACACACACACACACATATATATATTTAAATAATCTGAATTTTTACCCATATCCCACTTCCTTATCCTTCCCAGAGAGCCATTTTTTTAAAATAGTAAAATATTTTTTAAAAGAAAAAAAGAAAATTTGCTAAAAATCTAATCCAAATCATCAAAAAAGTTCATATCTATGAACTGTCATGTTGCAGAGGGAAGTTGTCTTTACATATCTCTCTTTTTTTAATATATATGTGCGTGGAGGAAAGGGAGAATGTGGTTATTATAATTTTGCAATATTCAGTTTTGATTGTTTTAATGGTATTCTTTCCATTTATATCATTGTACAAAGTGTACAAAGTACATTGTGTATATTCTTTTCCTGGCTCTGTTTACTTGAATGAGAGAAGTCTCATTCCATTCTGTTCTCATACTGATCTAGGTTCTCAGAGAAGGATCACCACACAATTGTTCTTAACCTCTCTTAGGATGCTAGGAATAACTTTGAGGAAGGGCAGTGTAATCTCTGTATTTAACATTTTAGCTCATGATCTCCCAGATATGCATTCCTATTTACAGAAATAAGTTCTTTACAATAATGACATTTTCAAATATTAAACATAATTATTTATTTAAAATAGGATAAAATAAATAAGGAATAACTTCAGAGGTACTTACATTATTAAAACAAATGCACGAGTAATAAACACATCACAAAATACACAGAAATTTATTCATTTTCCATCAATGTGTCCAGTATCTCTAAGGCACACAACTGAGGAAAATCCATGTGCTCAAGCTAACTCTGCTCTGGGACTAAAAATTTCTTTTTGTTGTTGTTGTTTCCATAATTTGATTTTATTAATTTTTTTAGGTTAAACGTATGCAGTTCTTCTAAACATATTTCCATATTTGTCATGTTGTGCAAGGAAAATCAGATCAAAAAGGAAAAAAACAAACAAAAGAAACAGGAAAAAAGCAAACAAACAAACAAAAAAAATAACACCCCCAAAAAGTGAAAATAGTATGCTTTGATGGACATTCAGTCTACATAGTTCTCTCTCTGCATGCAAATGGCTCTTTCCATCCATAAATCTATCAGAATTGCCTTGAATCACTTCATTGTTGAAAAGAGTCAAGGGACTATAATTTTCTAAGTCCTCTTTCTGTCACAAAAACTATTTGTAAAAATTCCTTATAAATACAGTTTCTTTGTCAAACAGACGCTTTCACAGCTAAGCTGGGATGATCCATACTATGTCTGACCTACATCTCACAAGGCATTATGTCTCAACTAAACTAGTCAATTTACTGGGCGATTTCACTGATTTATTCCTACTCAGCTAGACTTAGTTCTCAATAGCAAAAATAATACACATGTCAGTTCCAGCTTCAAGCTTAGCTGATGGATATCTGAAATCTGTCTTTTCCCCCTTCTTTCCTCTTATCTTTCTGAGTTCAGACTTGGGCCCTCTCTGTAAAAGACTTCACTTTAACAATGGTCTATAATTAAATTCTCATCTTCTTTCTATAATCAGATAAATCGTATTTGTCCCACATGACATAGTTGTATTGTCTATATCTTTCAGTATTCTACACCTTATCATCATGAAAAACAAACAAACAAACAAACAAACCAGTGGTCTCAGAAATGAGCGCTGGAATAATTATTTTTCTTAAAACTTCCTATCCCTTCTGAATCCAATTCTCCCTGTGCAACAAAAGAACTGTTTGGTACTGCACACATATATTGTATCTAGGATATACTGTAACCTATTTAACATGTAAAGGACTGCTTGCCATCTGGGGGAGGGGGTGGAGGGAGGGAGGGGAAAAATCGGAATAGAAGTGAGTGCAAGGGATAATGTTGTAAAAAATTACCCTGTAACGGGTTCTGTCAATAAAAAGTTATTTAAAAATTAAAAGAAAAGAAAAGAAAAGAACTGGAAACAAAGGAGATATGCATCATTTGGGAAATGATTGAAGAAATTGTAGTATATGAATGTATTGGAATATTACTGTGATGTAATAAAGACTCCATTTCAGAGGGAAAAAAAAACACAAAAAACCTGCCTATCCTTGAAACAAGTGACCTGTGAATACAGATTTAAATCAGCAGTAAACTACTAGCACAGTATCTTACACATACTAATCTGTATTAATCAATTTAATAGTTTCATATACCTTAATAATGTCATTATGTTAGTGGATCAAAATTTGTTTAGTCATTCTCAAATTCATTATCACCTTTGTTTCTATTTCTTCACTAACACACAGACACATACACAAAAGTACAACTATAAATATTTTGATATATATGGAAATTTTCTTTTTTGTCATTGATATCCTTGTTTAATATGACTAGCAGTGGAATCTTTGTTCAAAATGTATTAATTTTTAGTCACTTTATTTGCTTAATTCAAAATTGCTTTCTGGATTGGCGGTATTAATTGACATCTCCAAGAATACATTGGAGTATATATTGGAGTATGACCATTGTTCTTTTTATTTCTTCTAGTTTTGTAATCTTTCATCTTATTAATTTTTTTTTTGCTAATTTGATTTTTTTTACTCTATTCTTTTTAATCAGACTGGCTAAAGGTTTATCTTTTTTTTTTTTTTTAGTTTTTTTCAAAGAAGTATTTTCAGTTTTGTTTATCAGCATGATATTTTGTTTTCCCATTTATCTATTTCTTTTCTAATTTTAAAGGATTCTTCTTTAGTGCAAGTTAATTTTTTTCCTAATGTTTTCACAATGCATATTTAATTTTTAATTCTCATTCCTATTTTGTTAATGACTGTTTCACAAATACAATTTTTCTCTAAGAAAATTTTTAGCTGAATTTCAGAATGCTTCATATTTGTCTCATCATTATCTTTCACATAATTATGAATTTTTCTTATGATTTGTTTTTGGCTTTCATGTTATTTTCATTGTCATTATGACCTTTATTTACTTTAATCTTTTGTTTGTGTTCCATAAATTGGTGATTATTTTTATTGTTTTTTGTCTCTAAAGGATATGTTTGACATTTTTGGTTTTTTACTTTTTTTCATTTTAAACTTAATCAAAATATTATTTTATATTTATCATTGTTATTGTAATTATTTAAGTTCTCTGTGTCTCAATACTTGGTCTATTTTTATAAGCATGATACTAAGAAATATATATGTTCTTTTATGCTCCTATTCAGAATGTGCTATAATCATTTCACTCTAAAATTTTCTAAAAGTTTATTCTGGTCTATATTTTCCCTTTTGGTTATATTCATTCTATTTGTCAAACTCTGAAACAGGAATTTCAAAATCACTGCTATAATATTATCTAAGTCTATTGTAATTTAGTGAATTTCTCCTTTATCAGTATAAATGCTATATTATTTGAAGCATATATATTTAATATTGATGTTGGTTCAATGTGAAGACTTCAACCATGATAGCTATGTGAACATAGATCACAGTATAGCTCCCACATAAAAAAATCAATAAATCTCAATATTCAAAGAAAATTCCAATAAATCCAAAAACTCAAAGAAAAATATAAGTGAATGATAATTAAGAAAATGAATGAGAAATTAAAGCAAATTATTTCTTATACCACAGAATTGCACAAGTCACTGGGTCAATAGAAATTGGGGCCACTAGCTAAGCTAATGCCAGCACCAGCAAATAAGCCAGTAACTTCTCAGCATTATTAGAGATAGGCTATGGCATGCATGGTCTAAAATGCTTTCTGTCTAATGGAAATCAGACTGATTAATTTTATTTTATCCTAAGCCAAAAGAGAGCCATGGAAGGCTTTTAAATAGAGGGATTACATGGTCAGACTTATGCTTTTGGAAGGATTTTTTGTTTGTTTGTTTGTTTGTTTGTTTTTGACAATTGCATGGTAGATAGATTGGAAAATGGAATAACTGTAGGCATGGAGACCAAATTGGAGGTTGCAATGAATGTATGCAAATTAAATAAGTAGATTACTAAGATTTCTACAGATTCATTTTAATTTTACCTCTTTTTCATTGTAACATAGAAGACTGGATACATAGAAACAATTTAAGTATCATAGGCCTCTCAGAATAGCTTAGCAGATAAAAAAATTCTGAACATCACAGATAGCCTCTAAAAACAACAAATCTTATGGCACAATCTCCAAGACACATAGGGGCTCATTACAACAATTTCCATGACAAAACAACAAATAATGCAAGTGATCAGGAAAAAAAAACTTAAAATATCAAGGGAAGGAAACTCAAATAGTACACTGTTCTGTATACATCAGAAATCACAGGAGGGAATGGAATAATATACTCTTTAAAAAAGTAAAAGAGCTAAAGTTGTGACCAAAAATAACATACTTTATTAGTACTACTAATTACTAATAGTAATTATCAATTTAAAAATATGGCTGTTCAATAGAAGAGTTTGAAACATTTCTACCTGCAAAATAAAAATATATTATTTAACATGCAATACCTGAAACAACAGAAACAAAAGAAAAGTTAATAAATATAATTACCAAACATGGTACAAATAACAAGTTGTTCCATCTCTAGAGATTCTTTTAAAAGGAAAAAAGTTAGAAAGGGAAATCTATGAAAAAAAGAAATGACAATAGAAAGACTATTTTGAAATTTCTTTGTACACAATATAATAAAGAGGAAAGTAGAATTAAAACAAACAAAAAAGACAGTGGAGGACAGGCTTAAAATACCACACACTAAACATCATATCTCACTCTCTTAGAAGTGAATCAACAAACTATGAGAGACTAAATTATAGAATAGGAAAAAGCTTATAAAAGGACAAGGGAGATAGAAGGTAGAAGGAAAGATGTGATGTACCAGTGGTACAAATCAGTTATAAAAAATGAAAGCAAAATAATTTCTATCCTCTTAGCAAGCAGAAAGTCAACTGGAGAATGTTGGCTAAGGAGAAATTTAAATAGAAGAAAGAAGAGATTCCAATTCAGTGGTGGGAGAAGGTCATGGAGAAAGATTTTTGTAATGAGAGAATATAATCTGCAGGAATCTGGTACTTCGAGAGACCACTTCCTTTGAGAGAGTGTTGTACCTCTATGAATAATATCTTCAGAAGAACAGCTTCAGAAGAATGGAATTCAAAACTACTGAGAGTGACATCCAAGAGTGTAGAATGACATAGACCAAAATCAGAAATTTTACAGCAAATGGGGGATAGAGTTAGAACTGGGACTCCCCAGGGAAATATCTAAGATGGGACAATATTTATATCCTCCTTACCTATTGCATATATTGATAATTCTAAGAGTGAAGTTCAAGAGGAAAAAAGGGAGCAGGAGGAGGCAAAATCTAGAAAGCAATCACACAAATTATTTAGAAGAAGAAACTCATAATTGCCACTTTAAAAGCTTTAATTCTATAAGGAACCCAAAGAAACTAAAAGGGAATACATAAGTATAAAGATCAAGAATCAAGGAATAAAAGTTTAGGACATAAAAAAAATAAAAAAGAATTAATAAATAGAACATAGTAAAGAATTTTTTTTTTAAGAAAAAGATACAGAAAAAAAAAAAAACCTAACCAACAAATGAAGATGAAGAGAAAGACAGGAGAGGAGATTTTATTAATTGAGGGGGGAAAGCAAGGAAATAGGGAAGAATTACATAACAATAAAAGGAAGGGGGGGAAAGAAGGCACTCATAAATTATGTAAAACTCCCAAATTAGAAAATATTGTGACAAATGGACAGGAGGAATTGGGATTGAAGGAAGAAAACCTATGGAAGTAAGATGGTCTTAAAGTAGATTAAACATAAATAATTGTAGAGACAAAACACAGTCTCAGAAGAGGAAGAGAAATAAAAAATCCTAATTAGAAAAAAAAAAGGATATTAATGACACAAATGGATAACCTTTACTGTCATGACTTTAAAAGTGAATGGATTAAACAACCCAACAAAACAAGAGTGATAGTCTAAGAAAACAAAACTATACAATGTTTTAAGAGGAAAAAAAAAACCCTGAAAAAGCAAAATCATATATAGAACAAAAATGCTGAGCTAGAATAAAATTTACTACACATGAAATGAATCCAAAAAAGCAAGAGTTAACAGTTATCCTATTAGACAAAACAAAATCAAACATACATCAAGAAATTAAATTATTCTGAAAGAAACCATAAATATTTAAGTGTTTTAAAATACCTTAGTTTTTAAATCCATAAAGGAATAATTAGCTGAATTACAAGAAAATATAAAGAATGATACTGTAATAGTAGAATACTTTGATGTCATTCAGTTTTGGAAATTTTAACAGAAAGAGAAACAAAAGGGGGAATATAAAATTGAATAAATCGTTAGAGAAATGAGAGCTAAAAGTCATATGACATCTTTTAAATGGACTGTTAAAGGACATAATATATGTCTCTGCACTAAATGGAACTTAAAAAAAAAATTGACCACATATTAGAGTACAGAAATACAACAAAATGTGAAAAGGCAGAAATAATGAACATATCCTTTATAGATTGTGATGCCGAAGAAACTGAGCAAGACAGAGATTAGAGATCAATTCAATAGTTTATTAAATGGAGAGAAATACTGGGACCAATGGATCCATGGTTGATCTCAGGGATAGAGGAGACTATTATCTCAGAGTCTAGCCCCGAGTAGCCGGACAGCAAACTTTTTTATAGGATAACAAGAACAATGACATAGTAGGGGAGGCACCTAGATGGGGATAACCTAATGGTGGGGGAGGTTTACTGATATTCTGATGACATCTAAAATGGTTAAACCTTTCTTTTGTCAAACATTAAGAAAGAATGTCTATAACCTAAAGATATAAATCCTTTATCTCAAACATTAAGAGGGAAAGGTTATAACCTAAGGCAGAATAACTAAATAGGACAATTGAAGAAATGGGTCACGACATTAAAAAGGGAACTTTGGCACAACAAGATCTTAACATTATAAAAATAGTACTTAGTTTAGGAAGCATAAACAAAAACAACAAAGTCCTAAATGTAGAGTTAATAATGATATACTAGGTAATGAATGAATCAAAGCACAAATCATAGAAGCAATTATGCAAAAGACAATGGTAATGATTAAGTAACATTCCAGAGTTTCTGGGATGCAGCTAAAGTAGTCCTTCTAAATCATATCCCTAAATACATACATTGGCAAAATACAAAAGGAGAGGATTAATTAAATGAATGTACATTTCAAAAAGTTAGAACCCCAACAAATTCACAAATCCAAAAGGAGTATAAGTGAAAAGATATGGAAAGTAAAAGAGAGATGGACAAATTAGAAACCCAAAAGATTGTAGCAATGATAAAAACAAAAGCATGTTATTTGAAAAGACTAAAGTTGATAAACCTTTAGCCAACCTGATTAAAAAGAAGAGGAATAAAATCAAATAAGCAAAATAGCAAATGAACAATCTGAAATCCCAACAAAACCAAAAGGAATTAAAAGAATTTTCAGGACCTATGATATGTCATTAAATGGTAACAATAAAGGATTACATTCAAAAATGTAAAATATCTACATTAACTAGTTGTGAAGACACAGCAAAGGAAAAGAAAAAAATATTCCTGATTCTCATGGGTTTATCATAAGCAAGTTACAAAATAAACTCATAAAAATCCATATTTGTGAATAATATCAAAAATATAAGAGACAATAGGAAGGGAATTCTTAGGTGAAACGCTTGTCTGGATTCAGTTGCACATTGCTACTTAATAAAGAATAATTTAAACAACTGGAAGAATATTTAGTATTTGTTGCTGGGCTGGACCAGTATAATAAAAATGATAATACTACTAAAATTAATTTATTGTTAAAGAGATACTTCACAGCATTAGACAACAAACCAAAAACATTCATTTGGAGGAACAAAAGATTTATAATATCAAAGGAATTTAATGAAGAAGGTAAGAATTAAAAGGGAATAGCATTTAAGACTTTATATTATATTATGTTTCTAGATTTTACATTATAAAGCACTAGTCATCAAAACCAAATAGAGAAATATGGAACAGAATAAACATCAGAAATAGTATAACTCAATAATTCAGTTCTCTAAATTACCTAGACAAGAACTCTTTATTTGATTAGAATGGCTGGGAAAACCAAAAAAGCAATCTGGCAAAAATTAGGCTTAAGTTGATATCTTCTATCACATTCCATAATACATTCAAAATGGATATATAACCTGATCATATTATAATAGATTTATTATAGTATATATTTTATAATTCATAATACTAAATTATTATTTATAAATTTATTATATTAATGTATTATATAATATTAAAATTATTGCAATAAATAATAAATTACAATAGATCATATTATAAAAAATTATAAAAGAAACAAATCATTATCATTCATAGCTTATGGGTAGGAGATACATTCCTTAGCAAAGCATCTCTTCAATCTCCTCTACCCCTTTGAAGAGCAAAGAGTTCCTCCCAAAACTCCAATTTAAGAAAGATTCCAGGCCTTTATTTTCCACTCTGGTGGAATTCTTGAATGCTTTAAATCCATGACTTCTCTATCAGGAGACAGGTAGTCTTCATTCTTAGTCTTCTGGAATTATGATTAGTATTGGCCAGCTAATGATAAAATATTTGACCATGAGAAGTCTTGAAACTGTTATAAGATGTGAAAGGGTTTCAGGCTGAATCAATGGAGAGAGTTTCTTTCCTTGATGAAAAAATTATGAATCTTTTGAAGTGTTAGGTGTTGGAATCTTTACAAACTGTTAAGTCATTAGAGTTGATAGAGATAATAATTATCTAATTTAGGATGGTTCAGTATGATTGATCTAATCCTATAAGATGTTTTGGGCCAGAAGAAACAAGATACTAAGTAGAACTCATTGATATAATGCTTGTGTTCACACCAGTACTCAATTGGAGTTGACAAGTATGGGAGATTCACAAAGTAAACTTTGTAACTTTGTGAATTCACACCTCCCTTAGGTGTGCCTCCAGAAGGAAGAGTCAACCTTTGGGGAATCATATATAAAGAGGCTCTTAGCTTCAAGTTAATTAGTTACTTTGGGTTCCAGAGAATTCAGCTGATTTACATGAAAACTGGAGCTGACTTGGAGTCTGAAGAAAGCAGAGGCAGAAGCAAAGGACAAATCTCCAAGAGCTCTTGCAGCTTTGTCCTTTGCTTTTGCCTCTGCCTCCAGCCAGCACCAAGGTAAAAGTTATAATAAATCTTTATTGCCTCTAAGAGAGGGCTTCTGGCTCTCCCAGAGTGCTCTGTGTCTGGCCCAGAGTGCTCCTCTCCAATGTAATTCAGCTGAACTCCCTCAATTGGGCCTTTGCTTTCTTCTTATATATCAGAGAGAGGGATTATGGGTTTTCTCCTATAGTGTTCTCTGGCCCTAAGAGCTTCGAGGGAGGTGTGAATTAGGATATCTTATACTAAACCCTGAAATCTCACAAACGTGTGAACTCCAATGAGTAAAGGTGTGAACACAAGCATTGCATCAATTACTTCTACTTAGGACTTAGTTTCAGGTTCTGACCCAAAACATCTTTTTGTAAGATTAGATCAATAATCTATCAACTCTAATGAGTTAGCAGTTTATAAAGATTCCAACAGTTAGGTTTTGAAGTAATGAGACCAGAGAAAGATTTGAACCAGTCATATGAAAAAGAATGAGATATAATATATGTAGAGTAAAATCTAATGGTTAATTCTTGCTCCCAAAGCTATGTTTGGCAATCTTAGCAGCCCAAAATATTTCCTTAAGTTAACTTTATAAGACACGATTTGAAAATAATAATTCTTAATAATTATGTAGTGCTTTAAAGGTTGAAAAGTACCTTATATCTATTTTCTAATTTAATCTACACAATAATACTATTATATTCCATTGTTGTGCCCATTATAATGATGAGGTCAATGAGACTGAGAAGGGTTAAATGATTCATTCAGTGTGAAATAGTAAGCATCTAATGCAGGATTTAAACCCATACCTTCTTGACTGTAAGTCCACTATACTATTTATCATGCCATACAGCTTCCCCAAAATAATATAAGTAATTAAAAGTAATCAGTTGAATGCAAGAGGGATTAATTAGTATAGTGAGTAGCAATTCACAGATGAACAATATTCACAAGGCTAGCCAACTGGTGGCTTCTGTTTTAACTGATTCTTTCTAAGTAGGCATTAAGTTCAGTTTTTTTTATTCTCTATTTTTCTTGGATCAAAGGCTCTTGACTCTTACTTGTGGCTTTGAATATCCAGAAGGAAATAAAAGAAACAGAGAAAGGCTTTTGGGGTCATGTTAGGAAGACTGGTGGGGAAAAATGTATAAGAATCACATAGAAAAAGAAGGTTGAGAAGGCTTTAAAATGGTGTCAGTGAAGAGAGTGTAGACACCACTGAGATCACAGATCCTTTAATTTAATGAAGAAAAAGGTATATTTGAGTCTATCAGTCACCTATACATAACACTGTTCCTTCATGAAGTTTAAAAGTGAAGAGAATGAGAGACATAAGACAGTGGCTGGTGAGGCTAGAAAGAAAGTGTTATAGAAATTTAAGTATATTTATAGGTTCACGGGAAGAAGTCAGTGAAAGTAAGCGATCAGTAGTGTGTGAGAAAGAGGGGCTGGCTAACAGATAAAGCCAGTAACAGTGGAATATAGAGGGGAAATGATCAAGGGCAGAGATAGAAGAACAAGAAGTGGAATAGGAAGAAAGGAGGTTGGAAGAGGAGATGATGGAGAGAAGTTTTGAGTAATGAAGAATGGTGAATAAACTTTCAAATGGCTTCTCTCCCTCCCTCCCTCTCTCTCTCTCTCTCTCTCTCTCTCTCTCTCTCTCTCTTTCTCTCTCTCTCTCTCTCTCTATCTCTCTGAGGTCAAATTTGAATTCAGGTCCTCCTGAATTCAGGACTGGTGCTCTATCTACTGTGCCACCTAGCTGCCCCAGCTCTCAGTCTTTTTTAAAGAAGTAAGAGACTACATTATCTTCCTTTCTTGATTCCTTAAGTTGAGTATTCTCTAAAAGATCTGTCTTTTGCCCTCTTTTTTTTCTATATCAGGGATTTTTAGCCTTTTTCTCTTTAATCATGTATCATTTTGACATTCTGCAGAAGTTCATGAACCTCTTCTGAGAATAATGTTTTTTAAATGCCTGTTAAAATACACAGGATTCAGTAGCAGTGGATAGAGCACCAGCCCTGAATTCAGGAGGGCTTGAGTTCAAATTTGGCCTCAGACACTTAACACTTCCTGGCTGTATGATTTTGGGCAAGTCACTTAATCCCAATTGCCTCAGCAAAAAAAAAAAACAAACAAAAAACACCCTAGGATTACAAAGATTAAATTTTTCTTCCACCCAGTGTGAAGAACTAATAACCCCTGTTTTCCAAGATTTTCCTTATGGTTCACAACTAAGGTTTCCCCCAAAAGGCAAGAATAAAAAGATACTTGATATATAACATAAATCAATATGGAACAAGTAACTTTCTTATACACAAAAGAAAGACTAAACATAAAAGACAGTATGTATTAACAGGAATTGGGACTTAAAATTGTTACAATCTGCTATTTTATTTAAACCTCATTTGAATATAAAGTACTTTGTAGATCTATTAATTAGACATTTTAAATATTACTTTGACTAGGAACTGTCCACATAACTCCCTGTACATGTCTTCTGGTAAAATGGTCAGTCTTGAACCAATCCTCTCGGTGATTGTTTTCTCTAATTCAGAAGCTTCCCTTGCCAATAGCTCCACCTTGATGGAACTCCAGGCCTCTGGACCTTTACTACACACAAGACTGCTTTCAAATCTGGACATGTCCAAAAACTGGACAAGTTATTCATTAACCTAATATAGAAAGAACAAATACAAAAGAGGAAGGCCAAACCTAGCCTCAGTCTATCCTAGGAGTGGCATGTGCTTTGTGTTCATAACCATATTCAGGTCTAAATAGGGACATGGAGCTGGCCACTCTCAAAATGCTGCTGGACAGAGTCTGGGACACATAATGTCTGGAGTAAAGGCATTATCAGGTCTAGAGTCTCTCTAGAGATCTATCTAAACTAATTAGGATGGCTCAGCCTCCAGAGGATGTATTTCAAAGGTGTTCTTCCAATTCATTTTTTCTTCTTTAAAATATGATGGTTCTCTCTGGGAGCAGGTTTCTAGGAGAGGTTTTCTGGAGGCAGCCTTAGTTTCAGTTCCAAGTAATAATCACTCCAAACACAGCCAGGAGTTAAAATCCAGTCCTTTATTTTGTCCTTCAAAGTCTTGAGCTTCAGCCCCTAGCTCCCTCCGAATGTCTCCAGCCAGCACAAAGGTGGAATATGGAATGAATCTGTCTCCGCTCCGAGAGTGGGCTTCTGTATTTCTCTTTGGCTCTGGGAGCTTCTTGCTTATATGCTCCACACTGAGTATACACCAATCATTATATCACCATTATTTGTTGTAGGATTAAATCAATTCTAAACTAGATTTAAACATTGTCTCCTCAATTCACTTAGTATCTTGTTTCAAGTTCTGGCCCATAACATCTCCTTGTAGGATCAGATCAATCATACCGAACCAGGCTAAATTAGATAACTATTGTCTCTATCAATTCTAATGACTTAACACTTTGTAAGGATTCCAACAGACAACCCCAGGAGGAGTGTGGGAAAGGAATATGATATAGACACAAACATACAAAGTATATATATATATGTATATATATAAATATATATATATATACATATATATATAATGTGTACAAAGTATGTGTACATATAACATGAATGTGTATGTGTTTGGCATATGCCATGTACACACACTTTATATTATATTTTTGTGGTACATTTGAGAAGATGTAATCATGTGAGAAAATTCTCTGCCCCTTTCCCAGGGGGCATGAGTAGTTAGAGGCCCCATAGTCAGCAAGGATCCACACACCAAGCCTCTCACAATCTTAGTCACCTGAACTAGCCCCTTGCCACCAGGCCTCGTTGCTAGTCCCCAGCCTGAGCTCATCTTTCTAGAAAATCAAATCAATATCCAAGTTTTGACCTATAATATGGTGTCTCTTCTTATTAGGAAAATATGACAGTCCACTGTTCTATGGCTAACAAACTCTCTTTTCCTTCTTTCCAAATCCCTGTGGTTTGAAACTGAAGACTGCAGAGTTGGGAATTTTGTGTTCCGATACCACTACCCAAGTTTCCATCCCAATCTGTTTTAGCTCTTCCCTTTTAATGTCTCTGTTCTCTCTGTGACCTGCCTTTCCTGTCCTTTAAACACCCGTTTTATTGTTAACAAAATGTCATTTACCTTAAACCCTTTCCTCTCACATGCCTTTCATATTCTTGCAATCATGAAAGCCTGACTTCTGAAATTTAGCTATGGAACCTCGGGAAATCACCTAAACTCTATTTTTCCTAGTTTCTTCAACTGCAAAATGAGGATAATAAGAACACTTATCTTGTAAACTCCTGAGGACCAAATAAATTTTTACAAAAAGTGTCTAGCACCATACCTGGCACATAGTAGGCACTATATAAATGTTTGTTCTCTTCCTGGTCTCATTCCCTTTCACCTCACCTCCTATTACTCTCTCCAGTACTGAGTACCTTCTGTAAAGCTCCCCATGCATAATACCCCTAGCTGTTCACCACTATTTCCATACATCTTCTCTTTGGCCACCAGAGTGACCTCTTCTCCAGTCAGACATCCTATTCAGATCCTAGCCCAATTATCTGCCAACACCTGGGACATCTTGTTTCTTTCTCGAGTTCACTATCTAGTTCACAGTGCTCTACCACAATCCCTGCCTTTATATTCAGGGATTTCAGTATATAGTATGGGTTATCATCCCTTCAAACACCTTGGCTTCCCAATTTATTAACCTCCTCTCTGCTATGACCTACACCTTCACTCTATTTCATACACACGGGGTGAAAGGGAGTGAAATTGATCTCATCATCACCTACAATCGTTCTTAGTTCATGATCAAGAACTTTGAAATTCTTCTCTTTGATCTTAACTCCCTATCTCTCTATCTCTTATGTTTCATCCTTCCTAAATCAACTCTTTTACCTTTTGGTCATTCCCTCCTCCTTGTTTTCCATTACCTCTACTTTGACCTCACTTTCCCTTCTTTGAAATCTTGATGATAAAGTTGACTTATGTCCTCTAATCCCTTGATGGTTTATATCATCACCCTTCATCCCTTTCCAAATACCAGCTCTGGATTATCTCCTGCTCTCACTTGCATGTCGCTGATATATAGTTAGATGCAGTAACACAATATGTCGACTGACTTAGAGATAAATTTATTATTTATTATGTAATTAGAATGCTCAAACTTGTCCCTGAGGAACAAAATAGAAAAATGAAGCTTCTTCCCTTCTATACAGAGATGGGGGAATGATGTGCATAAAAGATTATAGACTTGGTTGATGCTCTAGGTTAGTTTTGCCGCATTGATTTTTTTCTTTCTGTTTATTCTTTAAGAGACGGCTCTTTGAATAGAGGCCAAAGGTAGTTGATATATAAACAAAAGTATCAAAAACATTTTTTAAAAGTTATATTATCTAATCTTAACTTCCCTCCCTCACTGTTGCATAGCAATCTTTTTTATTTTTTCTTAGTTGGTTCCCTATTTTACTTTTCACAGCACTTATTCCAAACTTCGTTTTCTCTCCTTAAGTCACCTTGAAACAGCCACTTGTCAACCCCCTCTTAACATAGGATTGCACATCCTACTTTACTGAAAAAATAGAGTTTATACATTGAAGAGTTCCCTTGGCTCCTCAGTGTCACATTTCAGATCACTTCAGTGTCATCTCTTATTCTTTCTCCTTTTGTTTTTTTTTTTTCAAATTTAGTTTCCTTAAGAGAAGTTTATGAAATAAATAATAATGATGATGTGAAGGATTTAGGCTTTTGTATGTATTCATGGATACTTTTTTTTTCTCCTTTTGTTTTAGTTTCAGAAAAAGACTCCTCCTCTCTAGGCTAGTCTCTCTTCTTGTGTACTTGGTCTTTTTTTCTTTGAATGAATTTTTTTGAGAGGTAATCCCCTTGATAATTATCTTTCCTGCTAGTCTTTATCCTCTTGCTTCTTCCTGTTGTTTAGAAGCATAGTCTTCTCTCACTCTAAAAAACAAACAAATATGATCTTTCCATTTCCTTAAGCTGTTACCTATCTTTCACAATTTGTACAGCTGGATGGAGGTTTTGGTCCATCTCTTTCTTTCCAACCAGAACTTGTCTAAGATAGCTGGCAGTTACCACCATTGGGGACACCCACCCATGTTGCTTTCTCCTTTCATCTCAGCAAAATTCTTCTGGAAAGAGTTGCCAGCATGAGGACTCTCTTCTCTCCTTGCTTACAAGTAAATCTAAACCAAAACAAAGAAGTAATTGGAAAAATAAGACAATACTTTTCCTTAAGGAGCCTACATTCTTGCAGGTAAGAAACAACATATGTAAGAGAGTGGTGGCCCTAAAAATTGTTTTGCTCTGGGAAGTATCAGAAACGTTGTAAACAATTGGACAAACTAGTGACAATGACTGTTCAATTCAATTTAAAAAAACACTGAAGTCCATACTATATGCCAGGTATACAATTAAGAAAAAAAAAAAGTCCCAGGTCTCAAGGAGCTTTCAATGTAATGGGGGAAGACAACACATAAAAGAGTTGAAAGGAATTGGGAGGCATCAGGGCATCCACCAATATGAGAGCATGATAGTCCTACAAAATCAAAACTGAGCACAGTTGCTGATGGAAAATGGAGGGTTACTAGAAAGTTCTGAGTCTTCTATAAAAGGAAGGCTTTGTTAGGAGTTTAATGCTCTGTTCTCTAGCCCTCCCATCAGAGAAGAGAATCAATGGAAGGAGAAGTAGCAGAAGCTGAGTTAAACTGCATAGCATGATCAGGTGATCATTTAATTCTAGTGTAGACATGGTGTTCCCATGGAATCAAGAACCACTGATGAGAAACGGAGACAACCAATTAATGGACATCTTCCATTTCCAGAAGCAAAGATACTATTGATTTTATTATGGTTCCTAAAGCAAAGATGGAAAGAGTTATAAAAGTGTCAGCTTGGAAAATGGCCAGAGCTTAGAGGGGGGCATGGGCTCATCTGGGGCTGTCTCATTAATCAGGAGAGTTAACCTCAGGTCAGGAGTTCTATAACATACACCTTTGCAGAACCCATCAAAGAATATAACATGGGGTGATTTCTAGTTCAGGAAATGTAAAGCGATATTCCAAGAGGCAGAGCAGGATGTTTGGATTACTGTATTCCCAAGTGAGAAGATTTGACATGAAAATCCTGACACTAACAAACTGGGCCATGTGAGTCTCAGTTTTCCCTTCAGTTAAGTGGGAGAATGAGCCTGAATTAGTGAATAGAGAACTGAGTAAGAAGTGGGAGGATCTGTATTTATATCACTGTAGGGCAAGTTCCTAACCTTCTCTCTTAGGTGGTGCAGCAGAAGGAGTGCTGGGCTTGGAGCCAGAAAGACCCAACGTTGAATTCAGTCTCAGATGCTTCTTAGGCATATGACCTCGGCCAAGTCACTTCAATCTATTTGCTTCAAATTCCCTCAACTGTAAAATGGTGATGATAATAATAACAACCTCCCAGGATTGTTGTAAAGAATGAGGAAATAATATTTATAAAATGCTTAACACAGAGCCTGGGACATGGCAGGTATCATAGTATGGGGGCATAAATAGTAGTATAAAGTAGTATGTAGCAGTATAAAATAGTATGTGGTAATATAAATTATAGTATAAATGCTAGCTGTCATTATTATTTTATTCTAAGATAAGAATTCACAGAATAATTGTAGATCTGCAAATGTAAAGGGAATTTCCCCTCAGTTTGAAATCACAGAGACAGCTCCGTGGTACAGTGGATAGAATGCTGGGCCGAGACTCAGGAAGACCTAAGTTCAAATCCAACCTCAGATACTGTCTAGGTGTGACCCTGAAAAAGTCACCTACCCTCTTTGTCTCAGAGTCCTCATCTGTACCATGAGCTGGAGAAAGAAATGGCAAACCATTGCCATATCTCTGCCAAGAAAACCCCAAATGGAGTTGCTAAAAGTTGGACATAAGTGAACAATAACAAAAATGAAATTGCAGGTACCAAACAATAACAGAAAAGCAATCATGATAATGTCTGTATTACTAATCTTATATGCTTATTGGGTCACTGTGAGTAAAATACTTCATAAATTTTAAAATATCATTTACATGCCAAATTAATGCTTTTGTTCCATGATAATATTCATTTTTCATCTTAGCTCCAACTACTAGTCTTTTGTGGATGAGAGGATTTGACTTAATGTTTGCTTATTGAGGGGATTATAGGATTCTAGAGCTGAAGAGTACTTTAGAAATAGATTATACTTATATATATTGTATTTAACATATACTTTAGCATATTTAACATGTGTGAGACTATCTGCCATAGAGGGTGGAGGGAAGGAGGGGAAAAGCTGGAACAGAAGTTTTTGCAATGGTCAATGTTGAAAAATTACCCATGCATATGTTTTGTCAATAAAAAGCTATTTAAAAAAAAGAAATAGATTATACTCCACTCATTACTTTGAGAGTGGAGAGAGAATAAATTAAGAGAGTCAGAATTCTTTAAAGTAAGGAGTCAGCATTTGAATCCAGGACTTGAGATTTCAAAGTCAGTACTGTTGTTATTATATTTCTTTGATTGATAAAATCATTTCTATCTCCAACATCACCCTACATTTCTAGGGTTATAAATCCTTTCTCTTGGTTTTAGTTTCTTCATCTGTTAAAGGAGGAGTGTAAAAGAGAACATAAAAGCACCTTCTGGCTTTGAGATTGTAACAAGACCTCCTGGGTTTCTGCCTGTGAGGTCTGATGGACTAATGCATTGCATTTTCAAACCAGAAGGAAGTGTAAAATGGAAGCATGAAGCCAATAGTCACTTGGGTAGACCCAGTGTCCTGTTTTGTGACTTAATATTTGAGAAGAGTGAGCCACCATTTTAAGAAATCTGGATCTTCTTCAATGTCTTTTCATTGCACAAGTTCCAATTCAAAAGGTCCATCCTTTCCAAAACTTTCCTTTGCTTGCTGTTACAGACTATTGTTTATTGGAGCAGCTAGACAGTGAAACTCGAGTAAGACACATATCCAGAGATCAAGTGTTTGGAAAAGTTACACTATGAAAAGAGGGCTACTCCCTAAAGAGAATACTTATTTAATAAAATTTATTAACTGTAGCATTTATTCATTCAGAAAGAATCCTAGAAACAATCAAAGCAGATAAATGTTTATTCAAGCAATACAGGAGATGAGAAACTATGCACTTGGGTGATTGCTTCAATTAGCCCACACACATCATGAATGATAAAGCAGGAGTGACATAACCCATATTAAGAATCAGAAGACTTGGGTTCCAATTCTGGCTCTTTCTCTTACTAGCTGTGTGGCCTTAATCAAATGACTAAAACTCTGAGTTTCATTTTCCTCTTCTATAAAATGGAGGTAATATATACCCTACCTATTTTTAAAAAATATTATGAAGATCAAATAAGTTTAGAACACTGAATCTGCAACCAGAGAACATGAGTTTTAATTCCAGCTCTGATATTTATAATCTGAGTAATTTTGGGCAATTGAGACCCTCTACTTCTATGGACCTCAGCATAATTGTCAGAAACGTAGATTAAATTATCTCTAAGATCTCTTCCAGCTTTAGACTGTATGATCCTAGAGTAAGCACAGTATTTTGAAATTATAGAATCTGAAAACTGAAAGTGACTTCAAAGGCCATCTGGTTCAATTCATTTTTTAAAGAGAATCCCATTTTTTTCTTAACAATCACAAAAAAATTGTCATCAAGCTTTCACTTAGATCTCTCTAGTGGAAAAGAACCCATTCCATTTTTTTTCCACTGCTTCATTACAACCAACCATTCAAAAAGTATTTATTAAATAATTGCCATATATCGGATGATGGGGATACAAAGACAAAAATACCTGCTTTTAAGAAACTTATATCCTGTGGTATAGGTGAACAAGTACAAAGTAGATATCAGGTGATAGAGGTGAGTGGTACTTAATACTGAAATTCTCAAAACAGACTTCATGTAGAAAGTGGTACCTTCCTTTGAAATAAACAAGTGATTCTAAGAAGTAGGGGTTAGGGGAAAATGTATTCCAAAAATGGAACACAGATGTCACAGTGACAGGAGATAGTGTCTTGTGCAAGGAACAGGAAGATGGTCAAATTACCTGAACCATAATATGCATGAAGGGGAATAATAAGGCTGAAAATGTTCATTGGATTAAGATACTGATGTATTTTAAAAATCAAATAGTTTATATTTACTCCTCTAAGTAATAAAGAGCTGATGAAGTTTATCAAGGGAATCAGTAAATAAAATCTGTGCTTTAGGAAAATCACTTTGGCAGCTCATTGGAGGATAGATCAGAGTAGGGAGAGATTTGAGGTAGGGTGATCATTGAAGTAATTCAGGAAAGAACTGAGAAGGGCCAGAAGTAGAATAGTGGCAGTCTCAAGGGGTGGAAGTGAAGAAGGATTTGTATCATAGTAGTGAGAAGTGTCTAAGGTAGAACTTTGGCATCTCTGTGGAGAGTGGATTGAAGAGGGGAGACTTGAGGAAATCAGCCAATTAGGAAGCTAGTGCTTCCAGGAGAAGTTTTTCATTGAACAAGTCCCAGAGAGAGAGGTAATAAAGTTCTAAACTAGGAGTGGTGACTATGTAAGTAGAGAAAGGAATAGATGAGAATCCATTTAGCCAATTCACCTTGGTCATGTCATTTTGAGCTTGAGGGGGTGATGGGATAGTGGGCAAATATGAGGAAAAAACAAGAAATAAGAGCAGAACTAAAAAGAACATGAAAGGTTACTGGGCTGTCTGGACTTTTTAGCATTTCCCTTTTTTCTCCCTGGCTAATCACCGATCTGCAAGAAGGAATAAAAGTTGTATGAGGGATGTTCATGTGTGTGTGTGTGTGTGTGTGTGTGTATGTATGTGTGCATGTGCATGTATATATACACATACATATATATATATATATATATATATATATATACATACATACATATATACATATTCCTTAAGTTGTCTAAATGGGCCCATAACTATATTGTTGAATTATCCAGAGTAAAGGTGGATTTGACCATTGGGGAATGAAGTACTGTGTCATAGATTCACTTAGAATTGCAAGTCTGATTGTGCTGATTGAGTCTCTGATAGGCTCTTGTTAAGAGTTACCAGCTCACAAACTAAGGCAGTCATTAAGGTGATAAAGCCTAGTCATAGAGAGTATCAAGTATATAAAACGGGACCACAGCCAAATAACAGAGCAGTCTTGTGGATACATCAGACCGAAGCCTTCAGTCCATGCAACATCTTTTCAGCCACATCTGTTCACTTGAATGGCAACCATTATTAATTTCCCTTCATAAAGGATAAAGAATGTTAGAGATAGCAGGGATCTTGGTGCTTTTTATATTCTCTTTTACCACTCCCTCCTTTGACAGATAAAGAAACTAAAACCAAGAGAAAAGATCTGTAACCCTAGAAATATAGAGTGATGTTAGGCATAGAAATGATTTTATCAATCAAAGAAATATAATAACAGTACTGACTTTGAAATCTCAAGAAAAATTTGTTTTGTTGTTGAGGGAATGAAAGCCAAAGATAGAGAAAAACTGATCTGATGTCACATCACTGGTTAGTGGTGCAGGAAAAAAAGTTTGAAACTGACTGCTTTTAAAAAAATTAGCATCATTTATACCTTATGAGATGATAGTCTCTTTTTAGCTTTCTAAGAATATTTGTAGTGTTTGGACAAAACATAGTGAAGTATTATTGCTATTTTACCACTATCAGCCCCATCAACATTTTAAACAATCATATCTATACCTGAAAAAAATGAAAATCTTTTCCATATTCTTCCCAGCATGCCTGTTAATATTCAGAAAAGACCCCTGAAATATGGCTGAGTTCTAGACTTTCAATGCTTCTTTGGGCTGGCAGGTATTTGAGGAACATGGATCTTTTCCCATAAATAACTAACCCATCTGCAGAGCATTTAGTTAGTCTACTTCAGCCACTTTGGGGCACATTGTGTCTTGCCTTTCTTCAGGGATTTCATCAATCCATGCTTTTGATGCATTGTGTTCTGCAGATGGTGTTTCTGTTGAGTAGATCCCAAGATTTAAGACTGAAGAATAAAAATGTTACATGAAGAGTTATTTCCGTTTAAAAACATCCCATAGATTGGTTCATTTCCAGCCTCTAGCCTTGACATGTTCAAAGGATGGGGCTTTTCTGCTGAGGAGGCCTCTCAGAGTTGGAGGACTCTTTGTCCTTGGCACACCACCTCACTGTGCCCACAGCAGGAACAAGACATCTATCTCTTTTCTGACTTTTTCAAGCAACCCTAGCCAGGCATTCTGAAATACTACCAAGCCAATCTTTTATTCAATCATCCCTGGCTCCAGGGGAATGGAAATTAGCCACAATACTATTCCAACTTTAAAAATTATTCCCTAGGGATTTGCCCTTGTTGATAGTTCAGGGATCTCTGATTTTTATCTGTCCATTTTCCCTCTACTGATGGATATAGCAACCCTCCACACCTTACTACATGATTTTCATAAATTTTTGTGGCCAAAAATTCATCCCCTAAGGGCCAATCTACACAGGATGAGCCTTTCTAGGATTAGTTAGTTTGATCCTTAGATGACAGGCATGTACCCAAATAAATTTAATACATATTCAAACAAGTGCATAGGAGAGGTACAAAAAAAGCTCAGTGAAAGATCCAAGACCTGGCAGTTAAGGACAGAGGGAAATAAGAGAAGGCTTCATTAAGAAAGACATTTGAGGTCATGAGCTAAGAGACCACAGAAAGTGGAGACAACAGCCCATGGGTGACAAAGAGCCATGAAGCACTCTGAGGCAGAGATCTTGGATGCCAAAACACAGAAGAAGCTTTGTTTCCTGGATAGGGTGAAATCCAATGCCACCATTATAGAGAACATTAAACTCTTCACAAAATCATATCTTTGTTGGTAGATTGCCCCACAGCCCTTTCAGCTGGATCCCAAGGGAAAGTCCTTGAAGGATGAAGACTTTCCAAAGAAGCATGAAGACATTCTGCAGAGACCATGTCTGGGGATGAGAATCATCCTCTATTTCAGAGACATGGGATCATCTGGAATCCGTGTTCTGGTCAGAATATGTGAATTCTCACCTCACTTATCTGCTGTTCCACTCCCCAGTTCCCTTCATCTATGTTTACAAGCATAACTTTAGGTTCAGCTAGCATAGTATAGCTCGTCTTGCCTGCATCTTTTGCTCATTCCTCTATGAAGCACTTATGGGAGAAGTTTGTCCACTGCTTCTCTCACAGAGCAATACCCTGAATGACATCTTCAAGAACGCTACTATCTTCATGGCCTCTTATTAACAGCTAGTATTTATATAAGCAAATTTGAAATTTGAAAAGCACTTTACAAAGAGTATCTCATTTGATCCTTATCTGGGAGGTAGGTACTCTTATTATTTCCATTTTACAAGTGAGGAAACTGAGTCAGGTAAGATTAAATAATATGCCCACAGTTATATAGCTAGTAAGTTCCTGTGGCTGGATCGGAACTCAGTCAGGTCTTTCTGATTCCAGGACCAGGGCTCCATCCACTGTGTCTCCTAGTTCTCACCCTTTATATTCCCCTAAAATATGGTGGTCAACATGGGAGATTGGCTCTTGGCATCTTTGTTTTGCTATATAGATAGCATCTCTATTTACATCACCTTGAAAATCTGTACTTGGCAGATTCAAAGACCCCAAAGATACCTTATAGGATCAAGATTCCCCTTCTTATGATCCCTGTTGATATTGTCCCAGTTACACATATGAGGAAAGGTCCTGCATCAAGTTTGCCAATCTGACCATGTGGCTCTTTTCTTCTTCCTTGTAGACTTCATACAAATTATCATCTGGGCCAAAGGAAAACACCAGAACTACCTGAAAGAGCTCTACAACTATGTCCCATCCCCACCTTGCTCTCCCATTATGCCTTTCCTTTTGCCAACTGTTGCTTAGAGTAACTTCTCCCCTTTCTGAGTTTCAGTAGACAACCCCATATTTTATGTCCCAAGTAGGGCACAGGACTCCCTTCACACCACTGATTAGGGGCCATTTCAGCTCTTCCTGGGACAAAGGACTTGACTCTCATCTATTTGTCTGATTGAAATAGAGCATGGGCCCTGAAAAGAAGATGCAAGACTTGGAAAGTCTTCTATTTTCTGACTACAGTAAAAAAGGAATTTGAGTTGGGCCTTGAAGCTTGATTAAGATGTGAAGGAATAAAATAGTTGATGAAAAGAGGGAAGATAAGACAAAATAGGAAATAGAATAGGGTTAAGGTTGATAAGCCTGAGAAGGTAGTTTAGAAACACATGAAGTAATTATCTTGAGTTCTGTGTCTCACTGCTCCTCCCAAAATATCCTATGGACTGTGTATTATTATAAGAAATCTCCCCTTCCTCCTGATTCCTCTATTTCTGTTCCTGGCCATGCCATTCTTCCAATTCCCTAGGCTCTATCATGCCCTTTACACTTTTTGATAGGCATTGACATGTTATTTTTTTTTTAACATCATCGTAATTTTCCCAAATATCCCTGTCTCCCCAGAGGCATGTCATATAACAAGAGAGTCAGAGACCAAGAGAGAGAGACAGAGACAGAAAGACAGAGAGGAAGGGAGGGAGGGAAAAAGGGAGGGAGGGAGAGAGAGAGAGAGAGAGAGAGAGAGAGAGAGAGAGAGAGAGAGAGAGAGAGAAACAAAGAGAGAGAGAGAGAAAGAGAGAGCTAGAGAGAGAGAGAGAGAGAGAGAGAGAGAGAGAGAGAGAGAGAGAGAGAGAGAGAGAGAAGAGAGAGAGAGAGAGAGAGAGAGAGAGAGAGAGAGAGAAATGTAACTAATTGTGAAAGGACCTGTGTCTCCCTGAAATAGTTTTGTTTCTTTCCACCTACAATATGGGGAGGCTTGTTCTAAAAGAAGACAAAATTATCCCTCCTGGCTTTCATGGTCAGCTTGGGGCATAAAAATGGCAGCTAAATGAAGTCTACGCCTCTTAGACCTGAAATTGCCCAAGACAATTCAAGTTGCTGTACTCTAATAACCTAACCAGATGAGTTTTCTTAAAGAACAGCCAGTCTAGAGAACTTAGCACTATTGGATATTTCTTGTGTGTACTTGCTCTGTTAGGAGCCTTTGTAAATTATTTGTTCAATGACTTATGAGTGCTTCATTGTATCCCAAATTTGATTCTGAATTAAGAGAATGCTGAAAATAGTTATGCCTGCAAAAATAATATATTGAAAAGATATAGAAATATATATATTTCTTGTGGAACTCCCATTTCTGCAAAAGTGTGGCATGAGATGGCTTTGAGTATTTTTTTCTTTTGAATCAGGTTTTTTCTTTAAAATTTAGTAAGATTCACTTGTGTATGTGTGTTTGCATGTATTTTTTCTTTCCATTTTCCATTGTATTATAAGGTTTTCTTGACTATGCTTCCTTCACTCTGCATCAGGTCATGTAGATTTTTCCATTTTTCTTTATATTCATCACATTATCATTTCTTTTTTTCCCCTTTTTTTATTATAGCTTTTTATTTACAAGATATATGCATAGGTAATTTTTAGCATTGACAGGTGCAAATCCTTTTGTTCCAACTTTTTCCCTCCTTCTTCCCACCCCTTCCCCCAGATGGCAGGTTGACCAATACATGTTAAATATGTTAAAGTATAAGTTAAATACAATATATGTATACATGTCCATACAGTTACTTTGCTGTACAAAAAGAGTCAGACTGTGAAATAGTGTATAATTAGCCCATAAAGGAAATAAAAAATGCAGGCAGATTAAAAAAAGAGGGATTGGGAATCTATGTAGGGGTTCTTAGTCATCTCCCAGAGTTCTTTCCCTGGGTGTAGCTGGTTCAGTTCATTACTGCTCTATTGGAACTGATTTATTTCATCTCATTGCTGAAGATGGTCATGTCCATCAGAATTGATCATCATATAATATTGTTGTTGAAGTATATAATGATCTTCTGGTCCTGCTCATTTCACTCAGCATCAATTCACGTAAGTCTCTCCAAGCCTTTCTGAAATCATCCTGCTGATCATTTCTTACAGAACAATAATATTCCATAATATTCATATACCACAATTTATTCAGCCATTCTCCAATTGATGGGTATCCACTCAGTTTCCAGTTTCTGGCCACTACAGAGAGGGCTGCCACAAACATTTTTGCACACGTGGGTCCCTTTACTTCCTTTAGATTTCTTTGGATATAAGCCCAGTAGTAATACTGCTGGATCAAAGGGTATGCACAGTTTGATAGCTTTTTGATCATAGCTCCAAACTGCTCTCCAGACATTCATCAATTCTTATAAAACAGTAATATTCCATTAGATTCATGTACCACAGTTTGTTCAGGCATTCTTCAAATGATGGACATTTATTTTGTTCCCAATTTTTTGCCATTCCCACAAAAAGTGTGCTACAAATATTTTGTTATGTGTGGAATTTTCTTCTACCAATGGTTTCCTTGGGGCTTAAGTCTATTAGTTAAATCTCTGGTTCAAGGAGTACTGGTATTTTAATTATTTAATTTAAATAATATATTACTTTCCAAAATGATTATACTGATTCGCAGGTTCACCAACAATGCCTATATTTTCAGTCTCTCCTAAATTGAATATTCACATCTTGTTCATCTTTGGTGGCTTCAAGGTCTGAGATAAAATCTAAGTTATTTGCATTTTTCTTTTTATTAATGATTTAAAGTATTCTTTTACATGGCTGTTAATACCTTAAATTTCTTTTGAGAACTCTTAGTTTAAATCTTTTGATCACTTATTTATTGGGAAATGAGAATTGTCTAAATATCTTTGATAATAAACACTTATCAGAGAAATTTGATACAAAGATTTCCCTTCTCTCAATGAATTAATTTTGTTTGTGCAAAATGTTTTCAGTTTTATATAATCAAAATGATAAGTTTTATCATTACAAAAGATTCCTTGTTTGATTAAAAATATCTTCAATCCTTAACTGTGAAAGGTATATGATCTTTTCCCCTTCTACTTTTTACATTGATCTTTCAAATATGATCTTTAATATTAATCCTATCCATTTAGAATGTATTTTTGAGTAAAATCTGACATTGGTCTTAGCCTAATTTCTGCCCCAATTTACCCACCAGTTTTAATCTAAAAGACAACAGTTCTTTCTTAAATAAGATTATTGTACAGTGGACTATTGAGTTGAATTGTCTGATTCTAGTATTTTTTCCCCCTAGTCTGTTTGATCTGCCTCTCTGAGGACTGCTACTTTAGATGATAGTTTGAGGCCTTAAAGTGCTATTCTTCTTTTGTTCTTCCCTCTTTTCACAACTTCTCTTAATGTTCTAGATCTTTTATCTAATGAATTATTCATTTCCAATGCCAAGATGGCAGAGTCAGGAAGGAACCCTCTGAAGCCCTACTGAATTAAATAATCAGAAAATCTACTCAGAATTGATCTAGGAGCAGGGAACCAGCTTAGGAGCAGGAAATGTCTATCTCACAGGAGTGAGAGGGGAGTGTAGCAGCTAGCTTCACAGCAAAGTTCCAAGCCTAGAGCAATCAATCAGCAAAACTCTGCCCTCCTGCAAACCAGCAGCTTGATAAGCAAGTGAAATCTGTGCTTCACAAGATTCCATTCCCCAGCACAAGGCTCCAGGGATGCTTTAATTCCATTGCTGACCAGTAATGAGGTCCCTCTGTAAGGGTGGCCAACAGCAAGACCCCCACCCCTGGGGCCTTCCAGAAAAGAGGCACTGTTTCCATAGCAACCCAGCAGAAAGGCCCCAAACTTAGGGCAGGCCAACAACTAAATCCCATACTGAGAGGAGCCAACAGAAAGAAAGCAAGCTCCCCCCACCCTCCTCACCCAACAGAAGCCAGAAGGGTAGCCTACTTTCCAGTGAAAACTAACAGCTAAGCCCTAAAGCCCAGTGAAAGCTAGCAGTAAGATTTGGGGCCCCAGCACAAAAATCTTGGGACAGTGCAAGACCAAAGCCCAACTCTCACATTAAAAATATTAAATCACACACACACACACACACACACACACACACACACAAAAGACAACAAAAACCCAGCAAACAACAACAAAAAAACTTGACTATAAAAAGTTATTATGGTGACAGGAAGGATCAAAGCATAAACTTAGAAGAGGACAAGTATCAAAATGGCTACATATAAAACCTCAAAGAACAATGTAATTTGGTCTCAAGCCCAAAAAAGAATTCCCAAAAAAACTTTAAAAGAATTTTTAAAGGCAAATTAAAGAAGTAAAAGAAAAATTGGGAAAACAAATGAAAATAATTCAAGAGAATCATGAAAAAAAGAGTCAATAGCATGGGAAAAGATATTCAAAAATTTACTGAAGGAAATAACTCTCTAAAAAAAAAAAAGGCCAGATAGAAAAAAAGAGCAAGATTTCACTGAAGAAAATAATTCCTTAAAAATTAGAAATGAATAAGTGGAAGCTAATGATTCTATGAAACATCAAGATAGATAAAACAAAATTTAAAAAAATTAAAAAGGAGAAAATACAATTTTGCATTGAAGAACAACTGACCTAGAAAATAGATCCAGGAGAAGATAATGTAATAATTATTTGACTACCCAAAAGCCATGACTTAAAAAAAAAAAAAAAAGCTTGGACAACATCTTTCAAGAAATTATCAAAGAAAACTGTCCTGACATAATAGAACTAAAGGGAAAAATAAAAATTGAAAGAATCCATTGATCACCACCTGAAAGAGATCCCAAAATGAAAATTCCCAGGAATTCCATAGCCAAATTCCAGAACTTATAGATAAGAAGAAAGATACCGCAAGCAGTCAAAGAAAAACAATTCAACTATTGTGAAGCTACAGTCAGAAATTACACAGGATTTAAACAACCAGAGGGCTTGCAATAAGATATACTGGAAAGCAAAGGAGTTAGGATTACAACCAAGAATCATCTACTCAGCAAAATTAAATATAATATTTCAGGGGGGAATGGATGTTTAATGACATTCAAGGCAGTGATAATGAAAAGACCAGAGCTGAATAACAATTTGACTCCCAAATACAAGACTCAAGGGAAACATAAATATGTAAAAAAGAAAAAAGAAAAAGAAACCATAAGACATGAGATTGTTACTATAAGAGTAACTAGAATTATATATATATATAGTCAGAGAGTATGTAAGGTGATTTGTTGGACTGATACAAAAAAAAATCATAAAAAGATGGAAAAGAATATTGCAGTAGAAGAAGAAGGGAGGGGGGAGAGATTGAATAGGGTAAATTATCCTACATAAAAAAAGGCCTGAAAGAGCTATTACAATTGAAGGGAAGATGGCAAGGGTGGCAGGCAAAGCTTATATCTTGATTTCATCAAAATTGGTGCAAATAAATAATAACATGCATTCTCATTTGGATATAGCAATCTATCTTACCAAATACTTCCCTATAAGGAAAATTTTTAAATGGGGATAATAAAAGAGAAAGAGCAAGTGATAAAAAGAAGGGTATGGTGGGGAAGGTTGTGATCAGAAATAAAACACTTGTAAGGAGGGAAAGGTTGGGAATAAGAAAGTGGGGATAAACAAGAGAAAAATAGCACGGAGGGGAAGACAGTTATCATAACTATAAATGTGAATGGGATGATCTCACCCATTAAATGGAAGCAGATGATAGAATGGATTAAAAACCAGAATCCTACAATAAGTTGTTTATGAGAAACACAGTTAAGCCAATATATACACATGGGTAAAGGTAAGGGACTGGAGCAGAATTTGTTATGTTTTAGCTGAAAAAAAAATCAGGAGTATCAGTCATGATCCCAGACAAAACAAAAGCAGAAATGGATCTAATTAAAAGAGATAAGGAAGGAAAATATGTCTTGCTGAAAATATATCATAAGCAATGAAGTCATATCAGTATTAAATATATGTGCACTAAATGGTAAAGCATCTAAATTTTTGAAGAAGTTGAATGATTTACAGGAGGAAATAGATAATAAAACTATACTAGTGGGGAGACCTTAACTTCCCTCTCTCAGAATTAGATAAATCTAGCCAAAAAGTAAACAAGAAGTTAAGGAGATAGATAAAATTCTGGAAAAGTTAAATACATTAGATTTCTGGAGAAAATTGAATGGGAATACAAAGGGAATATACCTTTTTCTCAGCAATATATGATCTACACAAAAATTAGGACATTAAAAACCTCACAACTAAATGTTGAAAAGCAGAAATAATAAATGCATCCTTTTCAGATTATAATACAATAAATATTGCATTCAATAGGTTACATTCAACAATGAAAAAAGAGGTTAAAAATTAACTAGGAATTAAATAATCTAATCATAACAAATAATTGGATCAAAGAACAAATCACAAAAACAATAATTTCATTAAAGAACATGACAACAATGAGATGACATACTGAAACCTATGGTACATAGCCAAAGCAGTACTTAGGGAAAATTTTATATCATGAATTGCTTGCATAATAAAATAGGGAGAAAGCAGATCAATGAATTGGGCATGCAACTAAAAATAAAAACTGGAAAAAGAAATTAAAAATCCCCAATTAAACACCAAATTGTAAACCCTCCAAATCAAAAGAGATTAATAAAATTGAAAAAATAACATTAAACTAATAAAACTAGAAGCTGGTTTTGTGGGAGTAACCCCAATAAAATAGATGACTCATTAGTTAATTTGATTGCAAAAGAAAAGAAAACTAAATTATTAGTATGAAAAAATGAAAGGGGTGAATTCACTGCAATGAAGAGGAAATTAATGTAATGGGCTGAAACTGAACAGGTGCACTTGGACAGCTGAGCACTTAAGGCTAATTACTTCTTGGACAATACTCTATTCGCATATGCTTGGAAAATGGCCTGCCCTACTATTCTGTGCTGGCTTGATCTGTTGGTGTATAAAGAGATTTGGAGGAAAGATTAGAGGATGGAAGACAAGTGAATGTGACTCCTGGTGGAGTGAGGAAGAGGAGATTCCCCGTGTCCATTCCTCTCATTTCGACCAAGAATAAAGACCAAGGATTTTTACTTATCCTGACTCCGGCTGATTCTAAAGTATCCAAGGTGTTATCTCAGTCCTCACAATTAGTGCCCAATATGTGGACCAAGGAACCTACTTTCACTGAAGTCCCCGGTGACCAGGAAATTGGGTGAGTATTTTAATAAACAAAAGGGAACTTACTTTGTTAAGGGCTAAACTAGTAACCTTTTCTAGCTGAAATGGGGCGATATTAGGAAAAGATTCTCCCCCACTCCCACCCCTAACCCCACCCCAAAGGAGATCTGCAGGAAGCATACTCAGACTGATAAAGAGAAAGGGTTTAATTATGACTTGGGAGCAGATTGATGGATTCCTGGATACATTAGAATGTACTTCCCCTTGGTTCTTCAATGAAGAAGATATAAGGGCAGATAATTGGAAACTTGTAGGAGATCAGCTCTGTGAATATTATAATGATAATGGTTCTGATTCAATTTCCAAAGAGACATTCTATATATACAACATAATACAATTGGCTTAAAAAATCCTGCAAGTTATAGAAAAAAGAAAAGTTTTCAGAACAGTCAGATGAGGAAATGTGAGGAAAAAGAGAAAGATAACAGTTTAATGACCATATGGCCAGAGGGCATGGGGACTTAAATGAGGTTCAAAGATGTGGTGATTTTCCCTCTCACCAGGCAGCTTCAACCCTGCCTACAGAGCAGATAATTGACACACCCCCATCAACTCCATCTTCCAGAATGGAGAGAGGAGGAGTAGTGGGAGGGGCAGTGATACCACCAGCACCTCCCCCCCAACAACCATCCCCTCCTATGAGTAGATTGCAAAAAGCAGTACTTAAGGCCACAGAGGAATAGAAGGATATAGCTGAGTTAAAACTATATATATATATCCTGTGATTCAACAGTTTAACTCTTCAGGTCAAGAAAGTAGAAGATATGTTCCTTTTGATATAGAAATCCTCAAAGACCTGAAAAAAGCTTGCACTATTCATGGGGCTACATCAGCTTATGTTAAGATGTTATTACAGAATTTGGCTTATGAAATCTTAACCCCTAGTGACTGGAAATCTATAGCAAGGGTATGCTTAGAAGACAAAACTTGTTGTGGCTTTCTGAATATAGTGAGCTCTGTAGGATACAAGCCCAACAAAATAGTCAAAGTGGAGTTAATACTTCAATCACTTGTGACCAACTGTAGGTTCTTATGCAGATATCTCAGTACAGATTAATTACTCCATAGCAGCATATGAGCAAATTGCTGCTGCTGCTATCAAAGCATGGGCTTCTCTCCACAATTAAAACAACAAGGGTGAAGCCTTCACAAAAACTGCACAAGGACCAAATGAATCCTTTGCTGATTTTATGGGACGTTTGTAGACAGTTATATGAACTAATGGTGAAAATGCAGTAACAGACATTTTGATAAGGCAACTTGCTAAAGAAAATGCTAATGAGGTTTGTAGAAGAATTATACTAGGATTATGCAAGAATGCTCTTTTAGAGGAGATCATAAGATGCTGTGCCACAGTGGGCACAAATGCCTTTTATAGCCAGGCTATGATGCAGACTTCCCAAGATCCCAACATGGGAAAACAGGGTCCCTTCTGACAAGGGACTTCAAGAGAGACTCGTCAATGCTTTCAATGTGGTAAAGTAGAACATCTGAAAGCTCAATGTTGGCATAGAGACAGAATGAGAAAACAGAGTGGGAGAACAAGACCCAATAACCCATGTCCAAAATGCAACAGAGGCTTCCATTGGGCCTTAGAAGGTAGACTGGTTCAGAGAAACAGGATGAGGGGCGCAGCTCCAAGGCCTCAGGCAAAAAAACACTTGGGGCATGATGGCAGCCAGTGCTATATCCAGAGAATGCCTAGAAGTCCAGTACCCAGACATGTTCAATCAGCCAGGAAGCCATCTGATGGGAGAAAGGGATTACGCAATCAACCAACCAGGAAGCAACCTGATGGGAGAAAGGAATTATAATTGGGGAGAATAGAGCTGGGACAACTGAGATTCCCCCTGGAGAGGTAAAAATCTATTCCTCTCCAGCCTATGGATCCCTTGCCTCCAGGTACAGTAGGCTTGACCATTTCACCTCCTGAGAATGCTTACAAAACAGGGTTCATCCATACACTGATGTGGGAAACTGGAGAATGTGTAGATAATATCCCAGTCACTAATACAGATAGACAATGTGTGACTTATGAATCAGGAGAAGTAGTAGCATCAGGTTTACTGATACAGACTCCTAATAGGCAATCTGGTGATAGTTGCCCAAATTCTGACTCCAAGCAACAAAATCCAGGAATATTCTGGACAGCAGCTGTTACACCTGACCAACCTATGCTCATTATCTACATAAATGGCCTACCATTAGAAGGATTGATAGATACCGGTGCAGATCATACAGTCATTAGAGGTGCCAACTGGCCCAGTCACTGGCCAAAGATTAAGGAGACACCTACATGTCTGGCATAGGAGGATCAATAGCAGTTGAAGTTAGTGCTCCCCATTTGAGATGGACTTTTGAAGGTGAAACAGGAGTTTTTACTCCTTTTATAGTTGAAATAATCCCCATAAATCTATGGGGAAGAGACATTTTACAATTAGGATTAAAAATGAATACTTCCGTTTTTTAGGCAGGGCTGCTGTTGCAGACCTGCCAACACTTTCCCCTGTTCCTATCCAATGGAAAACTGATACACCAGTGTGACTAGAACAGTGGCCCTTAGTTAGCAATAAAATTCTGGCCTTATTAGATATGGTTCAGGAGCAACTTGACTAAGGACACTTATAACCTTCTCTAAGTCCTTGGAATTCCCCTGTATTTGTTGTAAGAAAGAAATCTAGAAAATGGAGGCTATTGATTGATTTAAGAAAAGTAAATGATCAGATGGAAACTATGGGAGCTGTTCAGCCTGGACTTCCATCTCCACTCAGTTGTTTAGAGAATGACCTCTTTGGGTTATAGACATTAAGGATTATTTCTATTCTATCCCTCTAGATAAGGAGGATATGAAAAGATTTGCCTTTTCAATGCCCAGCATTAACTTAGCTGAGCCTTATAAAAGATATGAATGGACAGTTTTGCCACAGGAAATGAAAAACAGCTTTATTATGTGACAAATGTATGTTGCTGCTGCTCTTACTCCAGTAAGAAAAGCATTTCCAAAAGTAATATTATTACATTACATGGATAATATATTGGGATGTGCACCTGAGGAACAAATGTTAGAAGCATGTCTACAAAAGACCATAAGAACACTAAGGAACTACAATTTGCATATAGCTCCAGAAAAATTCAAAGGCATGCTCCTTTTCAATATTTAGGATATGAAGTATATCCTGAGGTGCTCACAGTACAAAAACTGTCCTTAAGAACAGAGAAGCTAAATACCTTAAATGACTTTCAGAAATTGAAAGGAGATATCCAATGGATGCATCCAGTGTTAGGCTTGACTACCTATCAATTGCAATCATTATATGACATTTTAAGGGGAGACAGGGCTTTAAACTCACAACACCAGCTTACAAAAGCTCAAAAGGCTTTGAGAGAAGTTGAACTGGCTTTATCCAATGTGGTTGAAAGAGTCACTCAAAAACTTTTGGAAATATCAGTTTTTGCTACACAAGAGGCACCCACAGCAGTCCTTCATCAAGGAGACAGTGTGTTAGAGTGGGTGAATCTGCCAGAACAACCAGAACAAAGCCTTACTCCTTACCCAGTGCTTGTGGCTAGAATTTTATTAAAGACTATTAAGTGAGCAGTATAATTATGTGGGATAAGACCTGACAAGATATACACCTTTTATACTAATGCACAAATTAATGTGTGCTGTGAAACCATCCCAGAGTGGCAAATTTTATTAGCCATGGCTCCAAATTTTACACATGGGTCTCCATTAAAGATAACCAGACTATTACATAATTGGAGATGGAGTCTTGAAGAAAAAGTTTCTAAAGTTCCTCTTAAAGAACCAACTATCTTTACATATGCATCCAAACATAATATTTGCACTGTATACTCTAGTGACTTAACTATAAAGAGAGTAGTCAGAACTCCTTTTCAGTCCACTCAGTAGAATGAATTGTATGCAATCATTCTAGCTCTTACTTATTATTCAGGAGATATAAATAGAATATCTAATTTGACCTATTCAATAGGTGTGGTACAAAGAATTGCCACAGTCCAAATAAAATGTGTTCCTTCCAATATATATCAACTCTTTAAGGAATTTCAAGAACAAGTGAGAAAGAATCCAGGTAAGATTTATATTTTGCATGTCCACTCTCATAGTGGACTTCCCAGTCCTATTTTTGATGATAATTCAAAGGCAGATAGCATTCTAACTATGTTGGCCAATACGCCTTTATTTCAGGAAGCCCAAGAATCTCATTTTAAATATAATCAGGCTGCTTGAGCTTTGCATTTACAATTTGGAATAATAAGAGAGGAAGCTAGGAGCATAGTAAAAGCCTGTACAGCTTGCCTTCCTTTCCATGCTTCTACACTGCCTCTAGGAAAGAACTCTTGTGGTTTGAGATCCAATGAAATCTGGCAAATGGATGTGACCCATTATAAATTTTTGGTCGTCTGTCTTTTATCCATGTTGTGGTAGACACCTTTTCAGAATTCACTTTTGCAATACCAGCAGCAAAAGAGACAGCCTGAGTGGTCACTGAATTCCTTATCCAAGCATTTGCAATTATGGGTGTGCCACAAGCAATAAAAACAGATAATGGACCTGCATATACTTCTAAACTTTTTGCACACTTTTGTGCACAGTATAAGATTTTATACACCACTGGCATACCCTTTAATCTTCAAGGACAGGTAATAATAGAGAGGAGAAATAGAGACATTAAGACACTTCTCCAAAAACAAAAGAAAGGGGGAGCCACAGGTAATCCTAGAGAACTTCTAAATCTAGCCCTTTATACTATTTACTTCTTGATTTTTGACAAAGATGCACTGGCTCTGGCAGATAGGTTTTATAACCCACTGGAAGGGCAATGTCCTGTGTGAGTAGCTCCACTATCTTTAGATAATCGCTAGGTGAGGTGGAGAGACCTAGAAAGTGGTGAATGGAAGGAACCAGATAGGCTAACTGCTTGGGGGAGAGGGTTTGCTTGTATCTCTACAGATGGAGAAGGAATGAGATGGGTGCCAATGGACCGTATTGGCCTTTCCATCAGAGAGAGATGGAGCAGATCCTTGAAATGGAAGAGAAGATCCAAGAAACATCGGGTGATTCCGTAGTGCCCACCACTGAAAGAGCCTGGCAGCTATGGTGTTTGACTCATGGACATCAAAAATTGTTAGACTTCAAAACCCTCAGGAATCATTGGATTCTCTGAGACATGATAATATTTTTGTAGGACTTGAAAGCTCTCAGGAATCATTGGATTTTCTGAGAAATGATAAGACTGTTGCAGGACTTCAAAATCTGCTGGAATTATTGAATTCCCTAATATGTAAAAAAAAGATGTTGCAGGACTTCAAAAACTTGCGGGGGATCATTGTATTCCCTGACATATGAAGCGATGGACAATAGATTGGTTTTGGACTATCTCTTGGCTGCTGAAGAAGGCTTATGTGGGACTGTTGTTTACATATCCTCCTTCTAGGACTTCTAGAAATCTTTTACAACACCATGTTGATTCATATTGTTTGTTATGTCACTACTTGCATGTACAATTCATGTTTGTTACACCACATCGACTCTGCATTGACTGTGGGGAGAGTCATCACTAATATCCTGTGCATTATTGCTATGTGCTTGTGTAATACCTCCCATGCTGATGGATTTGTGCATATCTGTTTTTAATAAGACCCTTCAGCCCAGAAACCTGCTTGCAATCCCCACTTCCCTTTGGTGCTTTTCATCTCCCTTCCTGAGATGTCAGAGAGGGTGTGATCATTTCCTTTTTAGTGCTTTCACCTCCCTTCCTAAGAAGTCAGGGAGGGGTGTGTGTGTATGTGTGTGGGGCGTGATCACCTCCTTTTTGGTGTTTTCACCTCTTTTCCTGAGAAGTCAGGGAGGGCATGATCACCTCCCTTTGGGGGCTTTCACCTCCCTGAGAAGTCAGGGATGTCATGACCACCTGTGTTCTAAAACAAAAGAAAGCAGGAGATGTAATGGGCTGAAACTGAGCATATGCACTTGGATAGCCGAGCACTTAAGGCTAATTACTTATTGGACAATACTCTATTAGCATATGCTTGGAAAATGGCCTGCCCCACTATTCTGTGCTGGCTTGATCTGTTGGTGTATAGAGAGATTTAGAGGAGGGATTAGAGAGTAGAGTAAGACAAGGGAGTGTGACTCCTGGTGGAGTGAGGAAGAGGAGATTCCCATGTCCATTCCTCTCATTTCAACCAAGAATAAAGACCAAGAATTTTTGCTTATCCTGACTCTGACTAATTCTAAAGTATCCAGAATGTTAACTCAGCCCCACAAATTAAGACAATTGTTAGGAGCTATTTTGCCCAAGTATATGCCAATAAATTTGATAATCTAAAGTAAATGGATGAATAGGTACAAAAATATAAATTATCCAGATTAACAGAAAAAATAAAACATTTAAGTAACCCAGTCTTTAAAAAAAAATTGAACAAGTCATCCATCAACTTCCCATGAAAAAATCCCCAGTGGGCTCTTGAGTGAATTCTACCAAACATTTAAAGAACAATTAATCCCATTACTATATAAACTATTTGGAAAAACGGGTGAAGAAGAAATCTTACCAAATTCCCTTTATGACACAAATATGGTGCTGACACCCACTTCTAAGTGTTCAAGTGGAAGGATAAGTGAGGGGCAAAATTTCATTTTAAAATTATTTTTAAAATTTGCCATAGTCACCCTAATCTTCAGCAATTCCACCCTCATCAATCAGCAGCCGTCAATATTGAGGCAAAATCCTCCACCAGCAAACAGAAAGAGTCAAAACAGAGAAAAAAAATTATAGACCAATTTCTCTAATGAATCTTGTTACAAAAATGTTTAAATAAAACATTATCAAAGACATTAAAACAATTTATTGTGATAATAATATGTTATGAACATATGGGATTTATGTCAGGAATGTAGAACTAGTTTAATATTAGGAAAAAATCAGCACAACTGAAAAAACTAGTACAATAGAAATCATAATTATCCCAATATATACATAAAAAGCTCTTGACAAAATTTTACAGCACCCATTCTTGTTAAAAAAAAAAAAAAACACTAGAGAGTATTGGAATAAGTGAAATTCAGCTTTAAAATGATATATCACATTTATCTAAAACCATTAGTAAGCATTATCTATAACAGGTTTAAGCAAGAAGTCTTCCCAATACAATTGAGGTGAAGCCAAGAATGTGCATTATCACCTTTATTGTTTAAAATTGTACTAGAAATGTTAGCTATACAACCCTTTTTATAGTGGCAAGGAACTGATAACTGAGTGAATGCTCATTATTTGAGCAATAGTTGAATAAGTTATGGTATAGCAAGGTAATGGAATATTATTGTTCTACAAGAAAAGATCAGCAGGCTGATTTTAGAAAAGCTTAGAGAGACTTACATGAATTGATGCTAAGTGAAGTGAGTAGAACCAAGAGAACATTGTTACATAGCAACAACAAGATTATATAATGGTCAGCTGTGATGGATTTGGCTCTTTTTCAATAATCAGGTGATTCAGACTAGTTCCAATAGATTTGTGATGGAGAGAGCCATCTGAATGCAGAAAGAGAACTGTGGGGACTGAATGTAGATCACAACATAGCATTTTTACCATTTTTGTTGTTTGCTTGCTTTTTTTTCTCCTCTTTCTCATTTTTTTTTTCTTTTTTGATCTGATGTTTCTTGTGCAGTATGTTAACTTTGGAAATATTATAGCATAGTTGCAGATGTTTAACATATAATAGATTATTTTTCTGTCTAGGAGGGTTGGAGGAAAAGGAAGGAGAAATATATATATATATATATATATATATATATATATATATATATATATATATATATATATATATATATATATGTATATATATATATATATATTTGCTGAGGCAATTGGGATTAAGTGACTTGCCTAGGGTCTAGGAAGTGTTACGTGTCTGAGGACAGATTTGAACTCAGGTCCTCCTGATTCAGGGCTGGTACTCTATCTACTATACCACCTAGCTGCCCCTATATTTATATATATTTTGAAAATAAAAAGCTGTTATTAAAATAAAAATATATTATGTGGTCTTTTGCTTTGTTTTGTATATTTTCAAACCTAACAAAAATTTGCATAAAGAAAAGAATTTTAAAAAAAAGAAATGTTAGCTACAGCAATAAGGGAAGAAAAAAAAGTTAAAGAAATTAGAATAGATAATGAGGAAAGAAAAGTATTGTTATTTGTAATGATATGATGTTATGCTCAGGAAATCCTAGAGAATAAACTAAAAAACTGCTTTGAAATTATTAACAATTGTTGCAAAGTTGTAGGATACAAAATAAGCCTACATAATCATTAGCATTTCTATATATCACCAGCAAAGTTCAACAGGAAGAGACAGAAAGAGAAATTCCATTTAAAACAACTGTAGACAATATAAAATCTTTGGATGTCTACCTGCCAATTCAAACCCAGGAACTATATGAACACAACAATTTTCTAATGAATAAAGTCAGATCTAAAAATTGGGAAAATGTTAATTGTTCATGGGTAGGCTGAGTCAATATAACAAAAATGATAATTCTATCTAAATTAATCTGTTTGGTACCATAGCAAGTAAACTATCAAAATATTTTTTTACACAGCTAGAAAAAATAAAATTCTTCTGGAAGAACAAAAACTCAAGGATATCAAGGGGCTCAACCAAAAAAAAAAAATGAGAAGACAGTCTGGATGTACTAGGTCTCAAACTGTATTACAAAACAGTAATTATCAAAACAATCTAGGTGACTAAAAAATAGAGGATTATTTTATATAATTTATATAATCAAAATTATCTACTTTGCACTTTGTAATGCTTAGTGGATTAATAGAATAGTGAATTAGTGGAATAGATTAGGTACAAATTTCATCAAAGTAAGTGACCATAGTAATCTAAGATAAACTCAAAGATCTAAGCTTTTGGGGAGCAGAAATGTAGAGGGCTGAAACTCTGAAAAGATGTGCTTGAATCAGATAGCAGAGCACTTAAGGCTAATTATCTATTTGATGTGAGATAATGGCTCTATAAGCATATACTTAGATGATATGGTAATGTGATGGCTCTCCTCATGATTGGCACTTGTTGAATGTTTGGTGGTGAGGTAATCATAGGCAAGGATTGGAGGGCTGAGGGAGAGAAGTCAGGGTCACTTGGCTGCAGGATGAGGAGGAGAGAGGCTGGAGACTCCAGATTCCAGAATTCAGGATACATCTTTGGCAAGCCACACAGCAGCTTGCCTGCCTCCTTCACTTCTCTCCCTAAAGACTAAGGACTTTGATTGATCTGGACTCTGATCCCGAGGCCCTCCAGGGAGCTAGCCTGAACATTATACAGGAGGATGACACACACAACACACATACACACACATACACACAAAACCTGCTAGGAAAACTGGAAAACAATATGGCAACAACTAGGTACAGACTAACTTCTCTACTGTACACCAAGATAAGATCAAAACGGGACATTAAAGATTTACAGATAAAGGATGACACCATAAGCAAATTAAGAGAACATGGAGTAGTTTATCTGTCAGATTTATAGATAATGGAAAAATTTAAGACCTAAGAAGTTATATAGAGAGCATTACAAAGTGTAAAGTAGATAATTTTGATTATATAAAATTAAAGACTTTGCACAAACAAAACCAATGCAACCAAAATTATATGGAAAACAGAAAATGGGATTTTTCTTTTTTTTTTTTGCAAGAAGTATCTCTAATAAAGGTTTCATTTCTCAGATATATAGAGAGCTGAATCAAATTTATAAAAATAGAAATCATTACCCAGTTGATAAATGGTCAAAGGATTTAAACAGGCATTTTTCAGACAAATCAAAGCTATCTAGTGTTGGAATCCTTACAAACTGCTAACTAATTAGAGTTGATCTAATCTTACAAGATGTTTTGGGCAGAACTTGAAACAAGGTACTAAGTAGAACTAATTAATACAAGGCTTGTGTTCACACCTTTACTCATTGGAGTTCACAAGTATGGGAGCCCCACGTTGGGCGCCAAAATGTGGTGAGTTCAAATGTTGGGTTCTTGTTCTTCTTTAAAATATTGTAAAAGTTCTCTCTGGGTGCCTTCCCTGGAATCAGGATTTTGTCGGTCCCTGTTCGGGCGCCAAAATGTGGTGATCTTCTTCCCAAATGCAGCCAAGAGATAAAAGTTCAGATCTTTTATTATCTCCAATATAGCCCAGTTAGCTTAGAGGTCTATCTCTCTGCTTGGTTCCAAGAGCTCCCTCCGAATGTCGCCAAATCCAAAGGTTTTGTCCTTCAGCCTCTGCCTCTGCTTTCTTCAGCCTCCAACCAGCACAGAGATGGAATGAATCTCTTGTCTCCTTCATTTGGGGCTTGGCTAGCTTTCTGGTGAGTCTTTCAGACCAGCTTGGTCTCAGTGGGGGAAGTGCAGGAGCCCAGCCACCTACCACAGTGGTGTGAGATGAAGATGAATCTGGTTGTCCACTGAACTCTCAACTCGTAGCTTCTTCCTCTGAAAACTCTTCTTCTGCCACCAGCCAGCCAAGTGGCAAATATTCTGCCTTGCCTCGGAGAGAGGGCTTCTGGCGTAATTCCGCTGAAATCTCGACTTGTAGCTTCTTCACTCTGAAAAACTTCTTTGACTGGCCCATTGAAGCTCTATTTATGCTCCTTCAAGAGAGGGATTGTGGGTTTTCTCCCATAGTGCTCTCTGGCCCAAAGAGCTTCAAGGGAGGTGTGAACTCATAAAGTTACAAAGTTTACTTTGTGAAACTCCCATACTTGTGAACTCCAATGAGTAAAGGTGTGAACACAAGCCTTGTATTAATTAGTTCTACTTAGTACCTTGTTTCAAGTTCTGCCCAAAACTTCTTCTTGTAAGATTAGATCAACTCTAATTAGTTAGCAGTTTGTAAGGATTCCAACACTCTAGAATTGTATAAGAATATATAATTATATATCTATATCTCTATATCTAGAATTATATAAAAAGGCTCTAAATCACTATTTATTAAAGAAATGCAAATTAAAGCAACTCTGAGGTATCACTTTACATCTATCATATGGGCTAATATGACCCCAAAAAAGTTGGATGTTAGAGGGGTATGCTGGCTGTGGGAACACTGCAACATTAATGCATTGTTGATGGAGTTATGAACTGATCCAATCATTCTAAAGAGTAATTTGGAACTATGTCCAGAGGGCCATAAAACAGTATATTATTTGATTCATCAATATCCCTGCTAGGTCCATGTATCAAAGATGTCCCAAAAAGGGGAAAAGGACCTATTTATACAAAAATGTTGTAGTAACATAGCTAAGAATTGGAAATCAAAAGGATGCTTATCAATTGAGGAATGGCTAGACAAGCTGTGGCATATAATTGTAATAGAATGTTATTGTGCTAAATAGAAAATTTTGATTATATCAAACTGAAAAGTTTTTGTACAAACAAAACTAATGCAGGTAAGATTAGAAGGGAAGCAATAAACTGGGAAAATATTTTTACAATCAAAGGTTCTGATAAAGGACTCATTTCCAAAATACAGAGAGAATTAACTCTAATTTATAAGAAATCAAGCCATTCTCAAATTGATAAATGGTCAAAGGATATGAACAGACAATTCTCAGATGAAGAAATTGAAACTATTTCTAGCCATATGAAAAGATGCTGCAAATCATTATTAATCAGAGAAATGCAAATTAAGACAACTCTGAGATACCACTACACACCTGTCAGACTGCTTAGAATGAAAGGGAAAGATAATGCGGACTGTTGGAGGGGATGTGGGAAAACAGGGACACTAATACATTCTTGGTGGAGTTGTGAATACATCCAGTCATTCTGGAGAGCTATTTGGAACCATGCTCAAAAAGTTATCAAACTGTGCATACCCTTTGATCCAGCAGTGTTACTACTGGGCTTATATCCCAAAGAGACCATAAAGAAGAGAAAGGGATCTGTATGTGCATGAATGTTTGCTGCAGCCCTCTTTGTGGTGGTCAGAAACTAGAAACTGAGTAGATGCCCATCAGTTGGAGAATGGCTGAATAAATTGTGGTATATGAATATTATGGAATATTATTGTTTGGTAAGAAATGACCAGCAGGATAATTTCAGAAAGGCCTGGAGAGACTTACATGAACTGATGCTGAGTGAAATGATCAGGGCCAGGAAATCATTATATATTTCAGTAGCAAAACTATATGATGATCAATTCTGATGGACCTGGCCATCTTCAGCAATGAGATGAATCAAATCAGTTCCAATGGAGCAGTAATGAACTGAACCAGCTATGCCCAGCGAAAGAACTCTGGGAGATGACTAAGAACCATTATATTGAATTGCCAATCCCTATATTTTTTGCCTGCCTGCATTTTGGATTTCCTTCACAGGCTAATTGTACAATCTTTCAGAGTCTGATTCTTTTTGTACAGCAAAATAACAGTTTGGTCATGTATACTTATTGTGTATCTAATTTATACTTTAATATATTTAACATCTACTGGTCATCCTGCTATCTAGGGGAGGGGGTGAGGGAAAGGAGGGGAAAAATTGGAACAAAAGGTTTGGCAATTGTCAATGCTGTAAAATTACCCGTACATATAACTTGTAAATAAAAAGCTATTTAAAAACTAAAAAATAAAAACAAACAAACAAAAAGAATGTTATTGTGCTATAAGAAATGAAGAGCAGGTTGATTTCAGAAAAAAACCTGGAAAGATTTACATAAACCAAAATGAAAAGAACCAGAAGCACATTGTACACAGCAACAGCTATCTTGTTCCATGAAGAACTATGAATGATAACTATTCTCAGCAGTACAGTGATCCAAGACAATCCCAAAGGACTAATGATGAAGCATATTTTCTTTTTTTTCTTTCTTTTTTATTTTATTTAATAATAACTTTATACTGACAGAATCCATGCCAGGGTAATTTTTTTTTACAACATTATCCCTCGCACTCGTTTCTGTTCCGATTTTTCCCCTCCTTCCCTCCACCCCCTCCCCTAGATGGCAAGCAGTCCTATATATGTTAGATATGTTGCAGTATATCCTAGATACAACATATGTTTGCAGAACCAAACAGTTCTCTTGTTGCACAGGGAGAATTGGATTCAGAAGGTAAAAGTAACCTGGGAAGAAAAACAAAAATGCAGATAGTTTGCATTCATTTCCCAGTGTTCTTTCTCTGGGTGTAGCTGCTTCTGTCCGTCATTTATCAATTGAAGTTCAGTTAGGTCTCTTTGTCAAAGAAATCCACTTCCATCAGAATACACCCTCATACAATACCGTTGTCGAAGTGTATAATGATCTCCTGGTTCTGCTCATTTCACTTAGCATCAGTTCATGTAAGTCTCTCCAAGACTCTCTGTATTCATCCTGCTGGTCATTTCTTACAGAACAATAATATTCCATAACATTCATATACCACAATTTACCCAGCCATTCTCCAACTGATGGGCATCCATTCAATTTCCAGTTTCTAGCCATTACAAACAGAGCTGTCACAAACATTTTGGCACATACAGGTCCCTTTCCCTTCTTTAGTATCTCTTTGGGATATAAGCCCAATAGAAACACTGCTGGATCAAAGGTATGCACAATTTGATAACTTTTTGGGCATAATTCCAGATTGCTCTCCAGAATGGTCGAAATGGGTCTATGACCTAGGCATAAAGAATGAGATTATAAATAAATTAGAGGAACATAAGATAGTTTATCTCTCAGACTTGTGGAGGAGAAAGAAATTTGTGACCAAAGATGAACTAGAGACCATTACTGATCACAAAATAGAAAATTTTGATTACATCAAATTAAAAAGCCTTTGTACATACAAAACTAATTCAAACAAGATTAGAAGGGAAACAACAAACTGGGAAAACATCTTCACAATTAAAGGTTCTGATAAAGGTCTCATTTCCAAAATATATAGAGAACTGACTCAAATTTATAAGAAATCAAGCCATTCTCCAATTGATAAATGGTCAAAGATTATGAACAGATAATTTTCAGATGATGAAATTGAAACTATTACCACTCATCTCTTCGATAAAGAGAGCCTTAATTGATCAAAGATGGACAGAAGCAGCTACACCCAGAGAAAGAACACTGGGAAATGAATATAAACTGCTTGCATTTTTGTTTTTCTTCCCGGGTTATTTATACCTTCTGAATTCAATTCTCCCTGTGCAACAAGAGAACTGTTCGGTTCTGCACACATATATTGTATCTAGGATATACTGCAATCCATTCAACATGTAAAGGACTCTTGCCATCTGGGGGAAAGGGTGGAGGGAGGGAGGGGAAAAAATCGTAACAGAAGTGAATGCAAGGGATAATGCTGTAAAAAATTACCCTGGCATGTGTTCTATCAATAAAAAGTTATTAAAAAAAAAAAGAAAGAAACTATTACCACTCATATGAAAGAGTGTTCCAAATCATTATTGATCAGAGAAATGCAAATTAAGACAATTCTGAGATACCACTACACACCTGTCAGATTGGCTAAGATGACAGGAAAAAAAAAATTATAAATGTTGGAGGGGATGCGGGAAAACTGGGATACTGATGCATTGTTGGTGGAGAAGCATATTTTCTGAGAAAGAATTGATATTGTTTAAATACAGAGTGATAAATGCTATTTTTCACTTTCTTTTTTTCTTTTATTCAAGTTTTATATGAAATGATTAATTTGGAAATGTTATACATAATCACAAATGTATAAAAGATCTGATTGCTTACCATTTCAGGGAAGGGGAAGGGGAAGAGGGAAGGGAGGGATAGAATTTGAAACCAAAAATTTTAATAAATTAAAAAAAATGTAAATAGGAAACATTTAATGAAAGATATATATATATATAGTGTGTACATATATGCATATGTATGTAAATACTATCTGGTTTATGTCTAAAAAGAATTATGACTATCAGATTCTATAAAGTAGAATAAATTTTTAAAGGAAGTAATGCAACCTATCAACAACCATATAAAATTCTCTAAATTAGTAGTAATTAGAGAAATACAAATCACCATATTATTTATCAGATTAAAAGTATTGGGGAAAGAAAATGGCAAATGGTGGAGGGGTTTGCTATTGCTCTATTGATGACACTATTAATTGGTCTAGCCATTTTGGAAAGCAAATCAGAACTGTGTTTCTCTACTCCACCCCCCTCCCTGCCACCACCAAAAATGGTTAAACTAGTCATATTGTTTGATCCAGCTACATTTGGCTTTCAAAGAAAGAGGAAATCTACAAAAACATAGTGTTACAAAAGGCTTTAGGGATACTCTGTATTTGTAATAACTTCTTTCATAGTAGCTGAAAATTAGTGTCTTATCTGGAAATAACTAAATAAATTAAACAAACAAATAGAATTTTTAACAGTAGTCAAATATATATATGCAATCTATCTTTGACTTTCTTGAAGGCTATGTCTAGGTAATGGGATTTTTGAGTCAAAAAGCATATGAATGCAGTATACATTCATGTTCTGTTTAAGGTAAATGAAGTCAAATTATATTTAGTGAAGACTAGCTGGGAATCAATGTGATACAGAAGAAGGAGCACTTAGAATTTAGAAGCTGGGTTTTCTACATCCTGTTTTATGATAGCAATGAATTGGAAATAAAGTAGTTCTGCCCTTCAGTTGGGGAATGGCTAAATAAATTGGGGCACATAAATGTACTAGAATATTACTATAATGTAACAAATGATGAATGTGATGAATATAGAGATGCATGGAAAGATTAAGAGAAACTGATATAAAGTAAGTAGAGCCAAGAAAATAGTATATATAATAGCTACAAAATTTAAATGGAAAGAACACATGTTCATACACACACACATACACACACATACACACACACAAAGTTATGCAAATAAAGCTTAATCTCCCTCCCTCCTCAAATATAAAACCCATTCCTTTATACAGGTAGAAGGTCTGAAGCTGTTACATATTATGCATGTTTTCAGACTATTACCATGTAATGATTGGTTATTCTTCTCCCCCACTCCCTTCTCTGTTTTTTATCTTTAAAAGTACTATTTGGTATGTGAAATGGATATCTGAGATCGTGTAAGGAAGAGATACTGGTGGATACTATGAGGATATAAAAAACAAAAACATTCACAAAAATGTTTTTAAATAAGAGCTGGGTTTATAGCCTAACATTTGCTAGCCTTCTCACCCTGAGCAAGTCATATGACTTTTCTAAAATTCAATTTATTTCTTTCTAAAAATGAAGAATTGAAGGCCTGATACCTTAGATATTATCTAGGAATCAGGTAGGGAAATTATTTCCAGGGATAATAGCACCCATGCCTGGTACATATTAAGTCTTTAATAAACACTTGTTGACTTGGGTTGATTCATTTAGGATTAGAATGGCCGTTGGTGGTCATCTAGTCCAATTCTTTCATTGTACAGATGAGAAAACTAAGGCCCATTTAAATTAAATGAGCTCATTTAATAGATGAGAAAATAGAAGCAAACAGGACAAAGGGATTTGTCCAGAGTCACATAGCTAATAAGCATCTAAGGGTAGATTTGAACTCAGGAAAATGAGACTTCTTGACTTCAGTCCCAGATTATTACCTAGCCCCTGTGCCATCTAGCTTCCCATTCTGATTCGATAAGGATGTTGATTAATATAACAACATTTGTTCAAGTTCCTTTGAAGAGGTGTAGACATGGAAATTGTTGTGCTCATTATCACAATCACAATAATTAATAGCAGTCTAGGGGATGAGAATATTTTAAGTGAATGGATTACATAAATGTCAGTTATTATTATTTGTAGTAGATTTAAGATGAGAATATAATAAGTATGCATTTACTTAACATTTAGGGACAAACAAAACATAAGGATGCCTCAATTATTGTTTTGACCAAATTTTTCCTTCAAAATGCTTTAAAAATTTTTATTATCCTAATTATTAATACATGTGAACATTTCAATATGCAAAAGAGAACCACACCAGCAAGAGAAGAATGCATTTAAATAGTGGGCTTCTACTTAGAAAGAGTCTCAACATTCTTTTGGCATGAGTTTTAGCTAAACTTGATTTGGAGATTTCCTAATTCCAAGTAGGGGTTGAATGAATGAACCAAAGGGCTAAAAAAGTCCCATTGGTTTAGCCCCTATAAATCTCTGCAAGTCAGGAAGTTTTGGGGGACTCTGACACAAGGATTATAGTATTAATAAATAGGTCTAATATCATCACTTACAATTTATAAATGAAAAACTAGAGCTCAGTGAGATTAACTCAGGGTCACTCAGCTGACATCAGAACTAGGTTTGAAACCTAGGCTTTGGATGTGGTCTTCTAATGTAAGCTTCATATTCCTTAGTGCCATGGAAAACTCTGTATACATAATAGATACTTAGAATGTTTCTTCTTGTCATTTCCATTGCATCCAGTTAGATTAACTACATGTTTCCTAGATGTTGGCTAAGGGAAGCAGAGCAGTAGCAAAAAAGTTAATTATATGGCAGTGTGAAAGCTAGCAGGTAGTCAAAATGAAAGTCAAGGTTGGCAAAGGAAAAGTTTTTTTCTTTCTGGAAGCCTGGCTTTTTCTTACTGGCAAATTATTTGCATACTAATAAGACAGAAAGCCCAGAAACTCTGTACCTAAACATTTCCCTGAACTCATTCATGCAACAAGCATTTGTTGGCCAGACTGGACTAAGAAACATGAAAGATAAGAAAGATGAACACCTATTCCAGGAAGCAGGCAGCCACAATACCACACCCTCTCACAAGCAAGGCTAAGAGAATCAGGAAGCACGCAAAAGATACTAAAAAAGGATGTAGTTTTCTTTTTTTTTTTAATTTAAATTTTATTTTATTTAATAATAACTTTGTATTGACAGAATCCATGCCAGGATAATTTTTTTACAACATTATCCCTTGCACTCGCTTATGTTTCGTTTTTTCCCCTCCCTCCCTCCACCCCCCCCAAGATGGTAAGCAGTCCTATATATGTTAAATATGTTGCAGTATAAAGGATGTAGTTTTCACTAATCTTATGTCAACATACTACCCAGCCTGAATTAGGGTGGTGGCAGTGTCCAAAAAAGAGAGGGGAGAATATACAAGAGATGTTACAAAGGAAAAACTACAGGACTTGGCCATAATCGGGGGATTATTGTAATGAAGTGAGCAATCAAGAATGATATATGGGTTGCAAATCTGGGTGAAGGAAAGAAAAGTGAGTGGGGATTTGGGAGAAAAATGATAAGTTCAGTTTTGAACATGAAAAGTTTAACATATCTATGGAACATTCAATTCAAGATACCTAATACACAAGACTGTAAGTCAGGAAAAAGATAAGGCTTGAACAATTAGACCAGAAAATCATCTGCCTAAAGAGGAAATTGAATGGATGAGATCACTAAGTAAAATGGTATGGACGGAAATAAATGGATGAGTCAGTATTTTTTTTTTTTTTTTTTGAGAATGGGAAAGACATAGTCATGTTTGAAGGTAGTAGAGAAGCAGTCAGTAGACAGAAAGAGATTGAAGATAAATGGGAGTGAGGATGATAAGAAGAGGCAATAGGTAGTAGTTTTATGGTTAGATTTCCTGGAAGAGATGGGACAGAATGGGGTCATCTGTGCAATTAAAGGGGTTTGCTTTGACAAGAAGGACCACCTCTTCATATGAAATAGGACAGAACATATTTCAGTGGTATGAGATGAAGAAGGAGGGAGAAAGTTTCTGCAAAAATCTCAGTTTTTTCAGTAAAGTATGAGGCAAAGCTTTCAACTAAGAGGATGGTAGAAGGGGCATTGTGGAAGGTTTCAAGGGAGATTACAAATTTTGAAAAAGTGGATTTTGATTACCCTTTTAGTTCCACTTTACATTATACATAATAACTTAAATTTATGTTTATATACATCCATTCATTCTGTAGCATTCTAAGGATTGCAGAGGGCCTTTCCTTACCACAACTCTGTGAGGTAGGTTGTATATTTTTATAGATAACAAAACCAGAATTTGAATTCAAGGATTTTTACCTCAAGTCCAGGATTTTTTCCACTATATCACTAAGCATCCCATTATAGTATATCATCATCATTATATTTTACTTGTTTGTGTGTATATAAACAAACACAAAAGTGGGGATAATAGGTTGTTGTAAAGGATCAAGTGAGATGATATAAATAAAGCACTTCAAAAACTTTAAGGTCCTATACATATGTGAATCATCATTATTACTAACTAATTTGAGATTTCAGCGAGTTTCTAGGGAAGATGATCTCTCTACATATGCAAATTAGCAAAAGCCCTACAATTTACATTTTTAGAAAATTGCCTTTGGCACTGGCATGTTAACTGGCTCACTCATGCTCACATAGCCACCATGTGTCAGAGCTAGGATCCGATTGCATTGTCCTGATTCCGAAGCTGGTCTATGCACCTTAAACACAACTTCCCCCAAACTGTTTTCTTTACTGGATTGGAAACTCCATAAAAGAAGGAGCAAAGTAGTGTCTGGTTCATTTTTGTATATTTGACACACTAGAGAACATCGGGAAAAGTGTGCCCATGAATGTTAGCAGTTGGGTTCTTGCTAAATCTTTTGAAAAAACTAATGAAAAGTAAGTGATTAGATAGAACTGGGGTGGTGATTTTTGGCATCTAACAGTGGAACAAACTCACCAGAATGGAGGATCAAGCTGATAGCATTAAAAAATTTCCTAATCAGTGATATTCCTAGAACCCCGAGGGGAACAGATAGCAGAGTTTTCTCTGGAAGAGTGAGTCCAGAGTAAATCATTGCATTTACATAGTCCTGGCATAAACTTAAGTACATAGTAGGAACTCAGGAAATATCTGTTGAATGAATCCGATAGATGCAACGTCATTCAGTCAGCTTTTCCCGTTTCTCGTACTCCTACAAATCTAGTTTGACCCTGATGAGCTATAACAAAAGGAAGTGGTTTGCTGAGGTGGTGGTTAAGCAGGTATTCTCCTATTAGGAACCACACTGGAATTAGCTTCGAATGCCTGTTTCCACTGAACACAATAACGAAACTTGAAACAACAGAGTCTAGATCCAGACTTAGTTTTAGGCATAGATTGGGAAGCTAATAGTCCTCTTGATAGGATTTGAATGTCACTGAAATAAGAGCTACACTTGTCTGACTAATCTGCTATATCCATCATTAGATTTACTTCCTTGAATAAACCCAAAAGACTTACAATCAACGCAAAAGCATTATTTGGAGAGATAACAGAACTCAAGTCTTAGTCTCATCAGAGTTACAACTAGCCTCTCGGTATCTTTATCTCATATATACAATGAGAGCATTAGGTGAAATGATCTTATAGTTAATTTCCATTCTACAATTATATTACATGGATAGCACTTCTTAAATCTTTTACAAAAAACATTAAAATGTTGTAAATATTAAGAAAGAAATTATCTTTCTTACTGACTTTCACTGAAGCTCCTTGAGGACAGCAACTGGGTACTATTCATCTTTGTAACCCCCTCAACTCAGGTGAATGAATTATAACCAATTAATATGCAAATATCAATTAAATGTTTGGATTATCTATTAAGTATCTGGCAAAAAGCAGACACAGAACAATACATTTCAATGGGTATGAGGAAATAGGAAAATTCCCTAATTTACTCTACAAGGGGTGAGAAAAAGCTGCAAAAATAGCCTTCAGGCCTTGGGTTTCAAAGCCCCAGGGGAAACAAGGTGTTGTTATGAGAAACTTCCTCTTTGAAGCAGTTGTGTCCATTCCTAGATCATCTTATCTCTTATGGTCTATTTGATTTCATCCTGTCTTCTTGTCTGGCTTTGGCTCCTTGTTTCATTTTAACCTCCAATATCTATATACTCTGACTTATGGCTGCCTTCTTCACTCCTTGGTCTCTTGACTTCTAGTTTCTCTATACTTTCTAAGTTCAAACCATCCCCTTCACTTGTTCCTATATGAATCTCTTATATGTCCAATTCCAATAGACTTGGGATAGAAAATATCATCTGTATTCAGAGAAAGAACTATGGAGATCGAATGCAATTCGAAGCATACTATTTTCACCTTTGTTGTTGTTTGCTTTTTAAAATATTTTTTTCTTTTCTCTGATTTTTCTTTTACAATATGACTACAATGGAAATATGTTTACAATGATTATACCAGTATAACCTATTTTAGATAACTTGTTTTCTTGAGTGGAATGTTTGGGGGGAGGCAAAGAAGGGAGGAAGATAAAAATTGGATCTAAAAATCTTATAAAAATGAATATTGAAAATTCTTTTTACATGTAATTAGAAAAATAAAATATTATTGGAAATTTTTGAAGTACTTTTCTTTGAACAGCCTGTAAAAATAGGTAATATAAGCATCATTATCTCCATTTTATAGATAAAGAAACTGAAGTCAAAGACACAAGTGACTTGCTCAGGATCACATAGCCAGGAAGTTTCAGAACTGAGACTGAAACCTAGGTCTGCTGCCTCCAGAAACAGGGCTTCTCTACCCAACACTAAAGGAGTCTGTACACTCTGATTTTCTGTAACTTTGCTGTGGGACCCTAGATTAATACATCAAATACCTAGTTTTTATTGCTGAGTATCTTAGGAGGAATGGAATGCATTATGTCAAACAGTTCTGTAGGTTTTAAAAAGTGAACTTGGGAAGTGATCAGCGAGTTAGGAAGACTGAGAATGTGATCTGGTATTCTGGATCAGTTTCAAGTAATAGGAATAACAAGTTCATCAGAGACTGAAAGGACCTAATAGAGACGGGTACTAATATATTTGCTGAGTGTTTTAGAAATCTTTTTTAAAAGGTTTTAAAAATGGAGAAAATGAGGGTGAAAGAAGAAAACTAACAATGTTTATTAATTAAACTAGACATAATAGAAAGACAAAGAAGAATATTTGAAATACCCAGAAATTCACAAGAGACAATATCCCTCAAAATGACAACTGATAAAACCTATACTCTGTGTTTATACATAAATGCCCAAAGTTTAGAATAACACATAATATAAATAAGAAGTCCTAATGCAAAGAGTTATATTTTTTTCAAAGGCATTACCAAGACTTGGTGAGATGAAATCCATGAATAAACCATGGATTTGGATTGATAGAATTTTATTTAAGAGAAACAGAATAGATAATGAGGAAAGATTACAGAAGAAAGGGGAGGGATAAAAGGGGGAAAATTAGCATTGTATATTGCTGTTGTTCAGTTATTTCAGTTATGTCTTCTTAACTCCATTTTCTTTTTTTTTTAATAGCTTTTTATTTACAAGTTATATGCATGGGTAATTTTTCAGCATTGACAATTGCCAAACCTTTTGTTCAAATTTTTCCCCTCCTTTCCCCCATCTCCTCCTCCCGATGGCAGGTTGACCAATACATGTTAAATATGTTAAAGTATAAATTGAATACAAAATAAATATACATGTCCAAACAGTTATTTTGCTGTACAAAAACAAATGGACTTTGAAATAGTGTACTATTAGCCTGTGAAAGAAATAAAAAATGCAGGCTGACAAAGGTAGAGGGATTGGGAATTCTATGTAGTGGTTCATAGTCATCTCCCATAGTTCTTTCGCTGGGTATAACTGCATAACTCCATTTTCTTGGCAAAGATACTGAAATGATTTTCTATTTCCTTCTTTCAGTTCATTTTTCAGATGAGGAAATGGAGGCAAATAGGATTAAATGGCCTGCTTTAGGCTCACACAAATTGTGTGACTGAAGTCTTCCTGAACTCAAGCCTATCACTCTATCCATTATACCACTTTGCTGGCGGAAGACTCATCTTCCTAGGTTAAAATCCAGACTTGTACTTTGTGCTTAGTTCTGTGCTGTTTAGCGTTTTTATTATTGCAAAGGTATAGATGACATGCATGTTAAATCTGCAAATTTCACAAAACTGGGAGCAATAATTAACAAATCAGACAACAGATTCCAGATCTAAAAAGATCTTGACAAGCCAAATCACTGGGATGATAATGAATAAGGGTAAAAATAAAATCTTTTACTTGAGTTCAAAAAATCAAGATGAGTGAGGATTGATCTGTTGAGGTTTATAGATGGTAAGATCAATGAGATAGCAAAGTGCTATGGAAGCCAAAAAAGTTCATGTAATTCTGACTGACAGACAGTTTGTCTGATTACATCTGGAATTTTGTGTTTAGCTCTGGGTACCATGGTTGAGAAATCCAACGATAAATTGGAGAGCATGCAAAGAAGGATAACCAGGTTGATGAAAAGCCTTGAGTCCTTTCCATATAATAATAGCTTACATTTATAGAGAGCCTAGCATGTGCCAGGCACAGTGCTAAGAGCTTTATAAATATTATCTTATTTTATTCTCACAACGCCCAGGGAGGTGAGTGCTATTATTATCCCCATTTTACAGATGAGGAAATGGAGGTAACCAGAGATTAAGTAACTTTCCCAGACTTACAGAGCTGATATTATCTGAGACTATATTTGAATTCAGGTCTTCCTGACTCCAAGCCCAGAGCTTAATCCATTTTGCCACCTAGCTTCCAGTGAACCATCCTGTGATGGCCAGTGAAAAGAATTGGAAATATTTAGCTGGAGAAGTGAGAATGCAGGAAGACACAATAACTATTTCCATATGTTTGAAAAATAGTCATGGGCAAGAGGGATTACATTCATTCTGTTTGGCCTTGGAGGAATGGTTAAAATTGGAGAGAGGCAAATTTACTTGTGACATAACAGAAATCTCCCTAACAATCAGAGCTACCCCAATATGGAATGGGCTGCCTTGGAAGGTTGTAACTCCTCATTGAAGGGTTTTAAGCAGAGGCTGGGCATATACTTCTGGGAATGTTATAGTGGTGATTCCTTTTGTAAACTGAATGGATTAGATGACCACTGAGTTCCCTTCCAACTCTAAAATCCTTGGATTCCACAAACATTTTTAAAGTACTTTTAAAAAAATTACCAAAATAACCTACAAAAGACATAGGAAGGAAGATGCTATCTCTATCCAGAAAAAGAACTGATAAATAAAAGTTTATACAGAATTTACATATGTATGTGTATATATGTATGTATATCCACATATATGTATTTATGGCTAATAGTGGCCATCTCTAGAGTGGGGGGAAGAAAAAATGGGGGAAAGGTAATTTATATAATAACTTTATTATATATTTTAAAAGAATAGCAAGTTGTATATAATAGATTTGCAGTTTCATATGCAATCTTTTTAAAAATTTTACTATGTTAGAGAAATGCTTGTTTTATTCTGTAAATTAAAAATAAAATCATTCAAAAAAAAAGTTAAGTATTTTTCCTCCATCCACTGGGAAGATAGGTATTTCAAGTATAATTATATCCATTTGAGCAATGTGAGACTAAGTGATAGAAAGTAAATTTTAAGAGTCAGTCAGAGCCAGGATTTAAATGGACTTCAAAAGTAAACATTCAGGGACTAATCCATAAGTATGCCACTTTAAAAGTGTTGGAGACAAGTTTCCTAGGCTTGGAGTTAGAATAACCACTCTAGTCCAACCCTATCACTAGATATATGGCTAAGAAGCTGAGAGGCCCATAGCACTCAAGCAGTTTGCCTAAGGTCATATGGGCATCAAGCACCAAAAATAGGGTTGGAACCTTGGGCCTTTGACTCCAAGTCCAGCATTCTTTCCACTGCACCATTCTGCCAAAGGTAGAAAGGGAAGACTAAAAATTATAGGCCAATCTAAAGCTTAAAGGATAAGCTCCCTGAGAAAATAGCAGCTTGTATAAGTTGAGACTTGCTTTCAGTCTGTCATAACAGATCTATACAGATCAGGGATCTTCAAGGCTGCTGTCTGACAGGCATTTCTGGGAGGCAACAAATATAAGGATACCTATAGGATCTCTGGGACCAGACTCTTTGCTATGGGTCTTATGGCCTAGAAGAAAAATGACCTCATCTGTTTTTTCCTTTCATTGATACTCTTAACACTAGATGACACATACAGTGTTAGTACTTTTGTTATGTTTGAGGTTTTGTGGGTTTTGTCTTATTACTCTAGAAACTTAGGATTCACTGAAGTACTTTGGAAACTCTGAGAGCCTGGGATGGAGGATGAGAAGACCTGAGTCGAATCTTTTCTCCAACACTGACTGAGCTTTATGACCTTGGACTAGTCATTTAACTTCCCTTAGATGTCCAGTGTCCAAATTTTTAATTATTTTTTAATTTTTAATTTTAATTTTTTTTTTTGTTCCAGAGCTATGATTTAATCAGTAGAAGGAACTCATAGTAAGGAAACTTCCTTTATCAGTATAAGTCAGGAACTGTTTTTAGAGTGTTGTCTGGGTTAAGTGACTAGTCTACAGAGTTACACAGACAGTAAATGTTAAAGGAAGGGCTTCAGCCTAAGTCTTCTTGTTTCAAATTATTTATGTTTCCTCTTCACCTGTTAAATAGAAATAATAAAACTTATACTTCTAACTTGACAAACTAAGATCACAGATTTAATTACTTTTGTAACTTTGAGATTATTGAGTCCTATCCCCTCATTATACAGATGAAAAAACTGAAGACCAAAGAGGAATATTTCGCCCAATAAGAGACAAGAATTCAATTTCACATATAGGTCTTTGAATTACAGATACTATATATTTTTTTTCCATTTTGCCACTATTAATTGTTGCTATTCAACAGGAAATAGGTTTTGGCAAAAGGTAGGTTGGTTTTGGAACCCCTAAGCCACAGCTAAGAGAGATGTAGAAATTCTGAGAGGCAGCATAGGATGTTGGAAAGAAAACTCAAGTTAGGTGAGTCTTGGCCCTGCTATGTAACTTTGAACAAATCATTTAAACCTTTCTTACCCAAATTTCCTCTTCTGGGTTGACTAGATGATCTCTATGATTCATTCTGTCTCTTTTTCTTATGACCCAGTCAGATAATCTTGGAAAAGCCAGAGACGGCCAAGTCTGAATATCAGTTCTGCTTTCACAAATCCTTAGTCATCACTTTCTCATTACAAGATTTGTTCTTAACAGTCTTTCTATATCTCATTCATCCCAATCAAAATGACTGTGGAGCCAGCAAGCATAGAGGTATCGTAGAATGTTGGGATGGGGAAAACTCCTCCAGCCCATATCCTGATCTAGAGGCCTCCAACACAATATAGGCAAGAAAATCTACATCCTGTTCAGCAGTTCATTCTTTGCCAGTGGTCCCAGTCAGTGATTATAGTGCTGGACATGAAGTATTGAAGACTTGAGTTTGAATCCTACCTCAGATCATCACCCAAATAAATCCCTAAGCCAACTCAAATCGCCTCATGCATAAAAGAGGGATAATTATAGCACCTAACAGGGTTGTTGTAAGGATCAAAAAAGATAATTGATGCAAAATGCTTTGCAAACCTGAAAGCTTTATATAAATACTAGCTATTATTACATGTGAAGCTGGGAGCCATTAGTAATGAGGGCAAGAAAATAGAGCAAAGTCTAATGATGTTGGATATGAAATTGGGAATTGGGCAAAGGAGAATATTAGTTAAGCAGTTGTATAAATTGGATAACAGTAATTATATAACATGATTTGGTTTATAAAGTGTTCTGCGTATGTTATATAATAATAATATTATTAATGCAGCATTTACTGTGTGTCATTCCCCCTGCTAAGTGGCTTTACAATGATTATCTCATTAGATCCTCACAACAACCCTGGGAAGTATGTACTGTCATCATCCCAGTTTTATATATGGGAACATTCGAGTTTTACACAAGTTAAGCGACCTGTTCAGGGTCATATTGCACTACATATTTGAGATAGGCTGTGAATTGAAGTTTTCAAATGAAGTGCTCCTTGTTCTTCTATTTGTTATGTCACCTCACTTGGGTTGACAGCATGAAAGAGAAGGTAGGAAGACCTTTTAAAAAGCTATTGCAATAATTAAATTCAGCAAACTCTTAAGGAACCATAAAGTGAGAACTCAATGTTTTCAGATATTGCATTTGCCTTAAGGTAGTATTCTGTTTAAACTAAAACTTGGCGATCTCTATACAATTTCTCCATTTCCTTTTCTCCCCTTTGATTTAGAAGCATATTCCATAGCTATCTTTGAATATTTTCCTTTCCCATTTTCTTTACATTCTTTTTAGTTTTTCTACATATTGATGTTTTAGCTTCCATTTAAAAAAATATAAATAAGGAAGAAATACTATCAAATCACAGTCAATTAATGAGCATTTATTTAGGAGCTAGCCAAGGCCTGTACTCAGTGCTGGGGATATAAAGAAAAACAAAAGATAGGGCCTGCTCTCAAGGAGCTTACAGTCTAATGGGAGAGAGAACATAAATACAATTATATACAAACTCGTTACAGACAGGATAAATAGGAAATAATCAAAAAAGGGAAGGTACTAGAATTAAGAGAGAATAGGAAAAAATTCTTCTGGGACCTGAAAAAAGTCAGGGAAGCCAGGGAGATGCAGAAGAGCAAAGAGAACATTTCATGCATGGGGAATAGCCAGTGAAAACGCATGGAGTCAAGAGATGAAGTGTCTTATTTGAGGAACAATCAGGAGGCTAAAAGAGTACATGAGGGAGGGTAATGTATTAGAGAAAAGTAGGGTTTGAAAGACTTTGAATACCATATTATTCACATTCCCTAAGAATTAAAAAAAGATAGAAATCATCTCAATTTATCTCCACCAAATCCAGCTAAATTTTGAATATGCAAATTTATTATGATTATTACCAACAACCAATAGAAGATATGGGACAATCTAGGGACCTTTTCTCCTTCATTTCCTCCTCCCTAATTGAGAAAATCTGGGCTTTTGTGCTGGAGAAGATTTTGAGATCATTAAAAATGCTGTAAAATTACCAAAACACATTTTTGACCATTTTTTTTTCCTCCTGTCCAATTCTGGATTGAATTTGCTATTTTTAATTTTCTAGCCCACATATATATCCTCTCCTACTAACTCAATGGACTTAATATTTCATCTGTATATCATTATCTGAACAGAATGCAATTTTTCTCCATTTAATCTTTCCTCTGTGAATGACTGGGATGAAACTCTCTTTTGAGGAGAAGCTGGAGAGTCCTTGTGTTTGTTGCAATTAGCACAAATCCTCCATAAATGAAAGCCTCTATAGGAAAATCACCACCTAGAGGGATTTCCTTCTTTAGGACTCTCCAGATGATATTCTCCATGATACTTGTAAACACTTTTGATGAGAATATGTCTCCTTATTTAGTGCCTCGTGATGTTAATAATTAGAGGGTTATTTACCAGTTATCTCCATGTTTGTATCTGTCTATTAAGGCATCATTTATGATCTTAACATAGTCATGAGAGACTCCTTGTTGGAGCAGAGCATATAAGCTATGTTTTACTTTACCAAATAATTTTAATTTTAAACAATACAATAATTTTTTTGTAAACAATAATTGTAACATGCTATTAAAACAGGATTACCTGGCTAGCAAATGTGACTGTTGACTCTTGAGGTTAGTTCTGTAACTGAGAGTGTAATGAATGGTGAACAGCCATTGAAGTCAAGATGATCCAGCTTTAAGTCTCATGCATGCTGACTATATAATCTTAAATAAATCAATTAAACTCTCCGTGTCAAAAGCAACCCTCCAAAGCTATAAACTGCAGAGAAGATTGATGATTGGCTTTGATAGAAGGATTTTCCTTACTGGGAGTTCCCTGGGCCAATGAAGTCACATTCAAATATGTTCAAATGAACAATGGAATCTTGTTTTCTTTTCTTTTCTTTTTTAAAGAAATCATTTGTGTGACAGTTATAATGTGTTCTATAATAGAAAGTCATCTATGGAAACTTTTCAACTTTCTTCTTAGATTTTCATGAATGATGCCTTCTATACATGTGTTGATTAGTCTTATAGAGATTAGAAAGTATGCACATGGCTCAGTAATTGCTGATGTCCTATAGATTGCCTTTGGGGAGAATTAATTGTGTTTGTGGTTTTTTACCCCTTTCTTTTGGTATTTTACTCTCCCTAGATGGCTTGTAAAATGATCCCTTAATGCTTTCTGGATTGTGTCACCTTGAACAAAACAGAGTCAGCTTACACCATTTTTACTTAAAGTAACTTTTCTAGGAATATAAGCTGCTAAAAGGATGAGGACTGTTCATCTTTGCCAGGGAGATGATACTCTCTTTGAACACCCTTGTTAAAGAATATCAACAGGCTGATGGAGATGCTCTCCTAATTTATATGCAGCAGTATATTATAGTAGGAAAAAAAAAACAGAGTTGAATTCAAAGCAATTTGATATTGATTTTCCATATGAAGTCATACCAAACATTTCCATATTAGCCAAGTTACAAAAGAAAGCAGGCAAAAAAGAAGAAAAACAAAGTTAAAAAAAAAAAAAAGAATGCTTCAATCTGCATTTGAAATTCATTATTTCTCCCTCTTGAGGTAGATAGCATTTTTCATCCTGGGTCTTTTGCAATCATCTTGGATCATTGTCTTAATCAGAGTAGCCAAGATTTTTATAGTTGATCCTCTTTACAATATCACTGTTATTGTGAACAACATTCTCCTGAGCTACTCACTTCACTTTGCATTACTTCATAAAAGACTCCCCAGGTTTTTTTCTAAAACCATCCTTCTCATTTCTTACAGCACAATAGTATTCCATCACAATCATAAACAATTTGTCTAGCCATTCCCCAATTGTTGGGCATTGCTTCTGCTTCAAATTCTTTGCCATAACAAAAGGGCTGCTATAAATATTTTTTAAACCTATAGGTCCTTTTCCCTTGTCTCTAATCTCTTTGGGATACAGACCTAGTAATGATATTGCTGGGTTAAAGGGTATGCATAATTTTATAGCCCTTTGGGTATAGTTCCAAATTGGAAGGACTTAGATCTTGACAAGAAATAGATATATGCAAAATATGGGAGGCATTAGTAGCACAGGGGATTAGGAAGGCCTCATGTGAAAGACAGCAGCTGAGTTAAACCTTGAAAGAAACTAGCATAATAAAATAAATAAAGGTAATGAAAGAGAATACATTTCAGTAATGGAAGACAGAGTACTAGATATGAGGAGCAACAAGTAGAAAGGTTTTGCTGGACCACAATGTGTGTGAATGTGAATGGCATGCAACAAGACTGCAAAAATAGGTTGGGTCAAGTTGTGAAAGATTTTAAATGCCCAACATTTATATTTTCTCCATTGCAGATTACTGAGTAGGATTGTAACATGATGAGCTTATATTGTTTGTTGTTGGTTGTTATTTTTTGTTTTTATTTTGTTTGTTTTTTAATAAATGTTAATTTGACAGCTATGTAAAGGATGGATTGGAGAAAGGAGAAATTTAAGACAGAGTGCTCAATTAGGAAACTTTTACAATAATTTCAGGAGAGAGGTGATGAGGGCATGAACTAGGATAGTGGTTAGCTGAATGGAAAGAAGAAGACTGGTGCAAGAGATGTACAAATTAAAACAAGATTTGAAACCTGACTGGATATTTATAGTTAATGAGAACGAGGAGTCAAAGATGATATTGAGTCTTGAAATATAGGTGACTAGAAGAATGGTGATGTCTTCAAAAAAAAAGATAACTTCAGAAGATGGAAGTGTTTATGGAGTAGAGAGGAAAGAGATAATATATTCTGTTTTGGACATATTAAGTTTGAGATACCTACAGAAGATTCAAATTGAAATGTCCTTTGTGATACAAGACTAGAATTTAGAAAACTAGGGCTCATTATCATAGAGATGATAATTCTACTGTGTTGGAGAGGGGTTTGAGAAGGAAAAGAGAGAGAGGGAAGGAGAAAGAGAGAAAAGACAAAGCTAAGAGAGTGCACCACCAGTTAGGGGATGTGTTCTTGATTAAAACTGAGCAAAGAGACTGAGAAGTAGTGAATATGTACAAGGAAAACAGTTATCATTAAAACCCAGAGAAAAGAAAGTAGCTAGAAAGAAATGGTGATCAACTAAGCCAAAGGCTGCTAGGAGGTCAAGAAAGATGAGAATTGAAAAAAGGGCATCAGATGTGGCAATTAAAAGATCATTTATGGCTTTGGAAGTTGGAAGTATGGCAACATCAGTTGAGTGATGTGGTTGTAATGAGATTGTAGAACATTTAGAAGAAAATGGGAAGAGAAAAGAAGACAACTAATATTGAATTTTTTTTCAATGGTTTTAACTAAAAAAAAAGGAGGAAAACTATAGGATAAGTGCTTCCGGGGATATTAAGATCTGGTGAGATTTTGTTTTGTTTGTTTTAAGGATGAAAAATGAATGTTTTAGAGACCTTTGTATTAGTGAATTCTCCCTAGATATCCCCATTAAGAGCATCATATTTTGATAGCCATTTTATCATATATAAAGCTTTTTCCTCACTGCAGCCCACTAAAGTGGTAATTCAAGTATCATTCTTACTTTATAATGGAGATAACTGAGAACTCAGAATCAGGATTCTCAGCTGGCAGAGATTTCTCTTCCAGATGCTTGTTAGCTATTTAGCTTTCTACTTAAAGGCCACCAAGGGCGTGGTTGATCCTCCAATGTGTGAATAATTAGCTGCTGGAATAAAAGTTGTGTGGCCCAGTTGAACACCAGAAATATTAGGACAGATGCTGTGTTGCTGAAACCCTCTATTCTAGACTGAGTCTGACTCAGGCCAATGTGTTGATAGTTTAGAGAAGATATTAAAACACAAAGAGATAGATACCCACAAAGATGTCATTCAACAGTTAACAAAGGAAATTTATTTAGCCATATCAAGAGAAGGATTTTCAACAAGGACATACACTGAAGATACCCCAAGCTGATTCAGGTGAGCAAAGCTTTCTTGCCATCTTGATGCTCCAAGAATCAGATCATGCCTTGAGTTATTTGTGATTGTTTTGTACTCAGCCAACTGGAACTTGAGCCAGAACCCTTAGTCTCTTGAGCCAATAAAGTGTTGAGGGGGTTTGCAATACCTTTTCATGAAAAAACTATCTTAGCTTGCATTAAGGCAGGAACTCGATGTGTACATTTAGGCCACAGACTTCAAGGCAATGACTTTGTATCTCCTTTCTTCTCTTGCTATGGTCCTGACCATGGCCTCACTCTTTGCTGTGGCTGCCTCTGCCTCACCTTCTGTACTCCAAGCTCCATATGATTTCCCTCAGGTTCTCTTCTCCAACTCACTGGATCTGGATTTCTTTTCAAGTCTGCTTTTTGTCTAAACTGACTGAAATGACTTAAAAAAAGATTTTTATTGATATCATTTCTATTATCAAGCATTTATTTTTTTCTCCTTAAATCTCTCCCCCAAGATAAGAAAAAGAAAAACAACATTCTTATAGCAAATATGCATAGTCAAGCAAAATAAATTCCTACATTGACTATATTCAAAATGATTGTCTCATTCTGCCTAGTGAACCCATCATCTCTTTGTCAGAAGATGAGTAACATGCTTCATCATTCATTCTCTGGAATCATGGTTGATCACTGCATTGACGAGATTTCTTAAATCTTTTGAAATTGTTCAATTTTGCAACGTTGTTATTTTAAAAATTGTTCTGGTTCTGAATACTTCCCACTGATTTAGTTCATACAAGTCTTCCCACTTTTCTCCAACTGTCTCTTTCCTCATTTCATATTGTATAATAATAATCTATCATATTCATATAGCATTTTCGGTTCAGCCATTGCCCAGTTGATAGATATCTCCTTGGGTTCTAGTTATATGTGAATAGACTCTGAAAGATTATACAAGGATGTGATCAATCATTGTTCTTCTTATAGTCCTACTCCCTTTCTCATTTACTTTAGGGACTTGTTTGTTCCTAACTTCCTAGAGTGGCTGTATTTTTATAGTTAGTTAAACACTTACTAATTAATTGCCCCTTCTTTGTAATTAAATCCTAGACTTGGAAAAGACCATCAAAGTCTAATGAATAAGATACTAGATTTGGAAGCAGAAAGAAGAACGTTTAAATCCTGCCTTATTTACTTACTGTGTGACCCAAAGCAAATCATTTAATTTGTGTCTCAGTTTCCTTATCTATAAAATGAAGAGGCTAGACTTAATTGCTTCCCGGGTTCCTTATTGCTCTAAAGCTATGATCCTATGAATTTTCTTTCAGTGGAAATTTCAGGCACAGAGGTAGAACAGTAAGAGAGTTTTTTTTAGGATCAGGTGATCAATAAGAATTTATTAAGTATTTATTTTATGTTTCAGGCTTGCCTTGATGATAGTTCATATTCTGATTACATACTGTAAATGAATGGTGCATACACTATATATGTAAATGAATAAGTGCATACACAGAGTAGACTGAAACCAATTTCAGAGGGAAGGCACTGAGGGATGGGAGAGATAGAAGACCTCCTATAGAATAGATTTAAAATGACTTTTGAAGGAAGCCAAGCAAGCCAAGATGCAGAAGTAAGGAAACTGCCTTTTGTAGAACTTTCTTGACAATAGAGCCTACTGAAAACTGCCCCTTCTGACAAACTGAAGAAGAACAGATGCTGGGGCCCATCACTGATCTGACTGCTCTGAAGTTCTATTGCTTCTAGAGTGCTACAGATCATATTGAAAGAAGTGGATTCTCTTTGAATGACATCAGGAATAAATTCAAATCTGTCAAATTATTTAATTTAATGTAAGCAGCAAAGCAAACAGAAACAGGTCTGGAAAAAGGAAACATTGAAGGATGTTTGCTCACCTAGAAGGGAAAATTTGTATATGTATAGGAAGGCTTCACATACAGATTCATAACGCTTTAGAACCAGAAGAGACATTAGAACATAGAGCACAAAATGTCAGAACTGAAAGAGCTCTTGAGACATAGAATGCTAGAGCTGAAGGAAATAAGAAATAGACTATCAGAGCTGTAAAGGGACTTTTATTTTACAGAAAAGGAGATAAGGTGAGAGAGATAAAAAGGCACTTGTCAAAGTCACTTTGTGGACACCTTGGAGCTAAAGTGATGATCACTGCATTGCTTCTATTATCCATGCTATACAATTGTTTTGAATAAGTCATTCTGTCTTTGCTAATGTCAGTAATGACCTACAGTAAATAAGACTGTATATGAATTTCACAAGAATATTTTCATCCTTTATATCTTTATTGCAGATTAGTAAACATTGTCATATCTCAATAGATGTTGGGAAGGAATAAGATCTTGCTTAACTAACAAATGATGACCCTTCATAGGTTCATGACTTTTCTCATTTCCTCTGATACTATTTTTGGTATTATTCACTTGGATCTTTGAAAAGAATAGAAATTTTGGTTGAAGGGAGCCAAACTGTGGTTGGGCACTCAGGAAACTGTCTTATGAGTCAATCAGAGTCAGAAGATGTCCGGGCTGGAAAGAACTTTAGAACACAAAATGTAGGAGATAACAGTAGGAAGGAGACTTATAACATTAAACATAGATGGAATATTAGAGATCATTCACTCCATCCTACACAATTTTCAACCAAGGAAATCTCAGAGTTTGTTATCTTTGTATCCCAAGGCACCTAACATAATCTCACAAACATAGTAGATGCTTAATTAGAATTTGCTGAATGAATTGCCAATCACTAAAGGATCAGTGATGTGCTCAAAGTTGTATTAGTGACAGAGGTAAAACTCAGGACCAAGCCTTCTGACCCCCAGGCCAGTGTTCTTTCTACTCTACCATCTTTCCGTGTGAAAGTGTTCTGAGAAGCCTAATGGCCTATGCAATTGTAACATACTATTAAAACTAAGTTAATTGGCTAGTAGATATGACTGTTGACTCTTAAGGCTAGGTCTATAAACTGAATGGAAAAGCCGGATTCCAGTTTCCCATGGCACACGAGGCATGGTGTCTGCCATGGCCCTCCACATGAAAGTCCCATTAGTCAGTGCTTAGGCTGGAAAACTAAAAATCTCCTCCCTTCCCTTCAGGGCTTCAACCGTCTGCAGGCCCAGCAGCCCAGCCCCAGTGGGAGTCAGTCAGCCTCTTTCCTTCCTCCTCATATCTTTATTGTTGTTGTTGTCAGGGGAAAACAATAACACATAAAAACAGGAGAAAGAAGGAAAGGGGAGAGGGGTAGGGAATATCCTCTAACTTTCCGCTTCCAACGTCATAGAACATCAGAGCAAGGAAGCACCTTACGGGTCATTTCGTTTTACCCTCTCGTTTTATAGAAGATCAGGACTAAGACACCAACTGGTTTGCCCAAGGTCACATAGCAGAGCTCTAACCTGTGTTTCCTGTCCCTGAGTCTAGGGCCTGTCTCTCTATCCTGAAGGATTGCAGTTCTTGCCCTTGTCCATCTCCCTGAGTTTTTGTGAGGGAAGTACTTTGTAAAACTTGGAAGGTTACAAAAATAGGAGCTATTCTTATTTTAGAACTGCCCTCTTCTTTCCACTGAGAGGTAGGGTGGTAATAGATGGGGCCCCCAGGAGATTGAGAGTCAAGAAAAAGAATAACTGCCATTTATAAGATGTTTTAAGGTTTGCAAAATGCTCTACATGTGTTAGCTTATTTAGTCCTCATTATAATACTGTAATGCTGGATTTAAATAGAGCCATAATTAGCCCCATCTTATAAATAAGGAAATCAAGCTATAAAAAATCTGAGGCAGGATTTGAATTTGTCTCCTTGCTTCAGCCTAGCATACTATCCACTATGCAATCTAATTGCTTCCAGAAGACCTGGGTTCAAGTCCTGTTTCAGATCCTCAATAGTTGTGTGATCTTAGGTAAGGTTTTCAATACTTCAGTTCCTTAGTTTCTTAATCTTTAAATGAGGGAGGTGAACTCTTTTTTGAAATTCTTTTCCAAATTTGAATTTATGATCCCATTCCTTCTGTTTTCCTCTCCATTTTTATTCCATCATTCTTGTGATTTCCTGTTTCTATATGTCTTTGTCCTCCTCTCTGAATGGATAATTTCATTCTTTTGACCTCTTCCAAATTATCTTTTGTAATATATGTCCTTCTGCAATATGTCACCTATAACCCACCATGTTAACTCTACCCCATCAGGTTAGGTCTTGGGTAGGAGTGAGGAAAGCTAGTTGATTATTTTAAAAGTTCCACCAGTATTCCTCTCTTTATAGAGCATGAGTTCTGATTTTTAAATCAAATTTGTTTCTAGTGTTCTTTAGTTGAGGGAAGAGAAGGATGGTGTGGAATTTTTCTATTGGATTTTTAATACCAACAAAGAGAGACTGAGAAATGTAGTAGGTTTACTGACCTTTCATTTATAAAACTAAGATTAAGGAGTGGAAATGAGTCAGAAGCAAATAGGCTTACCTCCCTGAAAACTTGTTGAAGGTTTGGACCTTAAGGGAAAAAAAGACTTAGCAAGATGACTCAGGATGGTTTAACTGACCTTCCCTGAATGATAGTTGATACTTCTTAGGGACTGAGCCACCTGATTCCAAAAAAGCCTTCCAAAAAGTGTAAAAATATCATCGTTGTTGAATTGTTTTAGTTGTGACTGACTTTTCATTACTCTTTTGGGGGTTTCTTGGCAAGTGTACTGGAATGGTTTGCCATTTTCTTCTTTAGACGATTTTAAAGATGAGGGACTGAGTCAAACAGGGTTAAGTGATTTGTTCAAAGGTCAAACACTTGTAAGTATCTTAAGGCCAGATATGAATACCAAAAGATTGTGTCTTAACATGGCTTGAAAATATACTAATTTACCACTCCCCCCTATTAATGTCACATTTTCCTTTTCTCCTTAAAACAACACCAAGACTCTTTCTGGAGTTCTGATACCCACAACTCCCTGTTTTGAGGAGGGAGAACTGTGCTTCAGGTGATAGAACTAAGAGAGCATGAATAATTTGTTTAGATGCTAGGTCTCAGATCTATCATGGGGGAAACTGGGAAAGCTGAGCACAAAATTTCAGACAAGGAAGATCTAATGGGAAACTAGAAAGAAGATCAAACACCAGACAAGATCAACCATAGAAACTAGATCTGAAACTCTATCATGATTAGTCTGATGAATTTGCATAGTCCAGGCTCTGTCTATGGACATCTTCCTTCCTCTCCCATCTATAAAATAAATTCGTAGAATCAGTAGTTGACAAAAATGATATATTCTGAGTGGAAGTGGGAAAAGCTTTGAGGAAGTAGAATCCTATAGTGCCTTATAATGAAGGACAATTTACCTGATAGCATTTTGTACCCCAGAACAAAAATGATTCTCCTCCCAATCTTATTCCTGCTTTGGGACTTCAAAACCTGGCTGTCTCATCCTGGATTTTCCTTTAGCAACCACGGCCTTTTGGATAGAACTTCCAATCATCTCTATGGCTTCCCAACATGAAATATTCCTCTGTAAGGCTCATCTCCTTTTCCCATTGGTGAGTTCTTCCTAAAACCTCCTTAGAATTCCAGTTTACCTTTATCTCCATCCCAACCTTGTTCTGTCTTTTGGACTTCAAAACCTTGCTCTTATTAAATGCAATCTCCTTAAAGGCAGGAACTATCATTTTCTTTACTTGGATTTCTCTTCCCAATACTTAACACAATATTTGGTACATACTAAGTACTTAATAAATATTTGTTTCCTTTCTTCCTTCCTTCTTTTCACTTGGCCATTATTGGAAACATGTCACACACTGGCAAGAAGAATCTTAGAATGCAGTGTAGGAAAATATAGACTAGAAATAAGGAGCAGTAATCCACAAAGAGAGGTAAAGTAATCAGGTAGATTATAAAGCTGGAACGTTTCCAGGAGGAGCAGTTACTCTTTTTCCATAGTAACTTTGTGCATAGAAATGCACAAAAGGAAGGAAATAAATTATTTTCATCAAAATATTCATCACCACCCCCATGGTATCCTGGCATTGGAACTGTACAGGTTGGTAGTAAAATCTAAAGCTACCAAAGACCAGGATAATAGCAGCACTGTAAACTTTCTTATCAGGTCCTTGACCCAGGTGCTGACCATATGTAACCAGAAGTTAATAGTGTACTTCCTATAATCCCGGGCCACCAAACATAGTTTCTTCCCTACCTTCCCATGATAAATTATGGACTAATTCTGAAAGAATTAAAGCCCTTCCATCTGTTTGTACCCAGGAGTAGAAACACATATTTAAGAGTCCATCAAAAAAAGAAAGTTAGGCTTCATACAGGGTGGACAAATATGTCAAAGAGGAGTTATCCTGCCATAGTGACTACTAAATTCTCCTCTTTCTTAACTTTGGCAGGTTGTGCTGAGGGGTTACTGCTTCATATCAAAGCATACAAATTCAGGTCGGCACTTAAAACTTCAGACTGAGTTGTGTTACAATGCAATATGTTGACAAATCTTTCTGTGTCTTGGAACTAGATGAAGGTGCTTAAGATTGTAGTGACTTGTCTGGGTCACCAGTGAACCCTGGACTTCTTGGGGATTATAGAATCATGCTTCAAAAGCTGCCGTAATTGTGCTTTATCCCTTTTTGAAAACTATCATTCTGCACTGGTGAAGAAAGTATAGAGAAGAAATAGGCTGATTTTAAATTAATTAAAAAGATTTTATCCCCTATTAGAGGAACACAGACTCATGAATTCTAAGCCAGAATCATTCATTCATTCATTTATTGAACATTCAAATATTAAGTTCCTACTATGTGTCAAGCATTATGCTAAGCTTTCAAGGAGCTCATAGTCTAATGGTGGGAACAACCTATAAATAGCCATGTGCAAATAAGATACGGGAAATGCTGAGGATAATCTCAGAGAGGTGTTAACATTTAGGGACATCAGAAAAAGCTTCTTTATAGAAGATGTAACTTTAGCTGAGACTTGAAAGAAGTTAGGAGGTAGAGGTGAAAAGAGAGAACTTTCCAACCATGGGGACTATATGGTAAAAAATAATTGGATTTGGGAAACATAGTGTCCTGTGAGAATACGTAGGAAAGCCAGTACTGCCCAAGTACAGAGTACATAAAAAAGGTAAGGTGTAAAAAGACTGAAAAAACAGGAAAAGGGCATTTGTGGAAGGAGAAATTATCAATCCACAGTAGAGTGATGATCATGTCCAGTGAACCACCTCTAAAAATAATCTACCATAGACCCATCATGATCATAGGGCCTATTTATGTTGGGATGGCCTCCATTTTCTAAGGTTCCATTCTCAACTCATTATAGCATATAAGGTTCTCCCAAGAATTTGGTCTCTTTTTGGTTAAATTGGTATTTTCCCAACTTCATGTGTAAGTGTAATTTGTGTACCCACATTAGCATGGTTCCTACTAAATGGATGTTTTTGTGTTCTTTGTGGAATAAACAAATGTCTTTCAAATATAGAACTAATATAGATCCGATTGATCAATAATTAAGATACTTGATATCTATTGGTGAAAAAATAATATTTAGTCAACCCAAACTTTAGAGGTAAGAAATGGAAAGGGATGACTCTCTCACTCTGGGCCCTTTCTATATAGCCTTTCCCCCCACTCTCCCATTATGTGGTCCAGTTGGGGAAAACAAGCTTAACAATGGCCTATTTGCCCACAAGAGTCCTTCTTTTAACCAATATTCTAAAAGAATCAAATGGGACCAGATACCGCCTTATTGCTTGAGTTCCTTTGGATCAGCCACTGGAAGTACATAGCTACCAGATTGGATTCTGAAAAGACAGATTTGAAGTATTCCATTAATACATAGACTCCATACAATCAGAGTTATCAGAGGTATGAGTGGTTTTCAGCTTGTGAATTCATCCTTTATTAAGTTCATAGGACCTCCAAACAAATGGGTCTCATTTCAAGCCTCTCTGGAAAGAATAGGAATTGTGGATGATCAAGCCCTGGCCCTATCTGATAACCAAGACTCTGTGTTGTTTGTTATGACTTTAAAGAAGTCTTTACAGATTTGCTGGATATCAGAATCAGAATTCTGAGTTCTCTGTCATGGGAATAATTTTCCTTGCTCGTGGCCTTAACTTGTAGAAGTAGGTAGTGATTAATGAGAAATCACTAGGCCAAAGCTGTTAGCTAATTTATAGAGATTATAGTTTAAGGTACATTGAAATCTGGGCCAAGAACTCAGACAATCCTAAAGATTATTTAGGGAAAAAAATCCTTCTGGAGCTCAGGGGCAACAACTGATTGACTATTAGTGCTTTATCCAAAGGGAAGCCATTATTTTTCTCCTTGACCAGTGATCAGCTGAACCTGGATTCTGAGTGGGTCATTTAGGACATAATTCAGCTTGGTTGGGAGTTCTGTAATTTGTTATGACTATATCTTGATGGGGTAGAGACGAAAGAAGTCTTATATATTCTTGGGCTATCCACTGAAGGGGATTGTGGATACTGTTATCAGAAGGTACATACAAAATGTCACATCCCCAAAGGGATGGAGCATGGCAGGACCAACAGCAATTTACACCAAGGCAAGGTCTCAGGTGCTCTCATTTGGCTTAGCTAAGTTATTTGGGGGGAAAACAAGATCTGAGAACAGGATTTCAGACAAGGAAGGATGAGAACCTGGAGCAGGGATCCCATAACTGAGACATCAAGTTTATGAGAACTAGGAGCTTTCTCTCTTTCTTAAGTGATTGACAGAATTTGTCTGTTCAGGGATCTGTGACCTATGGAATATTCAGGGAAGAATGGGCTCTACCTATAACCAGGCCAACAGTGAAGCCAGAAATTCTCCAATGAGCAGAAAGAATTGTGGACCATTCTATAGTGGACTTTGGACCAGGAGATCTGGCTTCAAGACTCTACCCAGCCTTTCTTCTTACTTCTGTAAGGAAAGACAGATCACTTTGCTTTCCAATCTTTAGTTTTTTCACTCTGTAAAATGTGAATGATAACTTCTTTATGGTCCATCTCAATGTCCTGTAAGCCATAAAATGCTATATTGTTTTCCTTATTATTTTTGTAATAGGGCAGCATGGTGTGGTAGATAGAAAGCTGATCTGAATTCAAATGCTGCTTTTGTCACATGCCTGCCAAATGACTCTGGATAGGTAATTTCGTCTCTCTAAGTCTATAAATTATAGAAAAAGTATTGATTTGAATTGATAGAGGATATTCCTCTGTGGCCCTCCTTGCACTGATGAATTTCCAGGCCCAATCCCCATACCCTCATGAAGTATTACTGCTTATTATGTGAGCTTGGACAAGTCACTGACCATCCAAGTCTCAGATTTGCATCTGAGATATTATATCTATTTTATAGAAGTTGTAGAACTAATAAAGGCTGGGAAGGCAGGTGGTGCAGTGCATAGAATGACAGATATGAAGTCAGGAAGATTCATCTTCTTGAGTTCAAATATATTCTCTGATACAGACTACTTGTGTGATCCTGGAAAGTCACTTAATCCTGTTTGCTTCAGTTTCCTCATCTGTGAAATGAGCTGGAGAAGGAAATGGCAAGACACTCCAGTATATTTCAAGAAACAAAAAAAAAAAAATCAAAACAAATATGGTCATGAAGAGTTGGATACATGGGTACCCTTTCTCTCCATTCACAGTCCAGACATCTTTCCTAGTCTAGACATCTTTCATCCCATACAAACTATTGGGCTTCTGTGAGGTCCAGAGAGGTTTAATTACTTGCCTAAATCTTCTCCCCGTTTCAAATATCTCCTCATTCCAGGCCATCTTCTACCCCAATAATCTTTCTGAAAGTATAGCTATGGCACTTATCACCTCCTGACTCACAAATTCCAGTGATTTTCAATTACTTCAGGATCTAATATGAAATCTGTTTGTTTTTAAAAGTGTTTCCTTAAGACAAAAATTTGTGTAGCAGCTCTTTTCGATGGAGATAAATAATTGAAGACTGAGGAGCTGTCCATCAGTTGGGCACTGGCAGAGCAAGCTGTGGTATATCACTGTGATGAAATACGATTGTGGAATAAGAAAAATGGAATGGTTTCAGAAAAAACCTCAGAAGACTTAGATGAACTGATGCAAAGGGAAGTAAGTAGAACCAGGAGAACATCGTAAACAGTAGCTGTTGTTATCTTTCATTCTCTAAGAGGACCATAACATCAGAGAAGTGATGCCATGACATGCTTGTGAATTGGATCTGAGTGAGGGAAAACTGTGCAAGGTCATCTGTGTTACTTTTCCCTCCAGAGCCATCTGGGTCCAATGGCAAGATAATGATCAAGACAACTAGAGATGGTTCTGGATGAACCCAGTAGTAGTGATATTTTAGCAATTATCAACTATGAAAAAGCTGCTCTAATCAATACAATGATCCACAACAATCCCAAAGGTCTCATAAAGAAAAATACTATCTATCCTCCATAGAGAGAACTGTTGAACTCTGAGGACACGATTGAAGCATACTATTTTCACTTAATTTTGCTTGGTTTTTTTGAGGGGGCAACATGGCTAACATGGAAATATATGACTTTACATGTATAATGGACATTGGCTTCTTAATGGATTAGGGAGGAGCTGGAGAAAGGGAGAGAATTTGAACTCAAAATATAAATATGAAAATCAAAAGTAAAATAAGACATTCCCTTGTCCTTTCCAATCTTCTATTCTATGATTCATTGATTCACCAACATTGGTCTCTTTATTGTTACTCCTACATAATACTCTATCTCTCTATCCTAAGCTTTTCCCCCTTTTCCTCATATCTGAAATGTTCTCCCTTCTCATTTCTGCCTTCTGGCTTACTTCAGCTCAAATTCTGCTTTCTGCCTTTCCTGGTCTTTCCCCACTGCCTCTGCCTTCCCCTTACATGATTAGATTCTTAGATCCTAGAAGATTACATTCCATTTATACTATATATCTTTATCTATTGTTTGCATCTCATCTCTCCCCATTAGGGCTTGAGTTCCTTGAGATAGGGACTATATGTTTCCTTTCTTTGTATTCCCAGAATCTAGCATCACACTTGTTACATAGTAAGTTCTTAATAAATGTCTATTTACTGATTGGCTACACTCCTAGGGAACTTGAGCTATGACCATCATATCACAATATCAAGAATTTTTTTCAAATAGCTTTTTATTGACAGAACATATGCCTGGGTAATTTTTTACAACATTATCCCTTGCACTCACTTCTGTTCTGACTTTTCCCTTCCCTCCCTCCACCCTCTCTTTTAGACGGCAAGCAGTTTTATACATGTTAAATATGTAACAGTACATCCTAGGTACAATATATGTATACAGAACCAAACAGTTCTCTTGTTGCACAGGGAGAACTAGATACCAGAAGGTATAAATAACCCGGGAAGAAAAACAAAAATGCAAAGAGTTTATGCTCATTTCCCAGTGTTCCTTTTCTGGGTGTAGCTGCTTCTGCCTCTCATTGATCAATTGGAACTGAGTTAGATCTTCTCTTTGTCGAAGAAATCCACTTCATCAAAATACATGCTCATACAGTATCATTGTTGAGGTATATAATGATCTCCTGGTTCTGCTCATTTCACTTAGCATCAGTTCATGTAAGTCTCTCCAAGCCTCTCTGTATTCAAGATCAAGAATTTTTAGAAGATCTTAGAAGTTACGTAGTCTGATCATTTTATTTTATAGATGAAGAAACTGAATAGTAATTGATGGAGCCAGGTTTCAAATTCAAGTGCTTCTACTAAGACATCTTTCCATATCACCTTGCCACAAGGTTGATTTCATTCTCTTTTAACTATCAATTGTTTGGAAGGCTCCCTGGCCATGTTAGTAGAAACTAGCTATTATATCTTGCCCTAGAAAGAGATATAAATTAAAGATGAAAGGAAAACCAAAATTTTTTTCTCATCTGGGAAAAGTTTGAAAACTTATAAGCATTTGCCCCAGCATATCAACAGTAGAAGTCTGTTCATGTACATATTGGTACTATAACTCTTAACCCATCCATATCTGCTTCTTCCATTCACTCTTGTCCATGCCCTCAATGGATCCAGCTAGTGTGTGGGACACACTGACTTCTCCTTAATATCGTACAGCTACCACCAATGCATGTAAGCTGTTCCCATTCATCCTTCCCTCGTGCTACATGACTCATCCATCCTTTTATTTCCTTCTTGATTTTTCTCTGTGTAATTCCTCATTTGTAATGTGTAGCTTGCTTGCCTCCCTCCGCCCCATTCCATTTTCTTTTGGAATATCTTCAACTTTGTAAACTGTAGCATTCCATGACTCATAGATTGCAGTGACATTGGAAGAATGCTCCACAATTATATTGGAAGAATATTTCATAAAATAAGAACCTGCATTTTGTTTATTAAAAAACAAAAAGCATGCCTTCTCTAGTAAAGATTAAAAAAAAAAAAACAGCAGAATTTATTTCCATTCCAGTGGATGAAGCAATTTCCTACCAGTATCCTAGTGTGATAAATTATACATTCCATAGATTTAAAGGTGGAAGAGATATCAGAGATCTCTGAGCAAGTAGTCTAACCCCTTCTTTTTTACTAAAGGATAAATTAAAGCCAGAGAGGTAAAGTTATTTGCTTGAGATCATTTTGGGACTAAGTGGCAAGAGTCAGAACTTGAACCCAGGAAATACAGTGAAGAAACTGAAATCCAGAGAGGGAAAAACGCTTGGGAACCAAATCTGAAGATGTCTTAGATCACAGAATTATATAAATGAAAGGGATCGTGGATTTTATCTAATTCATTTACCTCATAGTACAGATAAGGAAACAGAGGCTCAGCAAATGACTTGCTCACAATCTCACAGGTAATGTCAGAATCAGTATTTGAGTGCAGGTTCTCTGAATTTACATTCAGCAGTCTTTACACTGCCCCATACTGCCTCGAATCTTCTAGAAGGCGCACTGACAGACAGAATCATTGATCCTTCAAGTAAAACTACTAAAAATAAATGTGAGCTACTGTTGTTGTTGGTTATTATTACTGTTATTGTTCATTATCCACCTTGTCTTATAGAATTTTACAGTAGGGAAGGATCTTAGAAATGATCTCATTTTATACTTCAAGTAAAACCCTCTCTCTCTTTCTCTTTTCTTTTCTTTTTTTACAGATGAAGAAATTGAGTCTCAGAGAAGGAGAAGGATTGTCTCAAAGTCACAGCTAATAAGTGGAAAAACTGGGAATCAGCCCCAGGTCTTTTGTCTCCAAATCCCCGAATTTTTCCAAATCCCTATAGTTATAGAAGGAGGCTTGAAACTAAGCCTTCTCTCTCTAAGTCATACCTTTGAAAGCTAGATGAAGAAAAAAGAGCAATGGTAAAGCTCAGAGGAACTTCAGAGGCTAAAAAGATCTGGGTTCCAATCCAGCTCTCTCTCTCCAGCTGTGGTCCACCAGAACCCCCTGAGTCTCTTTCCCTCATATCATGTCTTCTTTTTAAAGAAAATTAGATCACAACCACATTGAGGGTATTAGAAGGCACTGCCGCTTTTGAAAACACTTAGTGTCCAGTTAGTTCTATTATTGTATGGCCCATGATTATTTTCCTAGGAATCCTCTAGTTCAAAAGCCTCATCTATGATCAGAAGCCCAGCAGACCTCAGGGTTTGAGTTCTAGTGGACTCTCTAAAAGGCCACACATATAATTATTTGTCCCAGTGCCTGAGTTAGTGCCTTAGTTCTCCACTTAGTCCTCCAGAGTAAGGAAGGACTCATTTCAAATCTGACTTCAGACACTAGCTATTTGATCTTGGACAAGTCATCAACTCTCTGTCTGCCTCAGTTTCTTCAGCTATAAAAAAAAAAGGATAATAATAACACCTACCTGCTACAAGTTGTTAAGAAGATCAAATTAGATAATGTTTATAATATTTGTAAAACATTTAAGCACAGTCCCTCGTACATAGCAAATGCTTAAGAAAGCTTCTGAGTGCAGGAGAAGAGAAGAAGGTTAGAGACAAGAGGGGGGATATGCAGGATTAGGGGAGAGGGGTGAGGAAAGCAAAGAAGAAATACCACTTACAATTAGGAGTCTGAGAACTTGGTAAAACCTGCCCAGAGAGCCAGCTTGCTTTCAGATTAATTAGTGAATGTCTGTACAGTACTTTGAACATGAAAAGCACTATATAAATGCTAAGTATTATTATTAAAAAGTAAAAAGTTCTCTAAGTAAACCAGTCTGGATAGCCCAGGGCTAGTTTAAATAAAGTGTACGAATGGAGAAAATTAAGCAATTAAAAGGTGATATTTCAGGATTTGCAAAAAGCTGAACAGATGCTGGCATTTTATTAAATTTTCTCCCCACCCCCCTTCTGCCTCTGCAGTGCCCTTTACCAAATTCTCATCCCGGGGCTGTCCCCACACACAGACAATTGACAGATGGTTTAGATGTCCAAACTACACTGTTCTTCTCATTTAGTGGGGATAAGGGAAAGTAGGTGGGGAAAAAACAACAAGGGATGAGAACTAGAGTAAAAAAGTATTTGTTATAAGAAACTGAAAAGTTCTGGGTTCAGGTTTTAGCACCTTCTATTCCTAACTATGTGCTTCTGGATAAATGGCTTCATTTCTTTGTACCTCAGTTTCCCTGAATTCTAAGTGTGGTAGAAAGAAAACTGAATTTGGAATTGGGAAACCTGAGTTCTGGTCTAGATCCTGTAATATCAACTTGCTTTTTAAACACTTACCTCTCTTTGAGAGCCAGCATGGTAGGTATGAGAAAACACTGGCTCTGGAGCCAGAGGACCTGAGTTCAAGTTCTAACCCCAACACTGAACACTTATATTTTGTTATTATTTTCAGTCATGTCTGACCCTTTGTATGCCCCATTTGGGGTTTTCTTTGCAAAAATATTGGAGTGATTGAGCGTTTCTTTCTCTTGCTCATATCACAGATGGACACTGAGGCAAACAGAGTTAGGTCATTTGCCATTCAGTAGAAAGTAGATTTTTTTTTTTGAACTAAGTGAAAGAAGAGATCCTTTGCCTCAATTACTGCCTAGTTTTAATTATTGAATGGGTCAAACTGAGACCTGGTGAAGACCTTAGCTTAAAAGGGCCAAGGTTTCCCCTAGCATACAGCCCCATCTCCAGTCATCCTGATCTATATTTGGCCACTGGACCCAGATGGCTCTGGAGGGGAAAGTGAGGCAGGTGACCTTGCCCAGCCTCCCTCACTTAAGTCCAATTCACTTGCATGTCATGGTATTACAGCCCCAATGTCATGGCCCCCTTCAAGAACAAAGAACAAACAACAACAGTCTGAAGTCAGATTTGAACTCAGGAAAATGAATCTTACTGACTCCAGCCCACCCCTTTGTGCACTATAGCATCCCCCACTTGCCCATTTATAGCTACTTCTAAGAGCTAATCACTATTTCTAAGAGCTGATCACTTACTGTCCTTGCATCCCAATTTCTTCTTCTGAAAAATGAGGAAAAATTAAACTAAATGTCTCACAGTGACAAGGAAGGGTCCCTTGAGATCTATGACCCACTGATCTATTCTGGATGAAGCCATGATGGCTTTTTTCTGGGTCTGACTTTTCTTTTCTCTAAAAGGAGAAAGTTGAATGAAATAGTTTCTAAAGTCTCTTCCAGACCTGGCTTTCCATATCCATAGGATGGAGCCATGACCAATGACCCCAATGAGACAGAGGAGCTCAAGCCAGAGCCTCAGTTCAACATTTGGAGAGATCAGGCCAGGGAAACTGTTGATCCCCATCTAAAGATGGTGTTCACAAGGGGACGGTATGAAGGAATAATCTGAATAGTAATAATTTACATTTACATAAGCTTTGTAAAAGTTGAAAGCTTTGCAAAAGCTTTGCAAAGTGTTTTAGATACACTATCTCCTTTGATCCTTATAACCCTTGAAATGTCTTACTATTATTCCATTTTATAGGTGAGAAAAGTGAACTTGCCCAGAGTCACATAGCTATTGTCTGAGCCAAGATTCTAATCCAAACCTTCCTGACTCCAATTCAGATCTCCATTCCATATGCCAAGTAATAGATTCAAGATACTCAATAATAACAATCGAATAAGTAGTGATGGATAAGCACCATACACCGGGTCAGGAAGAACTGAGGTCAAATGCACTCAGGTACTTAATAGTGGTGTAACTCTGGGCAAAGCTCTCAACTTCTGTTTGCCTCAGTTTTCTCATCTGTACAATGGAGACAGTAATAATACCTACTTCTTGGAGTTAGTGTAAGTAAGTACCATTAGGTACTATTGTAATGTGCTTTGCAAATCTTAAACTATTATATACATGTTAGCTATTATACAGATAATTTGCAGGAGGGGTGCTAACACCTAGGGAGTTCAGGAAAGATCCATAGGTAAAGTGGTACTTGAGCTGAGCTTTGAAAGAAAGTACAGATTAAAGAGAAGGGGAAGGAAACAAGCACCTATTATATCAGCTACTATGCTAAGCACTTAACAAATAGTATCTTTATCAAAAAGTAAAGTGCCATACAACTTACTACATGATTCCCCTGCTTAATATCTCTCTACTTTCCACAGGATAAAATGAAACCTTTATGACCTAATATTTAAGGCCTTCCTTAAGTCTGGTTACAACCCATTTTTCCTGTCTTATCTTCTCTTACCTCATTTTCTTGCATTCTACATTCCAGGTGAACAAGACTGATAGATCTTTAGCAGTAAAGTCCTGTTTTCTCTAGCTTCCAGGTCTATCATGGCTAAAATATACTTATTTTCCATTCAGGGCTGCTGGATTCCTTTTATTCCTATAATGCCCATGTGTATCAAGAGATGCTTCTTCCTCCATGAAATCTTCCCTGAACCATCCCTACACACACACACACACACACACACACACACACACACACACACACTTACACACTTTCCCCACTACACCACCCTTAGCTGTAAGGAATCTCTTATCTAATTTTTCAAGAGATGAAAATCTCTATCTGCATCTCTCTTTTGCATCCATTGTGTTCTAGCCTGAATTAATTTTATTTGTATTCATGCCATATCTTGCTTATTCCCACCCCAACTACTTTAGATTGTTAGCTCAATTAGAGCAGGATCTATGTTATTTTCCATCTTCTGTATCTCTCCCAAAGATGTTTATTGAATGTTATCAGTGAGCCCCACAGCAAAGGAGAACTATGTTTGTTTTTGCTAGTTTTTCTCCAAAAAGAAAAAAAAAAGAATGAAAATATAGTAGTTGAATTAGATCCCCTTGTTCCACTTCACAGGCTCCCTACCTATGTGACTCTAGGCTTACTTTACTCATTTTGTTTGTTTGTTTTTTGTGGGTTTTTCTTAACTTTCTAGTAAATTTATTTTTTTATTATTATTTTTTGAGGTAGGTTATATTTTAACTCCATTTTATTTTATTTTATTTTTATATTTTTTTAAATAACTTTTTATTGATAGAACCCATGCCAGGGTAATTTTTTTACAGCATTATCCCTTGCATTCACTTCTGTGTAAATTTATTTTTAATACACATTGCTTTACAAATCATGTTGGGACAGAAAAATCAGAGTAAATACTTTAATCATTTGTAATATGAGGTGATTGTGATGAGGTTTAGGTTTGGGGTACCCAAATGAAATTAGGATTTCTGGTGGTCAGGGAGTTAAATAAGGTCTAGTGGTGATGCAAGGGTAAGGAGTTCTGAGGATTCCCTTTCTAGTGGTGCAGAGGTCCTCTGTAAAGGAATTTACAGCCCCCAAAACCTAGATTGATAAAAGAGATTTATTATGGGAACTGGAAGTAAGGTTAAAGTCTAGTTAAGGAAATTGGTGAGAGTAAAGAGGCACTGGAAACAGTATTCCAGTGGGCAGAGACTCTTGGCGTGCCAAGCATGGGGCTGGCATGTTTAGAACCTCTGCAAAGAGAGGGTTTTATTTTGGCTCTTGTTAAAATCAGAGAGTTTTAGCTAAAGGGGGCCCGTGGGTGGAGTCCCAAGTTGGCTCAGATCCGATGGAAGCTGTGAGAGCCCAAGTTACTCAGATCTGGTGGGGAATGGGACAAGCCCGGATCTCCTATTGGAATTCAAAGGGGTGCTTTTGACCAGGATTTGTGAATCAAAGGTGCAGGCTTCCTGAACTGATAATGCATCAGTCAGGAGGAGTTAGGAATCAGAAAGGATTAGTTTCTTAAAGGGACTACAGCCCGCTTCAATTGGATTAGATGGCCTCTGAGGCACCATCCAGATTTAGAACTATAAATCACCCACCTTCCAGTCATAGGGAATTGAATAGACAGAGGAATAATGATAACCCCTCCCTTCTGTAAGGCATTTGAAAGTTTAACAAGCCCTTTTACATCCATTGGTCCCCTGTAACCTTCACAACAGGTCCATGAGAAAGCCAGAATTAAGCTTTTTGTCCCCATTTTACAAAGAAGGAAACTGAGGCTCATAAAATTTCATTTTAGCTATCCATTCAGAGGCTCAAAAAAGAGCCATGGAGATTCTTTTGTCTCTTGTCCAGAATGATACACACTAGTAGATGTCTAAGGTTAGATTTGAATTCAGATCATCCTGACTCCAGGTCCAGTGCTCAAATCATTGTACCAGCTGCCTTTGAGAAGTAAATCACCAAATAATCCTGGTCAATTGATTTTCCCCCCTCTAGACCTTTAAATGAAATTGTAGAAAGATCTGGTAATAGAAAAAAAGATAGTGTTACGATCTCAAAAGAAATGCAAAGAAATATTTATACTTTGTTACACCTTCACAAGATATATACAAGTTGTTTAGTCAATCAGTGGAATTACAAGATGTCTGACTTTTTGAAGAATTAGCCACAGCCCCAATGATTTTAAAAAGTAAAATACACTCTAGGGAACCAGTCAAGGAAAAAGAAGATTCTAGGGAGTGAATCAAGAGAGGAGTTAGCTGTGGAAGAAGAGCCTGTCCCATGAGAAGGAATCCTTCCTCACCTTGGGAGGAAAGAGATTTCTCTCTTATCTCCAACATGACACCTGATAATAGGAGACACTGCTGAGAGACACTTCTAGAAACTCCAAAAGAGTCGACTAAAACACAAAACATGAGAAAATTTGTGAGTTGAAAGGGAATTATTTATGTCTATTAGGAGTAGAGTCAGAGTTACTAGCTTAGGGATCTCAGCTGACCTGTCCCACAGTTAAACTGCATCAAAAGGCAGCAATGTTAACATTTACAGACATAAGAAGTAGGGAAGAGCTCTAAGCATCTACAACAGACAAAGAACATGGGCACTCAGGTGCTAGAGGTATGAGTTGTCTAGGCCATTGCTGCTGCTGTTCAATTGCTTTTCAGTTGTGTCCAATTCTTTGTGGCTTCATTTGGAGTTTTCTTAGCAAAGATACTGAAGTAGTTTTTCATTTCTTTCTCGAGCTCATTTTACAGGTGAGGAAACTGAGGCAAACAGAGTGAAATGACTAGTCCAGGGTCACATAGCAAGTGTCTGAAGCTAGATTAAAATTCAGGTCTTCCCGACTCCAGGCATAACACTCTATCATTCATACCAGCCTGGCTGTCCATATGCTTTCCCTATGTATGTGTTTTTTATTAATAAATTTTATATGTGTCTATTCTTCCCACTCATGAAGTGCATATTTGTGAGAGATTGGATCCCCGATTTATGGAGGAGATATTTTGTAGCTACTATTTTTAAAATATCATCAAAGTAAATGCCTTTATTTGATTTAGGCAAATCTAGCTGACTATTAATAGATAATATACATGTGGGGAACTGTGAGCTATAGTTTTAAGAGTGTGGAAAGAACTGCAGAGAACATTAAGCCTGAGGTAGTTGCATCCTGAAGGGATCCAACCTGTGACCATGAGTTGAAGGAACTTTGCTCAGAGATATGATTTTCCTTTCCACATTCTCCATTTCAGAGGGAAAGAGAGGACTTGTCTTGGAGAAACACTTTTCTTCCAGAAAGAATAAATAAAATTTGTCTTCCCCAACTGCCCCCAAATAAATGAAAATCTCTTCTTTCACCTCCTCCCAGTCATCTCACCTCCTCCAGGAAGCCTTGTAGCCTTGACTTGATCCAACCCATTTCTCAACTGAATTGGAATCATATCATTGTTCTCTCATTGACTTGTCGTTTTATAACTGTCATAAAGTCCTAACTTTAGGAAACTGACTCTAATACTTCCTTTGCTGAGTGATTCGGTGGAAGTCCCTTAGTCTCAATTTCCTCTTTACTAAAACAGAGATAATCATACTTATCTCACAAGGTTCTTGAATCCTTATGGTCTGGAAATGTGAATTTTTTTTTTAATTGTTGTTGTTGTCAACATTTCTTTTATATCCTTCCTCTTCTTTCCATTATGACAAGCTCAACACATAGCAGCTCCTTGCTAAATTCTTGTTAAGTGCTCTGACCTTTCAATGGCTTAAACTCCCAGTCTCATGAATGGAATGCACAAATCAAGCACATCTATCTCCTGACTGCTGGGCAGAACTCTGCTTCCTGCTAAAAGACAGACATTCTCTAGGATCCTTGGTAGAACACAGGCTTCTACAGAAAAAAAGGAATAGTTCTCTGTCTCTCATGTCAGCAGATCTTTCATCCCCTGTGCTCAGCAAACTATGAATTCCCCCTTGGTCCAGCATATGACTTTTTAAAAAATGCATTTGGATTACTATTATTAATGATAATGATAGGAAGGTTCACTTTCAATTTACATCATTTCAGAGAGTGTCCTTTATACTCATTTGAATGAATGCAGAGCCCCTCCCAGAAAGACATCAGAATGGACAGAAGAGGAGAGTCTGGCATGTTCAATCTAGCAAAGTCAAGGGTGTTTCTGGCCTTGAACTAGGGCAAGTGACACACAGTTGTCATTTGGCTTTCCTTCCTAAATAATCACTGTCTGTGGTCACCAAAGTGCAACTTGGCTCATTCATTCATTCATTCAAACAAGTTTTTATTGCCAGGTTTTATCCCTTCAGTGCATAATGTCTTAGTGCCACCCAGTTCCAGAGATCTAGGACATACAGAGAAAAATGAGATCCCAGGCCCCACCATCCAGGAGCTCTCAATTATGGTACACCAGAAAGAGATGAAGAAAATAAAAGATAACCTTCACTTTGCAAAAGTTAGAACATCCTGGATTTAGAAATAGAAATACCTCAGAGAGTGTCAAATATCATTTTGTCTTTTAGCAAATGAAGAAACTGAGGTCCAGAGAGGAAGAAACACTGTAGCAGGGACATACTGGCAAATGTTGAAGAAATGTCCAGAAAAAAAGTTTATATGACTCATTTTTAAGTTTAATCTGCATTATTAATATTTTTCTCTTTTGCTTTCTTGAGCCTAGTAAATCAACAAAGCAATCAATCATGCCCTAATTTTTAATGTTTGCAATTTCTGAGGTGTAAGTATTTATACTGAATATTTAACAATCAACTAGCCTTGAGATCTCATCACAAAGAAGGCAGATATCCCTAAAGAGGTCAAAGACATAAAGAAAGGCCCCATAAACACCCAAATATGTATAGAAATATTTTATGTAGTAGCAGAAAGCTAGGACAAAGCAGATGCTCATCAGAAAATGATCCACAGCTAAGAAAATTGTGATACATGAATGTAATGGAATGTTACTAAGTCATAAATGATAAAAATGGAGATTATAGAGAAGTATAGGGAGACATAACAGCATATGAAATGAGGCAAAATGAAGCAAATGGAACAAATAAGGTAATGATTATTTCAATAAATCATTACAATAACATAAATGGAAAAAATCTCAACAATGGCAACCCCCCCCAAAAAAAGGGCAACCCTCTGAATACATGAATAATTATTACAATGACCATGGATAGTTCCAGAGATGAAAAAAAAAAGCCACCTTTCTCCCTTTTTTGCAGAGATGGAGGACAAGTTGCTTATTGTTCCTTTTTTTCCCCCTCTCTTTTTAAATTTTTTATTACAAGGTTTGATTTTTTTGAGTAGGAAAGGAGAGAGAGAGAGAGAGAGAGAGAGAGAAGTAGAGAGAGAGAAAAAATTAGCTAATATATAGATAAATATAAAGAAAGGTGACATCAAAATAAAAATCTATTAATAAATGAATGGGGATGAGAGTTAAACCCAGACCAGTAATTCTTAACACAACTATACTATAGACTGATAAAATGTTAACATCCTCAGCTACAAATCAATTTATTCTCAGGGGATAAAGGGAAAGAGGGAGTGAGAGAAGGAATGTTCTAGTTGGTTCAAGATGCTGGGCATAGAGGAATTGAATTCAAAGAGAAAAAGAAATCATTAACTTGAATATTGAAAATAAATGAGACCTTAGAGATTTTTTAATTCAACCTATAGAAGAAGAAACTGACACCCAGAGAGGGGAACTTTCCCAAGGTGAGACATCTAGTTAATGCCTAAGCCAGAACTCAAACCTAGTCTTCTGACATCAAGAACAGTGCTTTTTCAATTCACATTAATGACAAATGAACACTTGTTAAGCACCTACTATGTGCAAGACACTTTGCTATATGCACTTTACAAATACTGTTTGATCCTCACAACAGTCCTGGGAAGTAGGTTCTGGTTATTATCCTTATTTTATGATTATCTTCATTTTACAGTGAAGAAATTGAGGCATTAAATGACATGTCCAGGGTCACATAGTTGAGAAATGTTTGAAGCTGAATTTGAATTTTGATCTTCCTTACTATAGGCCTAATGCTCTAAGTACCATACTACCTAACTGCCTGTTAGACAAGCTTAGCCATCTGCTTGTCCTAAAAGGAAAATAAGAACAAAGGGAGCGAAATGATAGAAAAGCAAGTTTCAGGTAAATATGAAGAATTTCCCCATGATAGTTCTCCATTCATGATCTTTTCTATTGTTCTCCATTCTGTGTCAACTCATCCAACCTCAATAAAAGTCAAGAGAATAAGTGGTCATCAAAACCATTTGATACTGGTAAAGAAATAGAATAGTTGATGAGGGGAATAGGTTGGGTTCACAAGACACAGTAGTCAATGACTATAGTAATCTAGTGTTTGATAAACCCAAAGACCTCTGCGATAAGAACTTACTATTTGACAAAAATTTCTGGGAAAACTGGAAAATAGTATGACAGAAGCTAGGCATTGACTCATACCTAATACTCTAGACCAAGATAAGGTTGAAATGGGTTCATGATTTAGACATAGTGATACTATAAGCAAATTAGAACAAAGGATAGTTTACTTCTCAGACTTTGGAGAAGGAAGGAATTTATGGCCAAAGAAAAACTAGAAAACATAAAATACAAAATGGATAATTTTGATTATATTAAGTTAAAAAGTTTTCATATAAACAAAACCTATGAATACATGATTAGAAGGGAAGCAGAAAATTGAGGAAAAAAATTTACATCCAAGATTTCTGATAAAGGCCTCATTTCTTTGTTTTTATTTTTTAATTGAAGTTTTTTATTTTCAAAACATATGCAAGGATAATTTTTCAATATTAGCTCTTGTGTTCCAATTTTTCCCCGCTTTTTCCAACCCTATCCCCTAGATGGCATGTAATCTAATATATGTTAAACATGGTAAAATATGTATTAAATCCAACATAGGTGTACATATTTGTACAATTATCTTACTGCACAAGAAAAAAAAAGAACAAAAAGTTAAAAAAATGAGAAAGAAAATAAAATGCAAGCAAATCACAACAACTGGCTAACGGCTTCATTTCTAAAATATGTAGAGAATTGATTCATTTATAAGAATGCAAGTCTCACCAATTGATAAATGGTCAAAGGATATGAACAGATAATTTTTAAATGAAGAAAAACCATTTCTAGTCATATGAAAAAATGTTCTGCATCACTATTGATCAGAGAAATGCAAATTAAAACAACTCTAAGGTACTACTCTTATACCTCTCAAATTGGCTAAGATGATAGGAAAAGATAATGCTAAATGTTGGAGGAGAGGGGAGAAAATTGGAACACTAATACATTGTTAGTGGATTTGTGAACTGATCCAACTATTTTGGAGAGCAATTTAGAAATATGCCCAGGAGTTATACTGTGTATACTCTTTGTGTCTCTATTGGGTCTATATCCCAAAGATATCATAAAAAAGGGAAGAGGATCCATATGTGCAAAAATGTTTGTGGCAGTCCTTTTTGTAGTACCAATAAACTGGAAACTGAGTGGATTTCCATCAGTTGGGAAATGGCTGAATCAGTTACTGTATATGAATGTATGGAATATTATTGTTCTATAAGAAAAGATCAGCAGGATGATTTCAGAAAGGCCTGGAGAGATTTATATAAACTGATGTGAAGTGAGGAGAACCAAAAGAATGCTGCACACAGCAACAACAAGATTATGCAATGATCAATTCTGATGGATGTGGCTCTTTTCAACAACCAGATAATTCAGGCCAGTTCCAATGGTCTTGTGATGGAGAGAACCATCTGCATCCAGAGAGAGGACTGTGGGAACTGAATATGAATCATAACATAGTATTTTCACCCTTTTTGATGTTGTTTGCTTGCTTTTTGGTTTTTTTTTTCTCATTTTTCCCCCTTTTGATCTGATTTTCCTTATGCAGCATGATAATTATGGAAATATGGATTTAAAAATTGCACATGTTTAGCATATATTGGATTACTTGCTGTGTAGGAGAGGGGGAGGGAAAAGGAGGGAGGAAAAAATTGGAACAAAAGATTTTGCAAAGGCGAATGTTGAAAACTATCTTTGTATATATTTAAAAAATAAAAAGATATTATTTTTTGCTGAGGCAATTGTGATTAAGTGACTTGCCCAGGGTCATACAACTAGGAAGTGTTAAGTGTCTGAGACCAGATTTGAACTCGGGTCCTCCTGACTTCAGGGCTGGTGCTCTATCCATCACACCACCTAGCTGCCCCTAAGACATATTAAAAAAAAAGTCAGTAGCATAATTACCCAGAATAATATCTCAAAGTGACATATCAGGGTGGTGATAGTTCAGTGACACGTATGAAAGGACTTTCAAAACTTTATCTCAGAGAATTAAAATAAATAATCCCTGTGAGGGCAAGAGAGGCAGGAAACAAAGTTTCCAGAGAAACAGAGATGGACTTGCCTGTAAGTAACCTGTGTATAATGCAAATAATGACTAAACTCCCCAAAATTGAAAATCCAGTGCAGGAAGCCCACCTCATGAGAGCTCTTCTTTGCATTCTACCTCAGGTCAGGGAAAGAGTTATACAACTAAATGTGCCCTTGAGCCTCCAAAGTAAATAAATTCTTTTGACTTTCAAAGTAAATAAATTCAGGCCTAAGAAGGCCTGATTTCATTGGTATGACTTCAGTATTCTCATTATCTGAGTCAAGATTCTTTTAAATGACTTTTTTAACCAAATTGATGAAGTGCAAGAAGATATAGTATAAATCCCACTGGCTACACTATTAAAAAGAAGAGCAGCCATCAAATCTTAGCTTGACCACTCACTGATTATGTGCAATTGGCAGTCACTTAATCTCTTAGAGCCCTTGTTGCCTCATCTGTAAAATGGATGCTATTATCTAATCAAAGGATTTAGAGCTAGAAGGACTTTCAGTGTCCTGAATAGAGTCAAATCTCTTCATGTTCCCTAGTCCAATAAATGCTTTCTACAAAACAACTACATGGAGTAGGTGGTTCATGCATCACCTTCATTTTTATTAATAAGAAATCTAAAGTGTAAATAGGTTCATCGACTTCCCCAAGGTCTCAGAGGTATCCAATAAAGAAGTCAGTCTCAAGGAGAGACAGGCTCTTATTATTAAGAGTGGTTCAGCATAAGCAGGTCTGAGATTGAGGTGTTATTAGGGATTGGGTCAGTGCCATAAAGACAGAATTACTCTTATTTATGGAATCTTAGATAAATCATTTCTCCTTCATAGTGAATGATTGAATTGGAATAGATGACCTCCAAAAGTTCATCCATCAAAGGGTCTGCCACTCTCTGAGTGAGAAGAAACTATAGGCCACTCAGTGGATCAGCTTCTTGAACTTGTCCTAGGTTTTGATGATTGCTACAGAGAAAATGGTTCAAATCCCAGCTCTAGCACTTGCTGTGATCTCACGTAGGACATTTTTTCTCTGGAAGCTTCATTTTTATATAGCTATTAAATGAAAGAGTTGTTCTAAATGTCCTCTAATATCAATCTCTGCATCTATGTGCCAAAGTCCCTTAGAAATTCAGTGATTATATGAATGCCAAGATTTCCCTTATATAACTGAAAGTCTAAAGTTTCCCTAGTACCATGGAAACCACCATTTTCTCCAAAGAATATCAATTCTGTTTCATTCAGAGTTTGTTTCATGAAGCTTTCTTTCTCTGATGCCCCTAATGTGAGAAGCAATTTAGCATAACAGAGCAATGTACTTTGAGTCAGGAAAGAGCTGGGTTTGCACAATACCCCCTACATTTGCTAGTTGTGTTACCTTCAATTGAATCACTTAATGTTTCTGAGTCCCAGTTTCTCCAGCAGTAAAACAGGTATAATGATACTAGTGACTCTAGACCTTATTTCACATGTTTATTGAGAGGAGTAAATGAGATAACATATGAAAAGGGGGGAGGGAGGAAAGAAGGAAGGAAGGAAGGCAGGAAGGCAGCCAGGCAGGCAGGAAGGAAGGAAGGAAGGAAGAGGAGGGAGAGAGGAAGGGAGGAAGGAAAGAAGATCAGGGAAGGAGGGAAGAAGAAAGAGTTTATTAAGTGTTTACTATGCACTAGGAACTATCCTAAATACTTTAGGAATATTGTCCCATTTGATCCTCACAAAAACTTTGGAGAGTGGGTAATATTATTGGCCCACTTTGTAGTTGAGAAACTGGGCTACTCAGCTGCCCATCTAGAGAGCAGGAAAAGAGTGGAATAGGTGATGATCCTGCACCCTGCCTTTATCATGTCCACTCCAGACTGTGCTAAAAAAGTTTTTATTAAGTCTGTTTTCTGGCTGTCATACAATAGACTGTTGAGTTGTTTGCCTTGAATTAATTGGGGAAGAGCAGATAGTATAAAATGACTTAGTTTCTTGGAAAACTAGAATGTCAGAACTGGAAGGGTATGCAGAAATCATTTAGTTCAGCTCTCTTCTTTTACACAGGAGGGAACCAAGTCCCAAAGAAAAGAAGAGTTTTGTTTACACTCACTATTCAGTGACAGTTAGAATTAGAACCCAGTTCTCTTGACTATTAACCCTACCTTTAACATTTACTAGCTGTTTGACTATAAGCAGTGAAAGGAGCACTGAATTTGGACATCACCAGACAGTATTTGAAGCTTGACTTTATCTATGAAGAGGAAGGTAGTTAATTCAAACAGTGCTGATTGAACTTGGCAGTCAGAATTCTGGGTTCAAGTTTTGAATGTGTAATTTATTACCTTTTACCTGTTTTCTTGAGCAATTACTTAACCCCTCTAGGTTTCAGTTTCTTTATCTTTAAAAAATGAGAAAGTTGGACCCAATGGTTTCCAAGATCTGTTGTTTCAGTTCTAAATCTGTGTTTCTATATATCCATGATCTCTTAGCCTCAATTTCAGGAAAGGGGTTGTGGAGGGAATAATAATTATCCCATTGCTTACTTCCCCAGGTTGTTTTGAGGATAGCAGTTGCTAGCATTAAATTATTCTAGAAATGTGAGCTACCATTATTAGACAAGTGGTACTTCTATTCTGGTAGAATGCTGGTGTTAAATAAAATCATAATTTATAACTATACTCTATTTCCAAGTTCAATAAGCCCTCCATCTTTTCTGCTCCCTATGGAAAACATCTGTTCTCCACAAATCATATCTTAAGAATCCACAAAGATGATGAAATACAAGAATCCTGTCTGAAACAACCTCTCTGGTGGGTCTTTCTGTTACCTCAACACTAGTATGTGAAGACATTCCCTCCCATCTTGAGGAATCTGCTCATTGGCATGATGCAGCTGGTACAGATGTGAGGAGATGACAACTACATCTGGAGGAAGGCAGTCACACACTATTCTGCTTAAAAGTTCTGCCAGTCCCTTACCATTTATCATGTACTTTGAATGTGTCTCCTGATTCATGTTAACATTTTTCTAATGGTTTACAGCTTACAAAACATTTTATATTCATTATCTCACTTGATTTTCACAACAATCCTATGAGATGAGATCTATGGCATTTGTTGTTCCCATTTTGCAGAGGAAAAAAAAAACTAAGTACTAGGGAAGTCACAAGCTAGGAAATCACTTTAGTCCGGACTTGAATCCAGATCTACCTGACTGCCAAGTTCAGTGTTCTTTCCAATGCACCACACCTTCTTTCTCATAGATAGTCTTGCAATAATTAGTAGTGATTTTCCATAGTGTGTAAATAGAAACCACTGGTCCATGTGGGCACAGGATGTCGATTCACTGAAGCATAATAGCTCTTCCAAATAAGAGAGGCTTGCTGGGTGTTTCTCACGAATCTCTTATCTACCACATAGAGCCCCAACCACCATCCCTACTCATAGTTTAACAACAAGTATTGGCAACCAACATTTATCCATAGTTACGAGGTTAAGTTGTCTTTTTCCTAGTCTTAACAGATGGGAAGAAATGGCAAGATTCTTCCAAATATCTAAGTGTGATAGTATTGTTTATTCTAAATGTGAATCATAAAATCTAGAAGGAATGAACCTTCACTTAGCAAAAAGCTCTTTATAACCACGGTCAGAATAATCTTTTTTTCATGCATGGATTTGATCACATCACTCCTCTGGTTAAAAAGCATCAATGACTCTGTTACCCACAAAGTAAAATTCAGACACTAAAGTTCAGGCATTAAAGACACACAGTCTGATCCTTTTTTTTTTTTTAAGCTGTATATCATTTTACTTCACATACTCTTCGTTTTAGCCAAATTGAATTCCTCTCTGCATACAGTAAATTTGAATCTTTGCTGAATATTTTCAGGTTTAGAGGGTAGGAAGCAAAGTTCTAGAATGTATGACTTAGGCAAGATCTAATATTCCTGGGCTAATATTCTTTCTCTTAGACTATATTGTTTCTCTCCAGGATCATTCTCCATTTTTAGTATCTGCACGTTGTAACTGATTAAACAGGTGAATTGTGATTTTGTCAGTAGTATAGAACTCCCAGCAAAAGAATTCTATCAATTGAGATAGCCACTCATCTATTACCTGGCAAATAACTCCTAGAGAACTGCCTGAGATCAGAGAATTTAAGGGAGATGCTCAGGATCCCATAGCTCATTTCAAAATTAGGATTAAAATTCCAATCTTCCTTACTTGGAATTGAGGATTCTATCCTCTATGCCACACTGCCTATGAGAATCCAAACGACTCAGAACCCAAAGAGATGAGAGGAGAAGGAATGAGAAAGCCAAAACTAATACTAAACTTTCAGATTTAGCAAATGGAGTAAATAGTGATGCTACTGGTAGAAATAATCTAGGAAAGTAGAAGGAAGAAGAGCTTTTGAGCTTCTTAGAGTTGTCATTTACTTAGGAGCCTGGGAAATTTACATCATCTCTCTGGGTCTCAGTATGGTGACCTTTAAAGCTCCTCCCATTTTGAAAGCCAAAATCTGATGATCCTGCTCTTTTAACTGAAGGAAAGATGGTAATCTTGATTTTGGACATTCTAAGTTTGAAGTGTCAGTAGGCTATCTAGGTAGAAATATCTTGTAAGCAATTGGAGATATGGCTCTGGACTAGGGCTCAAGAGAGAGAATAAAGTTTAAAGGAAAAGTTTTGTGGCCATCTGTATGCAATAAAGCAAATTGAAGTTATGGAAATGATTGAAATCACCAAGGCACAGATTCTAGAGAGAATAAAAAACAGAAGCAGAAGACAGAATATGAAGGAAATAATGAAACAGCAAAGAGAAAGTGATATAAGGAGGTAGCAGATGAATCAGAAAGGCTAGTCTCAATACTCAGGGGAAGAAAGAGTAATGAGAAGGGGGAAGTATAACTTTTCACAGAAAAGTTAGAAGGATGAAGACTGAGAAAAGGTCACTAAAACTGGCAAGAAAATAGCACTGATAACCTTAGAGACCATTTTCAGTAGAATACTGTGAATAGCAACTTAACTGCAAGGATTTGAGTTAATGAATGCTAAAGAGATAAAAAATATTGTATCTGGGCAATTTTCTCAAGAAGTTTAAACAGGAGGGATGAAGAGGGAGGAAGAGGTGGGACCTGGATAGGATAGAAGAGTCAAGGCCTTTTTTTAGGACTAGGAAAATATACTTAGATCTTCCTAGTGTGCTTAGAACTTGGCCTAGTTTGCCATTCTTGGCAATATTGTAATTAGCTGTTGATACCTAGTTACCTTTTTACTGTTTATGATATTGGTGTGGAATGTAATGCCTCACCCTTCCAATACTTGGCTGTATGAGAGTGCAAGACCAGGAGTAAGAAAAACTTGGTTTCAGATCCTATCTGCCATTTCCTGTGTGGTCATGGACCATTCACTTAATTGATGTGAATCTTGGTTTATTCACCTGTACAAGGGACATAACAAAAAAATGTGGCACTTATTTGTTTTTTTTCTTATGAAAGCTTTTTTATTTTCAAAACATATGTATGGATAATTTCCAACATTCACCTTTGCAAAACTTTGTGTTTCAAATTTTTTCCCTCCCTTCCTCACCTGCCTTCCTCTACACATCAAGTAATCCAATATATGTTAAACAGGTACAATTTTTATACATATTTCCACAATTATCATGCTGCACAAGAAAAGTCAGATCAAAAAGAACAAAAATTAGAAAGAAAACAAAATGCAAGCAAACAACATCAAAAAGACTGAAAATGGTATGTTGTGGTACACACTCATTTCCCACAGACATATTTCTGGATGCAGACGGCTCTCTTCATCACAAAATCACTGGAACTGGCCTTGGTCATCTCATTGTTGAAGAGAGCCATGTCCATCAGAATTGATTATCATATAGGCTTGTTGTTGTCATGTGCAATGATCTCCTGGTTCTTCTCACTTCATTTACCATCAGTTCATGTAAGTCTCTCCAGGCATCTCTGAAATCATCTTGTTCTTACAGAACAATAATATTCCATAACATTCACATATCATAATTTATTCAGCCATTCTCCAATTGATGGGCATCCACTCCATTTCCAGTTTCTTGCCATTACAAAAAGGGCTGCCACAAACATTTTTGTACATGTGGGTCCTTTTCCCTCCTTTAAGATCTCTTTGGGATACAATCCCAGTAGAGACACTGCTGGATCAAAGAGTTTGATAATGCTTTGGGCATAGTTCCAAATTGCTCTCTAGAATGATTGAATTAATTCACAACTCCACCAACAGTTTTCTCACATTCATCATTATCTTTTCCTATCATCTTAATCTATCTGAGGTATACAGTCATACCTCAGAGATATCTTAAGTTGCATTTCTTTGAGCAATAGTGATTTAGAGCACCTTTTCATGTGACAAGAAACAGTTTCAATTTCTTTATTTGAAAATTATCTATTCATATCCTTTGACCATTTATCAGTTAAAGAATGGCTTGTATTCTTATAAATTTGTTTTTTTAAATATATTTTATTTTATTTTATAATAACTTTATATTGACAGAATCCATGCCAGGGTAATTTTTTTTACAACATTATCCCTTGCACTCGCTTCTGTTCCGATTTTTCCCCTCCCTCCCTCCACCCCCTCCCCTAGATGGCAAGCAGTCCTATATATGTTAGATATGTTGCAGTATATCCTAGATACAATATATGTTTGCAGAACCGAACAGTTCTCTTGTTGCACAGGGAGAATTGGATTCAGAAGGTAAAAATAACCCAGGAAGAAAAACAAAACTGCAAATAGTTCACATTCATTTCCCAGTGTTCTTTCTTTGGATGTAGCTGCTTCTGTCCATCATTCATCAATTAAAACTGAGTTAGATCTCTTTGTCAAAGAAATCCACTTCCATCAGAATACATCCTCATACAATATTGTTGTTGAAGTGTATAATGATCTCCTGGTTCTGCTCATTTCACTTAGCATCAATTCATGTAAGTCTCTCCAAGCCTCTCTTCCCTTTCCCTTCTTTAGTATTTCTTTGGGATATAAGCCCAGAAGTAACACTGCTGGATCAAAGGGTATGCACAGTTTGATAACTTTTTGGGCATAATTCCAGATTCCTCTCCAGAATGGTTGGATTCGTTCACAACTCCACCAACAATGCATCAGTCTCCCAGTTTTCCCGCATCCCCTCCAATATTCATCATTATTTTTTTCCTGTCATCTTAGCCAATCTGACAGGTGTGTAGTTATCTCAGAGTTGTCTTAATTTGCATCTCTCTGATCAATAGTGATTTGGAACACTCTTTCATATGAGTGGTAATAGTTTCAATTTCATCCTCTGAAAATTGTCTGTTCATATCCTTTGACCATTTATCAATTGGAGAATGGCTTGATTTCTTATAAATTTGAGTCAGTTCTCTATATATTTTGGAAATGAGGCCTTTATCAGAACCTTTAATTGTAAAGATGTTTTCCCAGTTTGTTGCTTCCCTACTAATCTTTATTGCATTAGTTTTGTTTGTACAAAGGCTTTTTAATTTGATATAATCAAAATTTTCTATTTTGTGATCAGTAATGGTCTCTAGTTCATCTTTGGTCACAAATTTATTTCTCCTCCACAAGTCTGAGAGATAAACTATCCTATGTTCCTCTAATTTATTTATAATCTCATTCTTTATGCCTAGGTCATGGACCCATTTTGATCTTATCTTGGTATATGATGTTAAGTATGGGTCCATGCCTAATTTCTGCCATACTAATTTCCAGTTATCCCAGCAGTTTTTATCAAATAATGAATTCTTATCCCAAAAGTTAGGATCTTTGGGTTTGTCAAACACTAGATTGCTATAGTTGACTATTCTGTCTTGTGAACCTAACCTTTTCCACTGATCCACTAATCTATTTCTTAGCCAATACCAAATGGTTTTGGTGACTGCTGCTTTATAATATAATTTTAGATCAGCTAGGCCACCTTCATTTGATTTTTTTTTCATTAATTCCCTTGAGATTCTCGACTTTTTATTGTTCCATATGAATTTTGTTGTTATTTTTTCTAGATCATTAAAATATTTTCTTGGAAGTCTGATTGGTATAGCACTAAATAAATAGATTAGTTTAGGGAGTATTGTCATCTTTATTATATTCGCTCAGCCTATCCAACAGCACTTAATATTTTTTCCAATTATTTAAGTCTGACTTTATTTGCATGGAAAGTTTTTTGTAATTTTGCTCATATAATTCCTGACTTTCCTTTGGTAGATAGATTCCCAAATATTTTATGCTATCAACAGTTATTTTGAATGGAATTTCTCTTTGTATCTCTTGCTGTTGGGTTTTGTTGGTGATGTATAAAAATGCTGAGGATTTATGGGGATTTATTTTATATCCTGCTACTTTGCTAAAATTATGAATTATTTCTAATAGCTTTTTAGTAGAATCTCTGGGGTTCTCTAGGTATACCATCATATCATCCGCAAAGAATGATAGTTCGGTTTCCTCATTGCCTACTCTAATTCTTTAATCTCTTTCTCGACTCTTATTGCAGAGGCTGTGTTTCTAATACAATATTGAATAATAATGATGATAGTGGGCAACCTTGCTTCACTCCAGATCTTACTGGGAAAGGTTCCAGTTTTTCCCCATTGCATATGATGCTTACTGACGATTTTAAATATATGTTCCTGATTATTTTAAAGAAAAGTCCATTTATTCCTATGTTCTCAAGTATTTTTATTAGGAATGGATGTTGGATTTTATCAAATGCTTTTTCTGCATCTATTGAGATGATCATATGGTTTTTGTTTGTTTGGTTATTGATATAGTCAATTATGCTAATAGTTTTCCTAATATTGAACCAGCCCTGCATTCCTGGTATAAATCCTACTTGGTCATAGTGTATTATCCTGGGGATGATTTTCTGTAATCTTTTTGCTAATATTTTATTTAAGATTTTAGCATCAATATTCATTAGGGAGATTGGGCTATAATTTTCTTTCTCTATTTTCAGCCTACCTGGTTTAGGTATCAGTACCATGTCTGTGTCATAAAAGGAGTTTGGTAGGACTCCTTCAATCCCTATTTTTTCAAATAGTTTATTTAGCATTGGAGTTAATTGTTCTTTAAATGTTTGGTAGAATTCACATGTAAATCCATCTGGTTCTGGGGATTTTTTCTTAGGGAGTTGGTTGATAGTTTGTTCTATTTCTTTTTCTGAGATAGGACTGTTTAGGATACTTATTTCTTCCTCTGTTAGTTTGGGCAAGCTATATTTTTGGAGGTATTCTTCTATTTCATTTAAGTTGTCGAATTTATTGGCATAAAGTTGGGCAAAGTAACTCCTAATTATTGCTCCAATTTCCTCTTCATTAGTGGCAACTTCTCCCTTTTCATTTTTAAGACTAACAATTTGATTTTCCTCTTTCCTTTTTTAGATCAGATTTACTAAGGGTTTGTCTATTTTGTTGGTTTTTTCATAGAACCAACTCTTAGTTTTATTAATTAATTCAATAGTTTTTTACTTTCTATTTTGTTGATCTCTCCTTTTATTTTTAGAATTTCAAGTTTAGTATTTGACTGGGGGGTTTTAATTTGTTCCTTTTCTAGCATTTTTAGTTGCAAGCCCAATTCATTACCTTTCTTTCTCTATTTTATGCAAATAGGCCTCTAAAGATATGAAATTTCCCCTTATTACCGCTTTGGCTGCATCCCATACATTTTGGTATGATGTCTCATTATTATCGTTTTCTTGGGTGAAGTTATTAATTATGTCTATGATTTGCTGTTTCACCCAATCATTCTTTAGTATGAGATTATTTAGTTTCCAATTATTTTTTGGTCTACTTTCCCCTGGTTTTTTGTTGAATGTAATTTTCATTGCATTGTGGTCTGAAAAGGATGCATTTACTATTTCTGCCTTACTGCATTTGAGTTTGAGGTTTTTATGTCCTAATATATGGTCAATTTTTGTATTGGTTCCATGAACTGCTAAAAAGAAAGTGTACTCCTTTCTGTCTCCGTTACATTTTCTCCAGAGATCTATCATATCTATTTTTTCTAGTATTCTATTTACCTCTTTGACTTCTTTCTTATTTATTTTGTGGTTTGAGTTATCTAATTCTTTTTTTTAAAATTTTTTAATAACTTTTTATTGATAGAACGCATGCCAGGGTAATTTTTTTACAGCATTATCCCTTGCATTCACTTCTGTTCCGATTTTTCCCCTCCCTCCCTCCACCCCTTCCCCTAGATGCAAGAGTCCTTTACATGTTGAATGGGTTGCAGTATATCCTAGATACAATATATGTGTGCAGAACCGACCAGTTTTCTTGTTGCACAGGGAGAATTGAATTCAGAAGGTAGAAATAACCCGGGAAGAAAAACAAAAATGCAAGCAGTTTATATTCATTTCCCAGTGTTCTTTCTCTGGGTGTAGCTGCTTCTGTCCATCTTTGATCAATTAAGGCTCTCTTTATCGAAGAGATCCACTTCCATCAGAATACATCCTCAAACAGTATCGTTGTTGAGGTATATAATGATCTCCTGGTTCTGCTCATTTCACTCAGCATCAGTTAATGTAAGTCTTGCCAGTCCTCACTGTATTCATCCTGCTGGTCATTCCTTACAGAACAATAATATTCCATAACATTCATATACCAGAATTTACTCAACCATTATCCAATTGATGGACATCCTTTCATTTTCCAGCTTCTAGTCACTACAAACAGGGCTGCCACAAACATTTTGGCACATACAGGTCCCTTTCCTTTCTTTAGTATCTCTTTAGGGTATAAGCCCAGTAGAAACACTGCTGGATCAAAGGGTATGCACAGTTTAATAACTTTTTGAGCATAGTTCCAAATTGCTCTCCAGAATGGCTGGATGTGTTCACAATTCCACCAACAATGTATCAGTGTCCCTGTTTTCCCACATCCCCTCCAACATTCCCCTTTATCTTTCCCTGTCATTCTAGCCAATCTGATAGGTGTGTAGTGGTATCTCAGAGTTGTCTTAATTTGCATTTCTCTGATTAATAATGATTTGGAGCATATTTTCATATGTCTATAAATAGTTTCAATTTCTTCGTCTGAGAATTGTCTGTTCATATCCTTTGACCATTTATCAATTGGAGAATGGTTTGATTTCTTATAGATTAGAGTCAATTCTCTATATATTTTGGAAATGAGGCCTTTATCAGAACCTTTCATTGTAAAAACGTTTTCCCAGTTTATTGTTTCCCTTCTAATCTTGTTTGCATTTGTTTTGTTTGTACAAAAACTTTTCAATTTGATATAATCAAAATTTTCTATGTTGTGGTCAATAGTGATCTCTAGTTCTTCTTTAGTCATAAATTCCTCCCTCTTCCACAGGTCTGAGAGGTAAACTATCCTATGCTCTTCCAATTTATTTATCATTTGAGTTATCTTAATTCTGAGAGTGCAAGGTTGAGATCTCCCACTATTATAGTTTTGCTGTCTATTTCTTCTTGCAGCTCTCTTAATTTCTCTTTTAAGAATTTAGATGCTACACCACTTGGTGCATATATGTTTAATATGATATTGCTTCATTATCCATGCTACCCTTTAGCAAGATATAGTGCCCTTTCTTATCTCTTTTAATTAGATCAATTTTTGCTTTAGCTTGATCTGAGATCAGGATGGCTACCCCTGCTTTTTTGACTTCACCTGAAGCATAGTAGATTTTGCTCCAACCTCTTACCTTTAACTTGCATGTATCTCCCTGCTTCAGGTGTGTTTCCTGTAAACAACATATTGTAGAATTCTGGCTTTTAATCCATTCTGCTAACCGCTTCCTCTTTATGGGGGAGTTTACCCCATTCACATTTATGGTTAAAGTGACCAATTCTGTATTACTTGCCATCTTGTTAACCCCTGTTTATGCTTTTCTCTCTTCTTTCCCCCTTACCCTCCTTCCCAGTATTAAGCTTGTGAACACCACTTGCTTATCACAGCCCTCCTTTTTTAGTATCCTTCACCCCTGCCTTAGAGTTCCTCCCCCTATCTTACCCCTTTCCCTCCCAGTTTCCATATTCCCTTCCACTTAGCTTATTCCTTCCCTTTTCACTTTTCCCTTCTCAGTTTTCAATGAGGTGGGAGAAGTTTCACCATAAATTGAATATGTCTAAAATTTTTCTCTTAAAGCCAATTCTGAAGACAGTAAGATACCCACTATATTCATCCCCCTCCATTCTTTCTCTCAGATATAATAGGTTTCCTTTGCCTCTTCATGAGATGTAGTACTCCCACTTTACCCTTTTTCTGGTACAATGTCTTTTCCACATCTAGTTTCTAGAACAAGGTATACATGTATTCTTTATACATCTTTATAGCAGAAATATAGTTCCCAAGATTAATCTTTACCTTTTTAGATTTCTCTTGAGTTCTATATTTGTAGATCAAACTTTTTGTTAAGTTCTGGCTTTTTCATCAAAAATAGGTGAAATTCGCTTACTTCGTTGAATGTCCATCTTCTTCCCTGGAAAAAGATGCTCATTCTAGCTGGATAAGTTATTTTTGGTTGCATACCAATTCCTTAGCCTTTCGGAATATCATATTCCAGGCCCTTCGATCCTTTAATGTGGATGCTGCTAGATCCTGAGTGATCCTTATTGTGGCTCCTCGACACTAGAATTGGGTTTTTCTAGCTGCTTGCAGTATTTTTTCCTTCGTCTGAGGGCTCTGGCATTTGGCCACTATATTTCTTGGTATTTTGAATTTAGGATCCCTTTCAATAGGTGATTGATGAATTCTTTCAATGTCTATTTTACCCTCTGTTTCTATGACTTCTGGGCAGTTCTCTTTGATAATTTCCTGGAAAATAGTGTCCAGGCTCTTTCATCATACTTTTCTGGGAGTCCAATGATTCTCAAATTGTCTCTCCTAGATCTGTTTTCCAGGTCTGTTGTTTTCCCAAGAAGGTATTTCACATTCTTTTCCATTGTTTGATTTTTTTGGATTTGCTTGACTGATTCTTCTTGTTTCCTTGAGTCATTCAATTCTATTTGTTCAATTCTGATTTTCAATGAAGTATTTTCTTCACTCACTTTTTTAATATCTTTTTCTAATTGACCAATTGAGTTCTTTTGTTCTATGGAATTTTTTTTTTTTCCATTTCACCAATTTTATTTTTTAGAGAGCTATTTTCTGTTTCCAGTTCACGAATCCGATTTTTCAAGGATTTGATTTCTTTATCCACTCTGTCTTTAAATGAGTGGGATGACTTCTCCAGACTTTCTTGCCAAGCCTCCCTCTCCTTTTCCCATTTTTCTTCTAGCTCCCTTGTGAAAGCCTTTTTAATTTCTTCTATGAGGTTCATCTGTGCTGAGGAACAGATGATCTCCTCCTTTGGGGATTCACCTGGAGACAGTCTGTTTTTAGTCTCCTCAGGGTTTAGAGTCTGCTCTCTATCCATATAGAAGCTGTCAAGGGTTAAGGTCCTTTTCAATTTTTTGCTCATTTTGTCAGAGAAGAATCAGCAACAAACTAGCAAAAAGAAAAAAACCCTAAATGAAGTCTGCTTTTTTGGGGGAGGGGCTGGGTAGTGTTACTGAGCTTCCTCTACAGACTGCGGGGGCAGCAGTGAGGCACTAGCAGGATTGTGCTGCGCCTGTGCTCTGAGACTCCGAGAGCATGCTGAGACACTGTGGGGGAGGGGTGGCCAGGTCCCAAGAGACTCCAGCTGTTTGGGGTTGTATTCTTCACCCCCGGTGTTTTTAGCTTCTCTACTGGGCTACTGACTCACTGCCAGGGCAAAGTATCCAATCCTGTAGCAAAGTTCCCTTCGTAGAGACGCTGAGATCATACCCCACCCCGCTCCGGTCTGCTTGGCTGTGAGCTGCCTCCCGTGCTCTCGCTGCCGCTGCCTGCCCTCAGCCTGTGCCCAATCTAAAATCGTCCCCACCCTCGAACAAAAACAGACCTTTCCTGGCAAGTTTCAAGGATGTCTTCTCTTGGTAACTATTTGTGGGTTTTTTTTTTCAGTCAAGCATTAATTTAGAGGCTTGTAATGAAATGGATTTTGAGAGAAAACGCAGAGCTTATACAGCTGTGTGCCTCCTCTCCGCCATCTTGGCTGGAAGTCCTATTCTTATAAATTTGAATCAATTCTCTATATATTTTAGAAATGATACCTTTATCAGAACCCTAGAATGTAAAAAAATTTTTCTCAGTTTATTGCATCCTTTCTAAGTTTGTCTGCATTGGTTTGTACAAAAATTTGTAACTTTATATTATCAAAATTATCCATTTTGTATTCAATAATGTTCTCCAGTTCTTCTCTGGCCACAAATTCCTTCCTTCTCCACAGACCTGAGAGATAAATTACCCTTTGTTCTTCTAATTTGCTTATAATATCACTCTTTATGTCTAAATCATGAATCCTTTTCAACCTTATTTTAGTATAGAGTGTTAGGTGTGGGTCATTGCCTAGTTTATGCCATACTAATTTCCAATTTTTCCAGCACTTTTTGTCAAATAGTGAGTTCTTATCCCCAAATCTGGAGACTTTGGGTTTGTCAAACACTAGATTACTATAGTCATTGACTATTTTGTCCTGTAAACCTAATCTATTCTATTGATCAACTACTCTATTTTTTAGGCAATACCAAATGGTTTTGATGATCTCTACTTTCGAATATAATTTTAGGTCTGGTGTAGCTAGGTCACCTTCATTTGCATTTTTCCAATTAGTTCCCTTGAAATTCTTGACCTTTTGTTCTTCCAAATTAAGTTTGTCATTTTTTTTTCTAGCTCTGTAAAATAATTTCTTGAGAGTTTGATTGGTATGACACTTATTAAGTAGATTAATTTAGGTAGTTGTCACTTTTATTATATTAGCATGGCCTACCCATGGTCACTTGATATTTTTCCAATTTATTTAGATTTGACTTTATTTATGTGGAAAGTTTTTTGTAATTGTGTTCATATAGTTTCTGACTTTGCCTTGGCAGGTGCCCTGTAGATTTTTTTCTTAGGGAGCTGATTAATAGCTTATTCAATTTCTTTTTCTAAAATGGGACTATTTAAGTAATTTATTTCCTCTAATATTAATCTGGGCAATCTATATTTTTGTAAGTGTTCTTCCATTTAACTTAGATTATCAGATTTATTGGCATACAGTTGAGCAAATAGCTACTAACTGTTGCTCTAATTTCCTCTTCATTGATGGAAAGGTCTTTCTTTTCATTTTTGATACTAACAATTTGATTTTTTTCCTTTTTCTAATCAAATTACCTAAAGGTTTATCTATTTTATTGGGTTTTTTTTGTAAAACCAACTCTTGGTTGTATTTATTAATTCAATAGTTTTCTTACTTTCAATTTTATTAATTTCCCCTTTTATTTTCAGAATTTCAAACTTGGTATTTAATTGAGGGGATTTAATTTGCTCTTTTTCTAGCTTTCTTAGTTGCATGCCCAATTCATTGATCTTCTATTTTGTGCAAGTAGGTATCCAGACATGTAAAACTTCTCCTAAGAGCTGCTTTGCCTACATCGCATAATTTTTGGTATGTTGTCTCATTATCGTCATTCTCTTGGATGAAATTGTCAATTATGTCTATGATCTGTTGTTTCACCTACTCATTCTTTAGGATTAGATTATTTAGTTTCCAATTGAGTTTTGATCTATTTTCCCCTGGCCTTTTATTGCATGTAATTTTTATTGCATCATGATCTGAAAAAAAAAATGCATTTACTTTTTCTGCCTTTCTGCATTTGATTTTGAGGTTTTTATGCCCTGGTCAATTTTTGTATAGGTTCCACGAACTGGCTGAGAAAAAAGTATATTCCTTTATGTCTCCATTCAATTTTCTCCAAAGGTCTATCATACCTGACTTTTCAAGAATTCTATTTATTCCTTAACTTCTTTCTTCTTTATTTTATGGTTTGATTTATCCAGTTCTAAGAGAGCCAAATGGAGATCCTCCACTAGTATAGTTTTGCTGTCTATTTCTTCTTGCAGTTCTCTTAATTTCGCTAGGAATTTGGATGCTATATCATTGGGTGCATATATGTTTAGTATTGATATTATTTCATTATCTATGGTACCTTTCTTCCTTATCTCTTTTAATTGGATCTATTTTTCTTTTGCTTGATCTGAAATCAGAATCACTACTCCTACATTTTTTCCCTTCTGCTAAAGCATAATAGTTTCTGCTGCGGTCTTTTATCTTTACTCTGAATGTATCACTCTGTTTTAAATATGTTTCTTTTAAACATATTGTAGAATTCTGGCTTTTAATCCAGTCTGTTATTTGCTTCAGTTTTATGGGAGAGTTCATCCCATTCACATTCACAGTTAAAATTACTAACTCTATATTTCCTGTCATCCTGTTTTCCCCAAGTTGTACTTTTTTCTTTCCTTCCCCCTTTCCTTCCTTCCTAATATTTTGCTTCTAACCACCTCTACCCTCAAACAGCCCTCCCCTTTTATAGCTCCTCCTCCTTTCTTATACCTTTCCCCTTTCTATTTCTATTCTCTCTTCTATTAGCCTTTCCTTTTCCTTTCCCTTTCCTTTTCTACTTCCCTATAGGGTAAGATATTTCTCTGTGAAGCTAAATATATCTGATATTCTCTCTTTGAGCCAAATCTTATGAGAGTAAGATTCACATCCCCTCTCCCTATTTTCCTTCAATTGTAATAGGCCTTTTTTGCCTCTTCATGAGATGTAATTTACCCCATTTTAACTCCATTTTCCTCTTTTTCCAGTAGAATCCCCTTTCCTCCTATAGCTTCTTTTTTATGTCATCACACTAAAATCAAATTATACCTGTACCCTCTAAGTATACCCATAACAGAGACAAAGATCTAAAAAAAGTCAAACATATCATCCTCCCATATAGGGATATAAGCTTTTTATCTTTTAAAAAAAAGTGATTTTTTTTCTTTCTTTTTTTTTACCTTTTTTATACTACTCTTGAGTTTTATATTTGAAGATAAAAATTTTTGGTCAACTCTGGTCTTTTCATCAGAAATAAATGAAATTCACCTGTTTGATTGACTATCCATCTTTTTCCCTGAAAGATAATGCTCAATTTTGCCAGACAGTTAATTTTTGAATGCAATCTCAGTTCTTTGCCTTTAGGAACATCAGATTCCAGGCCCTTCAATTCTTTAAAGTGGAAGCTGTTGGGTCCTGGGAATTCCTGATTGTGGATCCTCAATATTTGAATTGTTTCCTTTTGGCTGTTTTATTCTCTATTTCTAGGACATCAGGGCAGTTTTCCTTGATGATTTCTTTAAAGATGATGTCTAGGCTCTTTTTTTCCATCATGGTTTTCAGAAAATTCAATATGTCTCTCCTAGATCTATTTTCCAGGTCAATTATTTTTCCAATAGGTATTTTATATTTTCTTCTATTTTTTTTTTCATTAAATGAGGTATTTTGTTCATTGGAATTTTTTTCCATTTCACAAATTCTGTTTTTCAACAAATTGGTTTCTTTTTCAAATCTATTTTGTAAAGAGTTATATGTTTTTTTCCCATTTCATCAGATATATTTTGTAAAGTGTTATTTTTTTTTTCCATTTTGTCAAATCTATTTTGTCAAATTTAAGGAGTTATTTGCTTTTCCCATTTCACTAAATCTATTTTTAAGGAGTTTTCTTCAGATAATTTTTATGTTTCCCTTTCCAAACTCTCTTGCAACATTCCCATTTCCTTTCCTCATTTTTCTTGTGTTTCCATTTCCAAACTCTCTTGCAACATTCCCATTTCCTTTCCTCATTTTTCTTCTATCTTTTTGATTTCTTCCAAGAGAGCCTTGTGAGATGGGGACCAATTCATATCATCCTTTGGAGTTTCATCTGGACATGATTTACCTTTAGGATTTTCATGGTTGGAGATCTGTTCTCTTTCTCCATAAAAGCTATGGTCAGAGTTCTTTTTGCATTTTTTGGTCATTTTTTTTAAAGGTGGAGGTCTGCTCTAAGAGCAAAGGGGAGATTGTCCCAAGGTTTTTCTACAGGTGACAGCAGCTTTACTTTGCTTTAGGCCAGTGCTGCTGACTTCCTTCCAGTGCTGGGTGGGTGTGGTCAATTCCACATTATTCTGGGGTTCAGAAGCTCACTATTTGCCTTTTGTATTTGCTTTGGATGTCTCACAGCTAATCTGCTGATTCACTGGTTTGTAATCAAGATAGAGTAGCCAATGCTGCTGTATTTTTACTAATAGTCTCCTGATAGATTCCCTGGTACATGGGATATGTGCCACCCTGAGTCCTTGGGCTGTGCTCAGCTGCCTTCCCTCCTCTTCCCCACCCTGACTCCCTATACCCAATTGAAACATGTTTTCTGAAGTTTTTCCAAAATGTTTTGTACTGGAATTGTTACACTTCAAATATTTGTGGGTTCTTTCACCCCAAAACCAGTTTAGAGGCTTGATCTGGTGTTGATCTGAGAGACACCAGGAGGTGCTCAGATAAAAACCTGTCTACTCTCCTTCATTTTGGCTCCCCTGCTATGGCACTCATTTGTAAGGCAGTGCTTTCCAAACTTTAAATTATTTAAATTATTATTTAAATGTGTACTATTATCATTACAAAACCTGTGGAACTCCAAACTAGGCCTGTATTGAGAAGGCAGTTTTCAGTCATGAATAGAGCAGTACTCACATTAATTTATAATTGATTTACCTCTTGGAAAAGATAGGGGACACTCATTTCCAACAGTGTTAGAGCTTGAAAAAGACAATATATAGTATTGCCTCTAATTGTCAAGAGAGCAGAGCTGAGCAAGCCAAGATTCCAGCAAGAATAAACATGTCGGGGAACATATAGACTGATCATAATGCAAGAAGTAGGTGAAGCTTTCAGGCATAGTTTTTTGGAGATCATCTCCAGCTTTCTCTATTTTTTTGTTACCAAACTTCAGAGTGGCTGCTACAACTCGTTCTTTCTTCTCTTCCCTTTACCCCCAAGGTTCAAAAGACTGATGATAAAGTTTGACAGAGAGATGTTGAGCCAGAAATGCAGACTGAGATTCACTTTTCAGAAATGGTCAATGAGTTAATTTGTTTGGCTTGATTATTCATTACAAAGGAGACCTTCTATTTTAGGGTGGAAGTGAGGTAGGAGGCAATGATAGAAAAGAAAAAGAAGTACCAATAAAAACATTTTTTAATACAAGGAAGAAAAAAAAAGTTTAGATGGGAATGCAAATGGTGATGCTGTTACCAATCATTCTGTTAAATTTCATACATATTTTAAAGAATGAACTATGTGTACATTCAGTTTCATATATAATGCCTTGTTTGGGTTCTTTGAATTTTGAAATGCCTGTGTTTGGGGTGATTATATACAAGAGAAATAAAAATTTAAGAGAAAAAAATAAGAATTCAAAGAATGAAGAGCTCAAGAGTACTGACTAATTGAGTCAGGGTAAAAGCATGAAAAATGGAAGATATTATGAAGAACTTTAGAGAAGTGGAAGAGGGTTGAATGAGGATGGAGTTGAGAGTGGAGAAGTTGACTCCTCTTGGGATGGCCTCAATCTTCTCAATGTAGAAGTGGCCTAATTCATATACTATCAGTGTGTGTAGAGTGGGTTTGTGAAAACGGGAATTTAAGAAGAAAGGAAAAGATTTGGGATTGTTCTGTGTAGAGAATGAAGAAAGGAAACAATGAGAGAGCTATGCTTCTTTTAACTTGTATAGGATGAAAACAATTGCCATGGCTTTCTCCATGTACATAAAGCATCATAGAAGAGGAAGCAGAGGGATAAGCTGGTAAGAGTTACATGGATTCGAGCATGTCAGGAATGGAGGAAATCAGGGAGGTGAGAGTTTCTAGGATGATAGCTAATTAATTAATCATGTGGGGTGCATCATAGGCTCAAAGGTTTTAGAATTGGAAGGTGTCTTAGTAGTTGTCTGATCCTATTCCCTTCCCCATTTTTTCTTTTCTTTTTTTACAAAAGAGGAAACTGAATCATAGAAAATTGAAGGAAGTTGCCCAAGGCCAGACAAGCTTAGCAGAGTGAGAGTTTGAATTCATATCCTCTGACTCTAAATCCTGTGCTTTTTAAGCTGCCTCTCAAAACTAGGCATGAAGTCAAGACAACAAGCACTTAGGAAGCACTTTCTACACCAAACTCTGTGAACAAGCAAGAAAAGTTCAGAGTTGGGAAGATGACCTGGAAGATTAGGTAAGTATCAAAGCAACAAAAGGGCAAATGTGTGAACGAGCGAGTTGAAGAGGTGAAAGGATAAAAAATTTTGTAGAACAGAATTTCCAAAGTCAAGATTTGGAGAGTAGTATAGTTAGCCTATTATGGGAAAGCCTAAACTGACTCTCAGAATTCTAGAGTTGAAAAGGATTTCAGAGGTCATCTAGTTTAATTGGTACTGGAGCAAAAACTCACAATTATGAACCATATTCAGCCATATTGTTGTATAGTTAAAATTGGGGAGACAAGATTGGTATTACAGTTGAATAGGTTGAAGAATTGGGTGATCAGAGTGTCCAAGGGGCCATCATTATGAATATTTAAGTCTTTAAAGATGATGGCAGCAGATGGAATGGAGAGAAAGTCTTTGAAGGATGAGAATCACAGTTCCTGCCCAGTATATCTACAGGGTATTTTGATCAAAGTGGAAAGGTATGGTAAAGTGTTTTGAAAACTCTAAGTTAAACTGAATGCTTTGAAATTTAAATGAACATACTTGGCCCCAAAGAAGAAACATGAAAAGGAATTTAACTTCTTCTCCCTTTGTAGAAATACAGGACTGAGGGTATAAAACATTTCATATAAAAATTAGACTTTTTCCAATTTTGGTTAGTTTTGTTTAATAATCCCCCCTTATTTTTTATATTGTTTATTATAAGGGAAAAATATCTGGGAGCAGGAAGAAGAGTATATTAGGAAATGTGATGTTGAAAAAAGATATCAATACAAATATTTTTTTTAAAAGTTAAGATGCTATAAACATGTAATGAATTCTTATCATATAGGGCAAATTTCTCTTTTGTTTTTCCTTAATTTTTTGAATATCTCACAGGATTGAGATGTTCAGAATATGAAGTAAGGGTCAACCTCCTGCTAATTGTAGCAGAATGTCCTCACTAGGCTATGCCATGTATATAGAATAAGGAACCCCTATTTCTTGGTTGACTCTCTTTTAGTTCTCTAGTAACTTCCAGAAGGCAGCTGTCTTCTAATCCTTTATGAAAATCTTTTATCATTACAGCAACAGACAGTGGAATAAAACAATTATCCTCCCTAATTGCAGGTGCATGTATGCTCTTTCTAAATAGACCACAGGAAGGCATTATGACAAATCACTCTCAAGCCCAAAGAGCTTTACCTGTGCATTAAGCCTGGCTGCTCTGGGAAATCAGTGTTGCCCATAGAGTGACATTATAACATATCGATTTAGAAGAAAGGAAAACAAAGCTCAAAGGTAAACGATGAATCAACCAACAAGCAGATACATTTGGGAGTCGCTGAGAGAGGGTGGATCCTTCTGACTCACTGTGGTGATCCATTTATATATTCCTAGTGACCAATCTTAATTTTTCCATTACACGGCAATGATTCACCATTTGCTGTCAGGTCTTATGTAACTGATGTTTTGATCTGTTTGGGTGTCCAAAATATATACATATATATATGTATGTATATGTATATATATATATATATTTATATGTATATATCATCTTCTTGCATCATTATAAGATCTCCTTTCAGATACTTTGATACCCATTTGAAGAAGCAGAAGGTCAATCCCAATGACCAGAAACTATGGTGCTCCATTCTCTAATAATAAAAAATAAATCATATCTATACATATATGTATTGTTTATGACTACAAAGGACTCTATATTCATTACCTCACTTAATCTGCAAAACAACGGCATGAAATAAGTAATGTACATATTCATTGGCCACATTTTACAAATGAGGAGACATATTCAAAAAGGTTAATTGACATTTTCAAGGCTGCAGAGTTGGTTAATGATAGGAATCCTCCAAGTCTTCTGACTCCAAGGACAGAGTGCTTCTCATAACACCATGATATTCTTTGCCATAGAATAGTTTTGATGAGTCTCTTCTTTGTTATATGGAGACTCAAGGAAGCTTTGAGCCTGGATTCTCAAGGAAGAGTACAATCTTTGGCAAGATACAGCCGAGCTGAAAAAACTTGGCAGATGGTAGCTAAAAGATCATCTAAAATTTATTAGCTATGCAGGTATCATTGCATTTTTACTTTAGTGAAAAAAGGTAGACCTGAGTTCAAATTCTGATTCTTCCACCTAATTGCTTCCATTACTTTAATTAAGTTGTTTAATATATTTGGATCTCAGTTTTCTCAACTCCATTATGAGGAGGTTGAATTAGATTAGTGGTTCAAAAAATTTTTGGTCTCAGACTCCTTTTACATTTTTAAAAATTGAGAACCCCCCCAAATTTTTTAATTATATCAATTATGTTTGCTGGTTTGGCATATTAGAAATTAAACACTATTATAATGAAGCCCCTGAAAGAGTTTTGGAGATGTGCAAATAAGTTTGCAAAGTTGACTATTGAAAATTATCTTTGCATGTATTTGGAAAAATAAAATACTATTCAAAAAAAAAAAAAAAGGAATTATTGAACTAAATGTCCCTGAAAATCCTTTCCATTTCTAGATTTATACTTTGAGTCTATGACTTTGGAAAAGCCATTTAATCTTCCTGACTCTCAGTTTACTCATCTGTAAAATGGAATGCTAATCTATATACTACCCACCTCAGAAGATTGTTACAAGAAAAGTACTTTATAAATTTGAGTCCTATACTAACAGGAACTTTCATTAATAAGAATCAAAATAATTAAACGCAAAAGGCTATCATTATGGCATTGACTCTGAAGTACTGAATTTTTTGATAACCCAATACCTATAACAAATCCAAAACACAAAATAGTCCTTCTTCTTGAATAATGACAATAGTGAAGAAGTAGAAGAGAATGAAGATTTTTAGATCATCTATAAATATTAAATTAGATGATATTAGGCTGAATATACAATATCTTGTTCAATGGTCAATGTTCAATAATCAAGGAGTAGATCTTCTACTAGGGGGTCTGAACTAAATCCATTTTGATGCCATCATTACAAATAAAACTAGAAGACATCAAAAGTCACAGCTAAATGAAAGAATGATTAAAAAGTTCTTCTTGGAATAAAAGAGTTGGTGTTGGTTTCAAGTACCCATAAACAACAAGAAATATATTTTCACAGGACACATAATGATTTCATTTTAGTGTGTTCAAGATAAGCATAAGCAAATGGACCACCAGGAAGATAACTGCAGTTTACATGGCAACATCTGTTACAAAAGATGAAATTTAAAATAATAATAATAAAGAATTTGAAAAGATACTTCAAATGAAATCAACATATGTTTTGATACTTGCTGATTTCAGTGCCAAAGAAAACAAAAGGGACGACAATCAAAACTATTGGAAAATATATTTTGGGATTAAGAAATTAAAATTTTCAAAGTTATGTGGACTATTGTGTAGCCTCAAAGAATCACAGAATTGGAAGGAAGCTCAAAGGCCACCATCTAGTCTGACCCTAATTTGAATAATTACAATCCTCACTACAATATGCTTAAAGACTTCTAGTGTGAGAAAAACCATTGCAGCCTAAAGCAATCCATTTCATTTTTACTCACTATGCCCAAGACCAAATGATTCTATGTCTGGAGTCCCCTTAACTACTCTGGTTGCTAGTTGCTTCTGGGAACTCTTATTTCTTCTCTTTGGGTTGGATACAGCTTTAGGAGGAATAATCTTCTCTTAGAGATTATGGTCTTCTAATATGCAACGTTTTTTTTTTTTTTAATCACATACTTGTCCCTATCTAATCTCCATAGAAATAGTCTTTAATGTCAATCTTTCCTTTCTCTTACCTTGGTGAGAGTCCTCTTCCATTGCCTCCATCTCTGTCTCTCTCGTCCTTTGTTTTTATGCTCCCACAATCACTGCCCTAGTTTAAAGATTAAAGAAGTCATTATCTCTGCACTGCTCACCTATGAATTTAGTAGAGGTGTGTCTCCAGCTTCCTCTTTGTTTCTTACCTCCCCTCTACCCATCCATGCAGCTTCTAATTTTATTATTTTTTTCACCAAAAATATTGATTCATATATAGGGGGCTTTAAGATTTTGTTGATGGAGTATTAATTCAGCTCTTCCTCTTTCCCTTCTCTAGATTCTTTAAATTCTACTTAAATCTTTTTGGCCTCCCAGATAGTTTTTGTCCCTTAATAATATCTCTCCCCCCCCCCCCATTTTTTAAACTCCTCAGTTCAATCTTCCTTTTCTTTTTTAAAGGGAGATAAAATTTGTGGTGTCATTAAAATTTAGTAACAATTTTATTGCAATAATGCTTGCAGTAAGCAATTATTAAAATAATTTTAAAAGCAAATTTAAAATAAAAAAAAGCAAAATTAATTGCTTATTTCTGTGTTTTTGTTATTTCGTAATGTTTACAAGTCAAATCTTCTCAATTGTTGTTGCTCTTTTTTTTTCTCCAAGAACATCTCAAATGACTTACCAAAGGTTCATCTTATATCATTCATATTTAAAATCCTATTTTCAGGATGTTATTTTGAGTTACAACTTAAGCCTTATATCTCTTTAGAATATACTATCCCATTCTCTTCTTTGGTTTCTCATGACTATGAAATAATTCTGGGTTATCAAAAATGGCTTCAGTTCATATCAGAAGGGCTTTCTCTTTATAATGTGTAAGATTTATTGTTTGTTATTGAAATTGTGAAATTTACCTACTATATACTTTGAAATTTCAGTGATTGGATTTCTTCTGCCAGTGGTTTATGGACTTGATAGACCAGTGCTTTATTTTCTTTTTTTCAAAAATTTCTAGATATTGTTATGTTATTATTTCCTGTAGTATAGAATTCACTTTTTAAAAAATCTATCAGCTTCTTATAGAATTCTTTTTTATCCTTAAGTTATCTATGCACCTGTTCTTCAAGGTCAATTGCCCTGACATATAATATTCATGAGTTCTTTTAATATTGCCTTTCAGTTCTCTGTTACCAAATTTTCTTTCATTTCTATATTTTTGTGTTGTCACTTTCCCTTTCAGAGACCTTATATCTTTGGACAGAAAGTTTATTATGTCTTATAGATTCCTTATTCTGGTGTTATTTTTTTTTAAATTCTGATTCCTAACAATTTAATTCTTAATTATTTTCTTCTAACCAAAACAATTCTCTTTTGAACAACTTTGGATTTCCCTGCTTTCTTTTCCATGATATCAGGGAAGATGGAAGAATTCTTATTTTTGATTAGGAAGTATGGGCTCATTTCTCTTCAAAGTATAATGTTTGTTTCTAGAATTTTGACTTTTAAAAAATTTGTGATTCATTTTTCCTTCTGTCTTTATGTGTCTCTCTGTTGGTTGATGTATTTGCAGACTCCATTTTTAACTTAGATTTTTCTCCCTTGGCATTTTAGTCTTTGCACCTTTTTTTTGTATTCTTACTCAATTTTTTTCTAGCTCCTTTCATACTTTTTACTCTCATCCCCTTCTTATGATGAATAGACCCACAAATCTGAGTGTCCTCAGATTATTCTTTGGGGGAGAGGGACCATGGCCCTTGCCCAGACTAAACTGTAGGGGGAAATGATTGGTCTCAGGTGAGTTTCCAGTCTTCTTTTTCTTTGGCAAAAGCTCTTTCCCTTCTGTGATTCACTCTGCTTTCTGTCATCTAGGCAAGTTACCTCATATCTCTCACCATTTCGGTTTCCTCACCTATAAATTGAAGCAGTCAGACTAGATGAGCTCTAAGATAAAAACTTTGAGTATAAGTTTAATTCTCAGATTTGACACTATTTATGTGACCATGAACAAGTTATTTAACATCTTGGAGCCCCAATTTCTTCCTCAGTAAAGTGGAGATAATAGTATCTATCTCACAAAGTTGTGAGAATCACAAATGATTGTGTATGTAAAGTATCTTGGTCACCTTAAAGTGATACATAAATGTCTTCTATGTCAATGTACATTATTTCTCTTGAACCTTAGAATAAATTTATGAAGTTAAGTAAAACAACTATTCTTAATCGTACATATTTATGACCATCAAAGAATTTGGAGTATTCATAAGGAGAATGGAAACTAACAAATGAGTATCACATTGGTAGGTTCTAGATGCAGAAAATATCAGCAGCACTTCACTGAATGGATATCCTATAGAAATTTAGGGGAAAATACATACAAAATCATACAGAATAAAAATTGTAGAGGGATTGTCACCTATACTGCATACAAGAGTATCCACACTGATGAGATGATGATTCCATCAAAGAACAGAGTACATATGAGTATCATATGAGAAGACATCATTTTCATTCTACAAACATTAATTTTTATCTGATCACCTCAAATGTGTGTGTGGTCCTGTGTTCTTGAAGATTACACCAGTGGAGAACAAGCTCTGGTAATGTCTAACAAACTGGAAAAGGTTTGAGTATGAGTTAACAACTTCTGTCATAAGAGAATCAACCTAGCTGAGTTAATGGAAGCTCATCACCAGAAATTTAGCTACCAGCTGATGATTTTTTTTTTTAACTATAAAACAACTCATGAAAATAATATATTCAGGTATGGATAGGTTACAACTCTTGATAGAAACAATATCCAAAAGGATGAAATTTCAAGTCATTTAAAGTGGTTAAAGCTCTGAAAAAGTTCCTCAATCAAATTCATGGACTTATTACTTGCTATTAATTGATTAAAGAATCAATCATATCCTGGAAACTTTAAAACAGTAAAATATAGTTCTTTTTTTTTTTTTCCTGAGGCAATTGGGGTTAAGTGACTTGCCCAGGATCACACAGGTAAGGAAGGAAGTGTTAAGTGTCTGAGGCCAGATATAAACTCAGGTCCTGCTGACTTCAGGGCTGGTGCTCTATCCACTATACCACCTGACTGCCTCTAAAATATAGTTCTGAGGAGATTAAGTGGAAAGAGTTATCCTTGCTAATCTAGAAGAGAGCCAGCTATGAAGAAAGAATCCAGTTCTTTGCCTTTTCCTTTGAGCTTCCTGTACAGTGTATAAAGTATGAAAGTATGGATAGGGGAAAGGATTTCTCTCCGTTAATCCCCCATTTTAATGTCATCTTGAAGTGATGAAACTTGCCTATTAGGAACTTTCAAACCAAGGAGTCAGTTGAGAGTCCAGCTATGGAACTGAGTTGAAATTATGGAGAAAAGGCCCACAGGGCCCATCAGAATATCACCACCCAGCAGAAACATTGAGCCCAAGAAAAATAAAGTATGGATGCCATAAGAAGGGTTTTCTTTTTCCAGAGGCAATGCCAGAGGTGTGAGTTGCCTAGGCCAAGTGTTTGCCATATATATCTATATATCTATATATCTATCTATATATATATGTATGTATATATATATATGTCTCTCAAATAGTATATATGGTCATTGGTTCTGTGTGTATTTATGGAAGAGTACACACTAAGTTTACGAGGGCAATGTGTTGTTGCTATTGTTCCTGTTATGCTATTTCAGTAAATGTTTTCACTTTGAGGTAACTACATCTGTGAATGCTCATGAGCTATAGTTTTAGGAGTATGGATCTAGAAAATATTTTGAATCTAGAGTTGGGAAATTTGACATTTGAAGTGGAGCAGGGTGGATATAGCTCCAGAGATGAAGGATAAAGAGAGGATCACATCATCATCTAGTTCAATCTAGACCTAAAAAACTCCCTCTCCAACAACTATAAGTTTTCATTCATGTTTTGCCTGAAGGCCTTCAGCAACAGGACAGTTCATGACTAAAGCCTGTTTGCCTTCTTTCAATTTCCACCCAAGGCTCCTAGTCCTGCCAAGGCCAAGAGAACATGTCTGTCCTTCTTCAGTGAGACAAGTCTCAAAATTCTTTCTGACAACTCTAGTATTCTCATTAAGTGTTTTTCCAGTTTACACATTCTCAGTTATTTCAACCAATCCTTACATAGTAATAGCTAGCATTTAAAAATACTTTATGGTTTGAAAAGCATTTTTTTTCTCATTTGCTCCTTAAAACAATTATAGGTTGGCCCTTCAATCAGCAAACTTTTATTAAGCTCCTGCTATATGCCAAGTACTGTGCTAAGTGCTAAGGATCCAAAGAAAGGCAAAAGATTCTCTCTGTTCTCAAGGAACTCATAGTCTAATGAATAAATATTTTATTAAACCTACTTTATAGGTGAGAAAAATAAAACAAAAAGTTTAATGTCTTATCACTCTAGTTTCCCTCCTCTGGAGACTGCCTTGTTAGTGTTCTTCCTAATATATGGTGTCTAGATTTGAACTTCATGCTCTAACTGTGTTTTAAACAGAGGGAAATACAATGTGACTAAGATCTCCCCATTTCTGAAAGTTGTTTCCATTTTAACAAGACTACAATAGTTTTCTTAGATGCCATATCACTCTAATGGTGCATACTGAGCTTACAATTCATTAAAAACCCAAGATAATTTTTAGATAACTGATTAACTAGCTATATCTCTCCCATTGTATACTTACCTATATTTTTTATTAAATTTCATTTTACTCAATAGAGTCCAATGTTCTTGCCTTTGACTTTAGAATCTCTTAACCATATGACAGTATTATTTCTTTAAACTTTAAAAATTGTTCACCGACATCAGTAAAAAAAAAAAATTGAGTATATACTTCCAATATATGTGTCCACTTAATAAATTATACATCATATCACAAAATTCTTAGGGCTGCTTTAAATTTTAGTAGTTTAAAATTACATTTTTAGGGCACTCTATACCTGTGTTATTGTCTATGGGGTTTCCTTGGCAAAAGATGCTGGAGTTGTTTACCATATCCTTTTCTAGTAAATTAAGGCAAACAGAAATTAGGTGACATGCCCTCTGTCACACAACTAGTAAGTGTCTGGGACTGAATTTATATTACTGTACTGTATTGTATTACTGGCAAGAACATTGTGCTATATTTAATTGTATTACTGTATTAATAATTCTGCGTAAAGTAAAACACAAAAAAATAGATATTTTGAAATATGAAATTAAAATGAAATATTTAATTCTCCAGTCTATAGGAAAAAAAATTTTTTATTGAATAGGGGAATAGCATGGTCAGATAAGGAGGCAGCTAAGTAGCTCAGTGGATAGAGCAGTGGGCCTAGAACCAGGAAGAGTTCAAATCTAGTTTCAAACATTTACTAATTATGTCACCTTTGGAAAAGTCACTTAGCCTCTGTTTGCCCTAATTCACTGGAGAAGGATATAGTAAACACTCTAGTATCTTTGTCAAAACATCCTGCCACAGACAGAATGATCCATGGTGTCTCAAAGATTTCAGTTATGACCGAATGGTAGAACAACAACATGGTCAGAGGAGTACTTTAGAAATTTTGGCTGCTATATATAGATTGGAGTGAGAAGAACTTGAAGGAGGGAGGCCAATAAAGGAACTATGGCAATAGCAAAGTGAGAAGTGAAGTAAAAGTTTGAACTAGGGTAGTGGCTGTGTATGAATAGAGAGGATGGAATAGATGAAAAAGATTGTAGAAGTAGAAACAATAAGATTTGGCAACTGATAGAACATAAGAGGAAATGATCTATTATATGAAGAGAGAGAGGGAGAGAGAGAGAGAATTAGCAGTTAAGCATTTACTATTTTTCAAGCATTGTGCTAAGACAGTCTCTACCCTTAAGAAGCTTCCATTCTAATAGAGAAAGACAGCACATAAAGGGACTAACATGACAACATAGTTTAGAGTTAGTCAAGAAGAGAGGTAGAAGCCTGGATCTGGGCAGAATGCAGCTCCAAATAGAGTACATTTTCTCCTCTTATTCAGAAAATCCTGCTGGAAAAGCTGTACCTGTCACTCACTTATCAGAGTCCAAGGTGGTTTCAAAGATTTAGTCCAACTTTCTAGGGGGAATCAGGAAGGAGAAAGGAATAGTCAGGAAATCTATTTTGGAGTGGCAGGAAAATGAGGAAGAGCAAAGGGCTAAAAAAAAAAAAACACTGAATATGTGAATGTGAGTGAGTAAATGGTACCCTCATCAGCAATTGGGAAGTTTGGAAAAAGGATTGGATTGAAGGGAAAGACAATGTAATCAGATATGCAATGAGGATCACAATCTCTACCTTTTAATCCTGTGCTATTCATTCTATTTCACTCAAAAGAAAAGGGAAAGGCATTCTCTCAGAGAAAGTCTACTACCTGCCATCACCATGAGGTGAATTGGGATGGCTTTTCCACCGGGGTCTTCTGAATGAGAGACAGAATAGTACAGGAGGAAATGTACTATATTTGGAGCCACGGGATCTGGATTCAAACCCTTGTTTTTCTACTTAGAAATTGTGCCACTCTTGGCAAGATTTGATTTTCTTCTTATGAAAAATGATTAGATGTGTTCTCAGAGCTTTTTGAGCTATGGATGTATGGTGCAATATTAGTGGATGACCAAGTAGTAGCATGGATGGGAGTGTCAGACGTGTTGCCAGTCATAAGACTCTCTGGCTGCCTCCACTAAGGGCTGAGGGAAGTTTCTCCACCCTACTCCTTCTCACCTTCCTGAGTAAATGACAATAGCTGGCACCTATATAATTATTGAGGGTTTGCCATTCTCTTGATATATATCATTTTATTTAACCCTCACAGTAACACTGTTGCATAGATGTTATTACCTTTTTACAGTTGAGGAAACTGAGTGTTAGAGAGAGTAAGTCACAGTCACAAAGCTAGTAGGTGCCTGAAGCAGAATTCAAACCCAGCTCTTCCTGAGCAAAGAGCCAGCTCAGTCCTCTTAAGTCTTTAGGTCTTTCCAAAAGTATCTGTTAAGTAAAATTTCCCTCAGAAAGTTACTAACCAAATCCAGATAAAGGCAGAATGCCTAGAAGCTGTTGTCAAGATAATAAGATGCTTAGTTTCCAGGCTCAATAGCTGGGGTGATGAAATCTTCCAATTCTTATTGGAATAAACAGGCACAGACTGTGGAGATGCCTGTGGTCTAGAAATGGCTGGAAGTAATGCTTTTCCTAGTTATGATCCTTTCAGCAAGTTTGCACTAACAAAATCATCTTTCTAAACCTAAGCAGCAGATAGAACAATGGTACAAAATTGAACATTTTCCAACATTGCCTAGAGGATTAGCTTTGGACACAGGTGATCCGGTTTGCCTTCTTGGCTTGGCTGGCAAGGTGCACTGAAACAAATCAATCAATCAACAGGCATTTCTTAAACTCCTATTATGCATCAGGCACTGTGCTAAACTTTGAGGATACAAAGAAAGGCAAAAGACAGACCCTTGCCCTCAAGGACATCACAAACTAATGGTGGAGACAAGATGGGAACAATATTGAACATACAGAATATATACTGGATAAAAACAAAGAATTCGGAGTCAGTATATATAGGTTTAAATATTGGTTCTGCCATTTAGTAACTGAACAATATTGTGTAAGCTACTTATTGTGGCCTCAATTTTCTCACCTATTAAAAAAAAAAGGATTTGGATTAAACTGTTTTAAGGTTCCTTTTAATTTCAAATTCTATAATTCTACCCTAAGAATAAGACCTAGTCAGTAACTTACTAATAAGTTCATAGTTCCGTGGCACTTTAAGATTTGGAAAGCACCTTCTTCATCTGTGAAGTAGATCATAAAAATTTTTTTTACCATCCATTTGACAGATAAGGAAATAAAAATTCAGGAAAATTGTTATTTGTCCAAAGTTAGTTGTAGAACTTGAACCCTGTGCAGATTAAGTCACTATTGACCTTTCCCCCCAGAATTTCTAAATATTGTCTTTTTTCCTCATTGTTATACAACTTTGTTCATTTCTTTTCCTCATTTACCTATAATCCTTCTTCTTTGCACATTGAAATTGACTGATGGTCACAAGTACTTTAAGCAAATGGAAGCCAAAAATGGTGAGAAATTTTGAGATAGAGGAAAAAAATATCAGCATAACTAATTGATACATGGAGAAAGTCTGAAAACATAAAATATGTGATACTTGGTGGATCTCCCATATCAATCAAGGAATTAAGTTGGAGGTATATTTTCATCTCTTCATTCTAGTCTAAGTTGATTTTTATAATTTTGTTATACTTATTTTTTTAATTTTTAGTGTCACTGTTCTTTCCATTTGCATTGCAGTTACTATGTAAATATTTTCTTTGTTCTCCTTATATTCATCACATACATCATTTCTTGTAGAGCAATAATATTTTATTACATTTGTGTATCACAATTTGTTTAACATTTCCCCTATCAATAAGTATTGACTTAGCTATTACAAAAAAATGCCATTATAACTATTTTGAAACATGTAGGGACTTTTTTCTTATCATTTGGTTTCCTTGAGGTATAAGCCCAATAATAAGAGTTCGAGGTTTAAAGAGAAGAACATTTTAGTCACTTTATTTGAATAATTCCAAATCGCTTTCTAAAATGGTTTGTACCATTTCACAGATCCATCAACAATGTATCAATGTGCTTATCTTCTTATAAGATTCCACCATAGATTGTTATTATTTATTGTCATTTTTGCCTATTTGCAAGATGCAAGATGAAACCTCAAAGTTTTTTGATTTCCACTTCTATTATTATTAGTTATTGGAAGCATTTTTCCATATGGTTATGAAAAGTTTGCAGTTCTTTTGAAAACTGTTTGTTCATATTCTTTGATCATCTATTGGGGAATGACTACTAGTCATACATATTTATTAATTATTTATAAATCTTGGGTACCAAACTTATAAGCAGAGAAATTTGATATGAAGTTTTTTCTCCCCCATTTGACTACTTCCTTTCTTATTCCAGATTCGTTACTGTTGTCTGAGCAGAAGCTTTTCAGTTTCAAGTAATTAAAATTATCTGCTTTATCTTTTGTAAATAAATATGAGAGTAACACAATCTCTTTCTCTTCTACTTTTTTGCATACAATCTTTAATATTAAGGTCAGAGGGTTATTGAATTCTATTGTTTCTGAATCTCCCTTGTTTAGTTTGTTCCATTCGTCTTTCTTTCTATTTTTAACCAATATCAGATAGTTTTGATAACTATTACTTCATAACATAGTTTGAAGAGTGAAAGTATTATTCCCTCTTTAGTCTTAGTTCTTTTCATCATTTTCCCTGATAATCTAGATGTTTTTTAATGATTTTTTAAAATTTTATCAAGCTCTGTAAAGTATCCTCTTGATTTAATAATTTGATTGTTATAGCATTAAAAATGTAAATTATTTTTAATAATTGGTATAGCCTAGTTCATGAGGACTGAACATCCATCCTACTATTTAAGTCATTCTTTAATTCTTTAAAGAGTACTTTGGAATTGAGTCTATACAGGTCATTCAAGAGATGTACTGGCTCCTGGTTTCTTGTCCAAAAGATAGAAGGTCAATATGAAGCCAGATTTAGTATACCTGTGATCCAATGAATTGTGGGGACAACACTTGTTTTCATATCCACCTCTGTATCTCTGCTCTATAGAAGCACCTGATGTATGCTGGGCTTTGTCCTTTCCTCCAAATCCACAGGGTTTTATTCATCTCTTTTTTTAGTCTTTTCCTATCATCCATTGTATCCCAACCCTCATCAGTCATCATAATATTTGTATTATCATTGGATTTCAATACCTCTGAAGGAAAAAGTGAGGCTGACAACTTTGCACAGCTTTGCCCCACTTAAATCCAATTCAATTGCAAGCCAAGACATCTCCCTTGTCATTTCATTGATCCTCCTTGAGAACAAAGAACCAACAATAGCATTTTTGTGCTCTTGGGGAGGTTGATACATGTTATTGCTATTTGGAATAGGATTTCCCTATTATTGCTTCTTGTGTTTTGTTATCCTTATGTAGTTTCCTGGTTTATCTCTTTATTTTTTTGAATGTTTATTTTTGTCTGATGTTTGATGTTTGATGATGAATGTTTGCTTTATCTGATAGCATGATAACAACTCTTGCAATTTTTAATTTACTTGATGCATAGAAAAAAATTTCTATTCCCTCAGGTTTATTTTGTGTATGTTTTGTGTTTCTTGTAGAACTTTTTGTTTTCTTAGTCAGTCTGTCACTTTTTTTATTGGATTGTCCAATTCACTAATATCTAAGGTTATAAGATTTAGGCTTATATTTTCCCCCATCTATCTCTAAAATGAAGGTTGTTTTTTTTTTTTATCAAGTTATGATTTTCCCTTCTTCTGCTATAAACACTGTTATATTCCTTCAATTATTTTACTTTCATTTTTTAAAGGTAATCCTGTTCCCACTGAATCTTTTCTTCTCAATCCTAATCCCCTCTTCTTATTTGTTACTCTTTTCCCTTTAGAGTTTTATTTATTAGTTTCCCTGTCCTGCTTTTATCTGGTTATCTATTTTTACTCTTTTTTTTTTTTTTTGCTCTTAGTCAAATTTCCCCATTCCTCTTCCCTTCAACTAGTCCTGTTGGTTAGAGTTTTTGTTTTTAGCTTTTCTCAAAATATGCTTTTGCTTTACCACATTTTCCTATTTAGTTGATCAATTTTGGATATAAAATTGCCCTCAATTTTATAATAAAAACCAATCATTTCATTATTAATGTCATAGGAATCCAATCTCTAAGGGTGATTTTTTTGTTTTGTTTTGTTTTGTTTTGATCACATTCAATAGTCTTTGAGACCAAACCTTCCATGATTAAATATTACCTATTTCCTTGGGATGATTCAAGGAATAGATCATTCATAATATGAGTTGGGGAGAGACCCTTCCAATTCCCTCTCATTGTCTGCCTTCAGCCTAACCTGGGGTTTCAGGGTTTTCTCTCTTATTGGGGTAACCTCACAAAAAAAGCAGCTTTTCTATGTAACAAGCGAAATCTAAGAAGTGTTAGAACCAGTCATCAGTATAGTTGGCCCTTCTTCAGCACTGCCCCCTTCTTCTCTCAGTATTAAGTAGCCCAACTCTCCTTAGTTTGCACTGTCTTCAAAGCAGTGTGGTTCCCCAGAAGTATTAATATAGTTATTCCTTCTCCTTTATTCTTTCTTAAGTTGCAAATACAGAATTCTCTATTAGTTCAAGATGTATTACAACCCATTTTCTTGATAAGGACTAAAAGGAAATTTTGAAAGTTATCTGGTCCAGCCCTCTCATTTTACAGAGGAGGAAACTGAGGCTTAGAAAGTGATAGTAGGTTGGTAATGCTGGGATTTGCACGCAGGTCTTCTTGATCCTGGTTTAGTACTGTGAATTTTATAGTAGTAAAAAACATTATACATATAGCTAGTTAGAAGACTCAGATCTGCTAATTTTGTCAAAATTAAAGCTCTAAAGAAATGGGAGTCATGATATACCCTACTTTATAGAATGAAGGATCAGGTTCAAGAAGTGAGAAATAGAAGAGAGGGGAATAAGAGACATGGAGAAACAGAGAACACTGGGGGTGGATTGAGAGAAAGAGAATGAGAACTGGAGAGACAATAAATATCAAAGAGGGACTTAGAATGAATAAAAGAATTTGATTTTTAAATTGAGAAAGGGAATCAGCAAGATTAGAGAATCATATATTTAAGAGTTGAAAGGGATCTCTAGTGTGATCTGGTTTAACTTCTTCATTTTAAGGATGAGGAAACTGAAACCCATAGGAGATAAAGTGAGTTACTTTTATGACTATAAATAGTAAGTGGCAGAACCAGAATTTGAATCCAAGGCCTCTAACTCCAGTTCTAGAATATTATTCACATTGTCTCATGATTTAGAAGCTCAGTGATGTGGGAAAAGGAAGGAGATTCTCATCCTGTAAACTCCAATTTTTTTTTAAGCAGTTCGACTAGAGATTAATGCCACCTTAAGGTAATTCTTTTCGCATTATGATTTGATAAGTTTTATTTCACAAATTATAATACTTTGGGTTTTCTTATAGTAGCTATTTCCTCTGCCTTTTGTTCCTTCTGTGAGTTCCTCAGGTGATTTCTTATCTTGTACGATTAAGAATAAGCTGTCCAAAAGTTACATGAAGATTCTTTCTTTTACCTGAAGTCAGAGTTTTGCTAATAGTGTGAACAGTAGTAAAACTAATGGCTATGTCAAATCAAGACAAAGGTCATTATATCCCCTATTGGCCAGTAGAGTGCTTTAGAAATGGGGGAGGGAGGAAAAGGGAAGAGGAAACCTTAAAAGAAACCTAGATTAGGAATCAGTAAACTTGTGTTCTAATGATCCAACTCTGTCTTAAGCAGCTCAGTTTTTCCTTCTAAAGCAAAAAGATTGGACTGAATCTCCTAAATTTCTTCCAGTTCTGACTTTCTATTCTGAACAGGAAACTATATAAAACCTGAGATTGTTCTTTGACTTTTAATTAAATTTAAAAAAACAAAAAACAAAAAAGGAATGACCACTGAGGACTGCAAAATGTTGAGCAAGGAGCCAGAAAGTCCAATTTTTTTTTTAATCCAGCAGGAATATTTTTACCTAAGAGCATAGCATTTAAATTGAAAAGTATCTTAGAAATCATCTAATTAAACCCTTTCCTTTAATATTAGAACAAACTTATTGGGAAAACAAAAAAGAGAGAGAAAGAGAGAGAGAGAGAGGAGAGAGAGAGAGAGAGAGAGAGAGAGAGAGAGAGAGAGAGAGAGAAGAAAAGAACAGGAGAGGAGAGGAGAGGAGAGGAGAAGAGAGGAGAGGAGAAGAGAAGAGAAGAGAAGAGAAGAGAAGAGAAGAGAAGAGAAGAGAAGAGAAGAGAAGAGAAGAGAAGAGAAGAGAAGAGAAGAGAAGAGAAGAAGAAAGGGAAGGGAAGCCCAACTTCACACCCTTGTCATCTAGTCCTCAAATCAGTATTTTTTTTCCTACTATATCACAATTTCTTCCAAGTTCTAGCTAAAACATTCATGATAGAAGTTCTCTATTCCCAACTACTGAGACCATGGACAGGTAAGGAAATTCATAATAAAACCAGGCCTGCCCTCTTGACAGCTATTCTGGTTTAAGCCTACCCCGTGGAGTGGTGGAGTGGAGTGGAGCTGTCATCTTGAATAAATACCCAGTCTTCTGCAACATGGAGAATAAAGGGAACAGATAATTCCTTCCACAGCCCATTGGAAGTTCCCTTGGCATGGGCCTAACAAGTTAGGACTGCAGGCAAACCACTAAATCTCATGAGTGAGTGGCTTGCCAATTTTTTTGGTGATGTATTTATAGGAGACCAAGAGGAGGATAGCACAGTTACAATTTACAATGTTAAGTGGAGGATTGTGAGAATGAGTAACATCAGTATTGCAGAGAAACCAGGTAAGAATGGGAGGCAAAGTAGGGTTGTGCTATTTGTTTCTAGATCTGTCACCCACTGTGATATCAATGGAGTAAGTGCATTCATAGTTGTCTATATTGGTTCAGGATTGGACAGTAGGCCTTATTCATACACATCTGGTCTCTACCTTTAGAATATAAGTTTTTTGACAAGTGCTTTTTCTTTCCAACTCCAGCACTTGGCACACTGTCTAGAATATAAGCTCTGAATGCTTGTTGGTTTATGATTAGGGTAATGGTGGGGCTGTGTTCCAATCAACCTAAGACTACCTTTTTGAATTGTACCCACTGAGCTTTCTTTCTAAAGAAGGGCTCTTGGAAACAGCCTTGGATGCATGATATTTGATCAAGAAGAAGATAGGACAAGAAGGCTTTGAGGTTGGGAAAACCCAGAATCATTGTTCTTTTGAAAGATAAAGTAGCTGCATCAGTGGCAAAGATTTAAAAAGATAGCAATAATCTATGATAGAGGGTCTCAGGAAAATAAACATTAACAATGTTGGTGGAGCTATATATTGATTGTGATAGTATTTTTTAAAAAACAGTTTGGTCTTACAAGAGAAAAGTCATGCAACTTCATGTCCTTTGACCCAGTGATCCCAATACTGGGTATGTACCCCAAAGATGTCCAAGGCAGAAAGTAATGACATACATATATATATATATATCCACTAATTCATAGCTGAACTTTTTGTTGTAGCAAAATTAGATGGAAACAAATTGTGGAATATGAACATAATGAAGTATTGTGCCATTAGAAAAAATAGATGAGGAATTCAGAAAGGCAGAGGAAGACTTGAATGAGTCAATGACAAATGAAATATACAAAATCTGGAGAAATATGCATAATGACCAGTCACATAAATAAAAGAACTATAAAAAGTAGCTTAAATCTGAATAGTTACAATGACAACCTTGTTCCCAATAGAGGAACTATAGATACAGAAAATTGGGCTTACTTTCAGACACAGCCATTGTTTCAGTTGGTTTTATTTTTTAAAATAAAATAAGAAAAGCGAATTGGGTTATATGACCTCTATTTCATCTTTCAACTTTAGCACTCTGGTCCTTTAATCTATGACTTGCTATCACTTTTTTTTTTTTTTTTGCCAAAGTCCTATGTACTTCTTCCACACCCCTTCCACACAGATTTTCTTCATGGCCACCAAGAAGGAGAGAGAGCAAGTTCCCATAGAGCTGGGATGGCATGTTGATGGGAGTTTGATTGTTTATGCTTCCTTAGACTTTAGGCTTTAGCTTAAAATTCCTGTGCAATAAAAATACAAAGGGTATCATGGTATAAAGGGGAAAGCTCTGGATTTGGGATCACAGGCCCAATGTAGCATAGTCCTATTGGTCTCGTATCCTTATCTTTTTCTTTTTTCCTTGAAGATAATTGGAGTTAAATTACTTGCCCACTATCAGACAGCTGGTAAGTGCCTGAGATCAGATTTGAACTCAGGTCTCTGACTTCATCTTTATCCATTCTGGCACATGAGAGCTTAGATTAGATGATCTCTAAGGTCATTTGTAGTTCTAAATTCTAAGATATTTTAAATAACTACAAATATAAGTACCACTGCATTCAGCAACTGGGAAAGAAAAAAGGTTTTGACCTCATGGAGCTTACAGTCTAGTAAATGAAAAAGGAAAAAGAGGCTACTTTTCTTTTTGAGTTAGGAGACAGTTAGTTTTGATTCACAAGTTAGTCTATGGAATCATCAGGCTGATTCAATTTGGCAGCTTCTCATCTTGAAGCAAAAATTAACAGGGAGCCAAGAGTGTCAGCTGTGATGAATAAGAAAGAGCTTTGGGGGCATTCTGAGAGACTCATAGTAGCCATTCAATAAATCCTGGATGAGTGGAATTGAATTTCACTGTTTCCTTAATAAATTGATGGTTACTTATGGGGAGGGATGAGACAGAAAACCCTGAATTTGGATTGAAACCCAGCCCAAGAGGTGGCTGCCTGCCCTATAACCTCTAGGACCTGCTGAAACAGGCATCTCTATGCCTTGAGTTATATACAGCAACCCGCTAGTCTGTTCCAACATACAGTGGGTCGGCTTGGGCTTCCTCCCCCTTTTTGTGGGTGCAACTCCGGCGCCCAGATTTTCCATTTGGCCATTCATGCCAAGTTTCAGCTTCGAGTAAAATCATCTATGAGTTAGAAACCTTTGAAGATATGGATTCATAATGAAAATGCTGAGACAAGCCAATTACAGTGGCAAGAATGGTAATCACTATAATAAGGTTAATTGTGTTGGATTTATTAGAGCTGACAGTGAATTTTTTTTAAAGTAGAGAAAGAAAATAATAAACTGATATTTAAACATGATTTAAGTTTTCCATTTAACTCACAGGAGGAAAAATCTTAGATGGGTTTTATGATTCTCAGGGAAAGTAGGGATCATAAAAAAGACCCTTTTTTGACTCAGATATTCTCTTGAGAACTATCAAATGAGGACGGAGGAGGGAGGAACTTAGGGAATTCATCCATGGAAGAGCTCAAAACTCCTCTAAAGAATATGAAAGAAAATGCTAGGCTTGCCTGGCTTTATATTTTAGCACTAAGATTGTTGAGAAAGTTGATACTTCTTAGCCTAAGCAGGAGACAGTATCCAACAAAGGAACAAGTCCTTTACTTGGATCAGAGGAACTCCAGGATTAATCACCTTCTGCCAGTGTCTAGCTCTGTTGAACAACAGCATATCACTTTCCTGATCTGAGTTCTAAATTCCTTCACTTATAAAATGAGATGGTTAACAAAAGAGGAAGAAAGGCTCGCTTCTACCTCTGAAATTCCACAGTGCTAGTAATGTGTTCTATACTCTCTACAAAATATGAAGATGTTATAATGAGTGAAAAATGAAATAAGGACAAGAGGCCCTTTTCAGATTCTATATGTGATTACTTGGGACTTATGTGCTTGCATTGATTGAGTAGGAAAATAGAAATAATAGTTGACATCTCTCTAAACTTTAAGGTTTATGAAGCACCGAAACAATCCTAGGAGGGTATTGCAGATGAGGAAACTGCATCTCAGAGAGACTAAATGGATTAGTTACAGTCACACAGCTAATGGATTTAAGTGCCAAGACTTGAACCTATTTCTTTAGAAATAGGTTCAAGGAGAGGAGGAGGTCCAAATTCATTACCCTTATTGACAGATGAGGAAACTGAGACCCTGATAGTTTAAGTGACTTGCCCAAGGACAAGGAAAGGAGGAACCTGATACCAAGAAAAGGTAAGTGAATTTCCCATGATTAAATCATTTAGGGCATATTTGACTCTGTGATCCTATTTGGGATTTTCTTAGCAGAGATATTGGGATAGTTTGCCATTTTTCTTCTCCAGCTCATTCTACTGATGAAGAAACTGAGGCAAACTGGGTTAAGTGACTTGTCCAGGGTCATACAACTAGTAAGTGTCAGAGTTGAAATTTGAACTCAGGTCCTCCTGATTCTAGGGGCCAGTGTGCTCTACCCACTGAACCTATATCTTTTGATCCCAGATTCAGTAGGCTTTCCATTGCAATAAATAAATCATGTTTTCTGAGATTGAGGCCCTAGTGTTTTTGACAGGGATTTTTCATCTCATCTTTTCTATGTAGTTGTAATTCAGAATGCTCATAAAAAGATTTTAGCTCCCATGTGTCACCAGAGGGTCCTTGTAGCACAGATGGCATCCATTCAAAGTCAGTCTGATTAGTGAAAAGAGATTAGGGACAAGGAAAACTGGTTCCCGTAGCAGTATGAACTTGTATGGATTTCTTCTCTTCTCTCTCCAACTTTCTTATTTATCAGAAGAGAAGATTATAGTAAATGCCCTAGAAAATACCCACACAGATGAAATTCTGTATTATTCAAAGTAGAAAAGTAAATGATATATTTCATTTACAGAGTACTTTATAGCTTCTTAAACTGTGGGTTACAACCCCACATGGAGTCATATAACTGAATGTAGGGTTATATATAATAGTCATATATGTGAATTTGTAATTTATTACCAGTAAATGTTTGATTTGTATGCCTATTTTATATAACTATATATCCAGGATTGCATAAAATTTCTCAGGTGAAAAGGGATCACGAGTGGGAAAAGTTTAAGAAGTCTTACTTTGTAGTATTAAAAATTCCATTTAATTCTTATGTGAGGTAATCCAGGGCCAAAATCATTATCTTTATTAACAGATGAGAAAACTGAGACCTTGATAGTTTAAGTGACTTGCCCAAAATAACATGGTTAATTAGTGGTACATTTGAACCCAACTTCTGACTTATAGAATGAAAGAATTGCACAGTCAGAAAAAAACCTTACAAATCATTTAATGTAACTCCAACCCAAACAAATCCTCTTGATAAAAGCCAAAAAAAGTCCCCCCCCATTTTGGGGTCCCAAAAATCTTAGTGTAGTTTTAAGGATTAATACCTTAAAGTAGATGTAAAATTTTAAACTGTTAATAATCCTTTGCAACTATCATAAATATTTTCTAGAAATAAACATCTCTTGGGATCATAGATTTAGAACTGGAAAGGTCATTAGTCTTAACTCTCTCAGTTTACCAAGGAGAAAACTGAAGCAAAGAAAGATTAAGTTGTTTTCCTATGATCAAAAAATAATAATAATCATTTTAATAAGTAAGATTTTCAAGATTCAATACAGTAGAATTGCACTAAGACATTTGGATTACCCTACGTAATACTCCAGTCTTCACCTAAAGAACTTTAACAAGATGGAGTTTCTTATCTCATAAAGCAATACAATTTATAGTTCTCTTTTTTTAAAGGAACTTTTCACCTATATGCAGTTAAAATTAGATTCACACCGATTCCATGCATGAGTCCTTGTTCTGCCCTAGAAGGCCACTGAGAGCAAGTTTGTTCTTCTTTCTAGATAACAACCCTTCACATATATAAAGGCAGCAATGTTCTCCCAACATCTTCTCTTTTCCAGGCTGAACCCTCCCAATTTTCTCAATCAAAAACATTTCAAGCCTTTGTTTCAAGTCCTCATACCACCCTGGCCATTTTCTCTGGATATATTCCAAGTCATAAAAGTCCATTCTAAAATGTGGTACTCACAAGTGGATACAGTCTTCCATATGTGATTTGACCAGAGAAAATTTGGCCCTTACTTCTTCTGGATACTGGATTTCTTTTATTGAAGCCAAAAATGAAATTTGGTTTTTGGCTGCTGTATCAAACTGTTGACTTCCATTAAGTCCATGAAAGTCCCAAGAAGTCTCTATCCTGTCGACTTTTTTCAGTTATTTATTTTTTACAAGCCAAGTTAGCTTCATCTTGTTATTCCAAACTGTCAAGATCTGTTTATATCCTGACTTGGATTTTTAGGGTGTTCACTGCTTGCTTCCAGCTTCAAATCATCAGCAAATTGGATAAGCATGATACCTATTCTATTATCCAAGTCACTGGTAAAAATGTTGAACTGATTGGTGCCAAAGACAAATCCTTGAGCCATTTCTACTAAAGATCAGCTTTCAACATAACTTATTAATGATTTTTTTTAGGTCTGGTCAATTAACTAATTCTGAACCCATTATAATTCAGATTATATGTTTCTATCTTGCCCACACAAATTGAGAGAGATGCTATAAAAAATCAGACAAATCCATTATATTGCACCCACAACATTCTCTGATCTATTTGTCTAGTAACTCCATCAAATAAAGGGATATGAGATGAGTCCAATGTGATTTTTCCCATAATGATCCCCTGCTAAATCATATTGACTATATCTTCACAAACCATTTCTTCAATATGTTCTAGCATATCACCTAGAACAGCACAATGGTCATTGGTATAGGGTTTCAGAAATTTACCTTCTTCCTCTTCCTGAAAATCAGGACAATGTGTATATTCCTATGCCCTCAGAACCTCTCTTTTAAAGTCCATTTCATATGGCATATCAACTGTTGTATTTTGATGTTGCTTCCCACCCTTCCCAACTTAAGCCATCATGGAATGATGGACCAAGGATCTACTCAGGATTTGTTCATTATTCCAAAGCAAAAAAAAATCCTTTAGAATTTAATCACGTTTGTTCCTCTGATAGTGACCAGGGTACAGACTCAGCCTTTGTGTAGAAATTGGGGCTTGAGCTGACACCTGAAGCAAGCAACACAGTGATGAGGGAGTGCACTCTGAGCAAGATGGACAGCTTGAACCATTGTATGGAATCAGGAGATAAAGGGGTACATGTGAAAAACAAGAAAAATGGTGTAGTTAAACCGTGGAATGTAGGATATAATGTATAACCAGACTGAAAAAAAGTAGGTTGGAGTTAGGCTATAAAGAAATACCAAATAGAGAAGCTTATATTTTACCCTAGAAGCAATAGAGAACTATTGGGCTTTAATGAGCAGGAAAGTGATACAGTCAGACTTGTAGATTAGAAAAATTGCTTTGTCATTTTTATGGAGGATAAATTAGAGTGGAAAGAGATTTGAGGCAGAGGCCAATTGGGAAGCTATTGCAATGGTCCAGGCAAGAAGTGATAAGGGTCTAAAATAAGTCATATGAATAGAGAAACTGATGGGTATAAGAGATGTTGCAGAGGTAAAAATAACATAAGAATTCAGATGGGAAGAAACTTCAAAGATAGTTTACTTCAGTCCTCTTATTTTATAGATCAAGAAATATTTAGTATCTAAGAAAGAAGAGCATAGATCAGAGAAAATGAGGTCATTATGTTCCAAGAATTTCTGAATTTTTCTATTGTGTGATCTTGGGCGAATCATGTAGTCTATTGGAACCTCAGTGTTCTCTGTAAAACAAAAATAAAAATACTTATTACACTTCCTATCTCTAAGAGCTGTTATGTAGAAGCTCCATAGGTTTGAAATTGGAAATATCTTAAGTAGTGATATTCCATTTGGATTTCAACATGTGAAAATTATAGCTTTGACCAGCAGCAAAAAAATAACAGATTTAGACCCTGCTCATTGAAAGATCCAGTGGCAATATTCAACATATGTTTTCATCCTTGCCTATTTAAACATGATTGCTTTACACCTAGAAAAACAAAAAAATCAAGAATATCAAGGGAATTAATAAAAATTAAAAAAAAAGAAAGAAGGTGGCTTAGCCATATCAGAGTTAAAATTGTATTAAAAAGTAACAATCATAATTATTTTATGTGTTGTAAGAAATAGAGTGGTACATCAGTAGGATAGATTAAGTACACAAGGCACTGTAGTAAATGATTATAGTAATTTACTGTTTGATAGACCCCAAAACTCTGACTTTTGGGATAAGAACTCACTATTTGAAAAAAAAAAACTGGTGGGAAAACTGGAAAATAATATGGCAGCAACTAGGAATAGATCAACATCTCACACTTAGTATCAAGATAAGGTCAAAATGTGTACATGATTTAGACATAGTGATACCATAAGCAAATTACAAGAGCAAAGAATAGTTTACCTGTCAGATCTACAGAGAAGGGAAAATTTTGTAACCAAAAGAAGATATAGAGAATATTATGAAATGCAAAATGGATAGATTTGATTATTACATTAAAGTAAAAAGGTTTTACATAAAATCAGTGCAACCAAAATTATAAGAAAAGCAGAAAAATGAGAGACAATTTTTACAGCAAGTATTTTTAGTAAAGACTTTATTTCTCCAATATATAGAGAACTGAGTCAGATTTATAAAAATAAAAGTCATTCCCCAACTGATAAATGGTCAAAGGATATGAAGGAAGTTTCCAGATGAAGAAATTAAAGCAATCTCTATACATATGAAAAAATGCTCTAAATTACTGTTGATTAGAGAAATGCAAATTAAAACAACTCTGAGGAATCAGTTCACACCTATCAGATTGGCTAATATGGAAGAAAAGGAAAATGATAAATGTTGCAGATGTGAGAAAAATTGGAACACTAATGCATTTGTTGGTGGAGTTGTAAACTAATCCAACCATCTGAAGAGCAATTTGAAACTAGGCCCAAAGGGTTATAAAACTATGCATATTCTTTCATCCAGCATTACCACTACCAACTCTGTATCCTAAAGCGATCATAGAAAAAGATAAAATGACTCATATGTCCAAATATTTTTATTTATTTATATATAATATTTATAGCAGTTCTTTTTGTGGTGGTAAAGGATTAGAAATTGAGGAAAGGCCCATAATTGGGGAATGGCTGAACAAGTTGTAGCACATGAAAGTCATGAAATACTATTGTGTTTTAAGGAATGATAAGAAGAATGATTTCAGAAAAACTTGGAAAGAATTACATGAACTGATGGTGAGTGAAGTAAGCAGAATCAGAAAAATATATACACAATAACAGAACATCTACAATGATTCAATAGAATTAAAAAAAATTAAAAAAAAAGTTTTATGATGAAAAATGCTATCCACTCCCATATAAAGAATCTGGAATCTAAATGCAAATCAAAGCATAATATTATTTTCACTTTGTTTTTATTATTTTTTTTTCTCATGGTTTTTCTTTTTTGGTCAGATTCTTCTTTCACAACATGACTAATACAGAAATATGTTTAACATGACTATACATGTATAATATACAACTTTACTTGCAATCTTGGGGAGGAGGGGGAAGGGAGAGAAGGAGAAAAATTTGGAACTCAGATTGTTACCTATAAATGAATGTTGAAAGAATAAACTATTTTTTAAAAGCAGTTTTCTGTTTCTATGTATAATACTGTGGAAAGAGTATTAATTTTGGAATTCTAGAATCTGAGTTCAAAACATAGTTCTGCTTTTTGTGTGACATTGGACAAGTTATTTAACTACCTTGGGCCTCAGTTTATTTATCTTTAAATTGAAGAAATTGGATGGGATGACTTTTATACATCCCTTTAGTTTAAAGTCTGTGATCTTAAAATCTAATTATCTCACTATTTCTTAGAACCACTTCAAGCTTCTTGGGATTAATTAATTCATGCATTCAACAAACATTTAAAAAAATTTTCAGACCATGGAAGTTTCAAAGAGAAATATAATCCCTGACCTCAAGTTGTTCACATTGGTTGGGGTGTAAAGGAGTAAAAGAGTAATCAGGGCAGCTATACAAATTGCTAGAATGTAACCTAGGCAGTGATGTTGTGAAGAAGGAAGGGCTGGACTTGGAATTATGAGACAATGCTTACTAGCCTTGTAACCATGGAAAAGTCTCTTTCCCTCTCTGACCCTCAGTTTCTTCTTCTGTAAAGTTATGGATTTGAACTATAGGATTTCTAAGATCCAGTTCTAGATTCTCATTCAGAATAAGTGTCTTCATCCACTTCTTGCCCCTAGTCCTAATACTTCCATACCTTCCTTCTTGCCTGATTTAATATGATCTGTATAATTTAATTCTACTCTTCCCCCTTTTTCTTGGTTTTTCCTGTATATAAAACTTTTAAGTCATCTTTAGCGTCTCTCTCTTCTTCAACCCTGACATCCAAGTCTTTGGCAAACATTGTCCTTCCTCCTGTATAATATCTCTATTATACCTTTCTCTTTATCTTTTGTTCACAACTTAGTCATAATGTCAAGGCTGAAATCTTTCCCTTATTTGATTTCCCCTCTTCCCGTCTTTCTTCCCTGTGGTCTCTTCAAAAAGTTCCTGCCAGAATCTTTCTCAATTCTGTAACCACATCAATGTGCCTTCTTTATTTCCTCCTCTTCTTCACTGTTTTTACCTCCCCACATCTAGTCCTTGCGTAGCCCTTCTCAGGCTTCCTGTGGTCAAATCCTAATTTCTCTAAGAAAATAAAACTGCAGGCAGACATTGCATGTAAATTTTTTCATTAGTTCTTTTTATTTTCTCCCCAGAGAGAGATTTGTCTCTGCTGATTTGCAGACTGCATACAATATTATCTATAACTTCAGGCTTTCTCAGTCAAATATCTTCAGTTCATCTTTTTTAATTAACCAAGAATCCAAGATGGGTACCCTCTTTCAAAAAGGGGCCTTACACAGAGAGTATTTACTCTTGGAGGATCCTGGTCCTAGATAGAAGTATTGAACTCTTTAACTTATCATGTCCCCACTTTTAAGTTCCCAGCACAAATTTCTTAATTTTTAAGTTTGATTCATGCATAAAGTTTCCTCAGAATGAATTAAGGATTCCCTCTGGGAGGATACTCAATATATAAAATTGTTAAGATATAGGACAGTTGTTTATTTCCTCCATCAAAAAGGAAATTGTTGTCCATCCTTCATTTTGGAAAAGGATTGATGACATAATGTCTCGATTCATATGCGAATTGGATTTAAATGAAACAGAATTGCACCGAATCCTCAGGTCAACTTTCTCTCTTTGGGAATCATCAAGATCCAATGGCAAGACAAAAGTCAGGACAACTGATGATGACCTGGAAAGTACTGGACCATGTCTGACCCAGCTGTAAGTGTTCTACAGCATTGGCTTTAGCCAACTTTATGCTTGTTGGAACAAATTGTTTTTATCTGCCCATATGGGCAGAAGTCTTCACATGCTTGAGATAGGCATCTACCTTTTTGAGACCTCTGGTTTAGCTTGTCTGCTGAGAAGGTCAACTGGGGTGTGGTTACTGTGCATGCCACAGTTTCCAAGCCACAGGTAAGAGTTGGGAAAAGGTGGACACGAAGGGTGGATAAGCAGCCCTGAAAAGAGCTCAACAAATTGTCAAACCAGATGTTCTAGTCCTAAACATTCCATATGCCCTATAAAAGAAATGTTTAAATACAAAAGACCCATAAGCATGCTTTTGACAAATACTTATAGAATATTTTTTCATAACCATCATTTCTATTGTACTTTCCTGGAGACAAATACTTTACATATTCAAAGACTAAATATTTTGTGGAACTGTTGCTGAATAGGCAGATTACCTTCATCTCAACTCTATATTGTCTGAAAAACGCACTCCAGATCTATCTCATATATCTTTTTATTTTTCAAAATACATGCAAAGATAATTTTCAACATTCATCCTTTTTTTAAAATAACTTTTTATTGATAGAACTCATGCCAGGGTAATTTTTTACAGCATTATCCCTTGCATTCACTTCTGTTCTGATTTTTCCCCTCCCTCCCTCCACCCCCTCCCCCAGATGGCAAGCAGTCCTTTACATGTTAAATAGGTTACAGTATATCCTGGATACAATATACGTGTGCAGAACCGAACAGTTTTCTTGTTGCACAGGGAGAATTGAATTCAGAAGGTAGAAATAATCCGGAAGAAAAACAAAAATGCAAGCAGTTTATATTCATTTCCCAGTGTTCTTTCTTTGGGTGTAGCTGCTTCTGTCCATCTTTGATCAAATGAAACTGAATTAGCTCTCTTTATCGAAGAGATCCACTTCCATCAGAATACATCCTCAAACAGTATCATTGTTGAGGTATATAATGATCTCCTGATTCTGCTCATTTCACTTAGCATCAGTAAGTCTCATCAGTCCTCTCTGTATTCATCCTGCTGGTCATTCCTTACAGAACAATAATATTCCATAATATTCATATACCACAATTTACTCAACCATTCTCCAATTGATGGGCATCCATTCATTTTCCAGCTTCTAGCCACTACAAACAGGGCTGCCACAAACATTTTGGCACATACAGGTCCCTTTCCCTTCTTTAGTATCTCTTTGGGGTATAAGCTTAGTAGAAACACTGCTGGATCAAAGGGTATGCACATCAACATTCATCCTTGCAAAACCCTATGTTCCATATTTTCCCTCCCTTCTTTGCCCCCTTCCCCTTTCCCTTAGATAGCAAGTAATCTGATATAGGTTAAATGTGTACAATTCTTCTAATTATATTTCCATATTTATCATGCTGCACAAGAAAAATCAGATCAAAAAGGGGGGAAATGAGAGAAAAAACAAGCAAGCAAACATAAAAAAGTGAAAATACTATTTTGTGATCCACATTCAATCCCCACAGTCCTCTTTCTGGATGCAGATATCTCTCTCCATCACAAGTCTATTGGAGCTGGCCTGAATTACCTCATGTTGAATAGAGTCAAGTCTATCACATAATCTTGTTGTTGCTGTGTACAGTGTTCTCCTGATTATGCATATTTCACTTAGCATCAGTGCATGTAAGTCTTTCCAGGCCACTCTAAAATCATCCCGCTGATCATTTCTTATAGAACCACAATATTCCATAACATTCATATACCATAACTTATTCAACCATTCTCTAATTGATGGGTATTCACTCAGTTTCCAATTTCTTGCCACTACAAAAAGGGCTACCACAAACATTTTTGCACATGTGGATCCTTTTCCTTTTACTATGATCTCTTTGGGATATAGCAGGTTTATCTCTTCTTAAAAGCCAAGGTATGGCTTGGTCTTTTCTTCTTGTGTTTGCTCAACTCCTCCAAGAAGTTATTTCAGAGATTATGCCCTACTAGCAACCAGCATTCAGAGCCAGAAGTTTCTGATCTCATGAACTTATGAGGTTGCAATTATGGTTAAAAATACCCATCTCAGTATAACTGGGTACTCAGACTTTCTCTGCAAAGCAAAAGGAGGAAAATCTAAAATCTCACCTCAAACTTTGGAAAATGTAGTTTCAGAAAAATGGCATTTTTTTTCCTTGCAGTGAGAGCAGCAAACCAAGGAGGCAAGCTAGTTAGCATTATGGGAAGGGAACAAAATTTAATGAGCACCTACTATGTTCCATAAGCATCTGTTACATTCTATAAGCATCTACTATGTGCCAGAAACTATGGTAAGAACTTTTTGAATGTCAATTCATTTGGTCCTCACAACAACTTTGGGGAGTAGATGCTATTAATATCTTTAATATTTTAATATGCTAGTATTGAACTGAAGTATTCTGGACTCCAGGTCAGTTCTCTAACCATTGGGCACCTAGTCCAAATGCCTGGTTATATCATAATTTCTCTTTGGTCACCCACACTCAGGATAACAAACACAAAGCTCACCTTGGCAAGTCTATAAACCTAGTATCTTCCCATGCAAGCATCTATCATTGCTGCTGGGACTTGGAGAGGGTAAAGAAATATTCTCCCTCTCTTCAATTAAAGTCCCAACTGCACATTCACATCAGAGGAAGAAGAAAGAGAGAACAGTTGTTACTTTTAGAATCCAGTGAGTAGGCAACTCTTCCTCTTCAGCTGCAAATCCTATCAAACAGAGCAAGGATATCCAGAGGGAGCAACAAAAATCTTCAATGCACACATGTCCCTTAGCGAGGGATCCCTCCAGGAGAAAGGATCAAAGTACATGCTCAGCTGGGGGAGGGGCTGGAATTTCCTTGGTACTCTTTACTATACTCCCCAACAGGTAAATATTTGCTATCCTTAGCAAATCAACAAGAATTATTTGACACATTTGTCCACATAACAGAAATTTCTCAAGGAACTTGGAGAAACTCAAGCATTATATATTTTAGTATTTTCATCTAGTGCCTTGTACTAAAGAATTTCAACAAAGTCCATGTAGTCCTTGATGACCTGTTAATTATTTGAGAAGCTCTAGTCCTTCATTCAGCACAATTCTTAGACAACTTCACAATTAACAGTCTCTTATGAGAGAATAGGCCTACTACCATAGTTAGTGGACCTAGAGATTACAATCCCCCAAAATATAAATTTGTGCAAATTCAACAAAAAATTTTCATACATATCTATCTAGTACTTATAAAGGCCTCTCCCAGCCCAAAACAATTAATAAAGAAAAACTTTTAATTAAAGTCATCTATATTCATATAAAAAGATGTTCCAAATCATTATTGATTAGGGAAATGCAAATTAAAACAATTCTGAGGTTCCACTTCATACCTCCCAGATTGGCTAAGATGACAGGAAAAGATGATAACTCTTAGAGAGGATGTGGGAAAACTAGGACACTGATACGTTGTTGGTGGAACTGTGAACGGATGTAACTATTCTAGAGAGCAATTTGGAATTATGCTCAAAAAGCTGTCAAACTGTGCATATCCTTTGATGCAGCAGTGTCTGTACTGGGCTTATATCCCAAAGAGATATTAAAGAAGGGAAAGGGACCTGTATGTGCAAGAATATTTGTGGCAGCCCTTTTCATAGTGGCAAGAAACTGGAAACTGAGTGGATGCCCATCAATTGGAGAATGGCTGAACAAGTTGTGGTATATGAAGCTAATGGAATATGATTATACTATCAAAACTGATAAACAAGATGATTTTACAGAGGCCTGGAAAGATTTATGTGAATTGATGCTGAGTGAAATAAATAGAACCAAGAATACATTGTACACAATAGCAGCAAGAATGTGTAATGATAAAAACCATGACAAACTTAATTCTTCTCAGTGGTTCAGTGATCCAAGGCAATCCCCATAAACTTTGAATGGAAAATGCTATCTGCATCCAGAGAAAGTAGCAATTAAATGTAGATCAACATATTCTATGTTCACTTCTTCCCCCTCCCCCCTCCCATTTTCTTTTTTCCTTTTCTATGATTTTTCCCTTCTGTTCTGTTTTTTTTTCCTCTCATCATGATTCACAAAGAAATGTGTATTTTTAAAATATAATAAAAATAAAATTAAATCCTGAAAAAATTTTTTGAAAAAGTTCAAAGTCAAGAGAGAGTGGTTTTGTTCAAAAAGAAGCAAGGAGGTCAGTGTTATTAAATCACAGACTATACAATGGGATGTAAGATATAAAAAATGAAAAAGGGGGCAGATTATTAAAGATTTTGCAGGCTCCACAGAGGACTTTACATTTGATCCTGAAGGTTATAGGAAGCCACTGGAATTTGTCAAAAAAGGGGTGACATGATCAGACTTTTGCTTTAAGAAGATCATTTTGATAACAGAGTAAAGAATAGACTGGAATAAGGGGAGATTTGTGGTAGGTAGACCAGTTAAGCAATTGTTCAGGAATGAAATAATGAATGCCTGAATCAAGATGGAGGCAGTGGCAGTGGAGAAAAGTAGGTGTATGAGAGAAATGTTATGAAGGTAAAATCAATGGAGATGAGAGAGTGAGTAGTTGAGATTGTGAGCTTGGAGGACTGGGAATAGAGTAGTGCCCTTGAAAAAAATGGAGAAGTTTGGAAGATTGTACATTGGGGATGAGGGGAGAAAGGAGGAAGAAGATAATGAGTTCAGTTTGAGGCATGTTGAGTTTAAGATATTTATGGACTCCCAATTACAGATGTTTGTTAGAGAGTTAGAGATGAGAGAGTTAGAGATGCAAAACTTGAAGTCTGCTGGAAGGTTAGATCTAGTTAAGTTGATTTGAGAATCATCAGGATCTATGGGAGCTGATGAGATCACTAAATGAAATAGTAAACAGGAGAAATTAAAGAGTAGATAATATGGGACAGAGTCCTTTGGAATATCCATGGTCAATGAGTATGTCCTAGATAAAGATCTAGCAAAGGAAAATGAGTCAGATAGCTAGGAGGACAATCAGACAAGATTAGGAGTGGTTTGCCATTTCCTTCTCCCGTGGATTAAGGCAAACAAAGGTTAACTGACATATTTGGGTTCATGCAGACAGTAAATGTCTGAAACAATATTTGAATGCAGGTGTTCCTGACTCCAGGTCACTGAACACCTAGCTGCTTCCTGACTGGCACTTAATAAGTACTTAATAAATGTTAATTGATTGATTGACTTATTGATTGAATTGAATTGAACTTTTATCTAAATTCAATTCAAGGGACATGGCCTCTTTTTTAACCAGCTTAATAGAAAAAATAAAATAAAAATCAAAGTTCATGATGGTTTCTCTCAAAAGTCAGGGAATAAAACCTTTTGTCTAAGTAAAAAAAAAAAAAAAAGTTTGGTGATGGGGTTAGAGCGGTGTCTGTGTATCCCTGTGTGCGTATGCATTGCGTGTTATTATGTCTAAACATCAGAACAGGGAGATTATTTTCCTGTCTGGAGAACGATGCAGTTTTTCCTTTTTGATGTACTGTTGCTGTCCTTTTGAAAAAATGTTACGAATTGCGAATATCTTCCTCCAGGGTTTTATGTAACTCTTCTCCGTGGTTTGGCTCAGTCTCCGTTTGTGTAGGCACTGCCTTGAAACATTCCCCTCAGTTAATAAAAGCCAAGTTCTGGAGTAGGTTACCTCAGTCCATGTTTCCTGGCCCTTCATTCACAGTGATCTTTTTTCTTTATTTTTTTCTTTTTTAACTGTCACATCTTTGGCTTCTTCTTAGTCTGTCTTTTGAGGCCCTATATAGTCAAACTCAATCAATCACTAATGACATAAGCAGTTTTTTAAACATCTATGCTAGTCACTATGCTAAACTCTGGGAATATAGAGATAAGAATGAAAATGATTTCTGTCTGAAAGGACAGTTTAATTTAAGAAAATGACATGTAAAATACATATATAGCTAAATGCAAAATAGATGCAAAATTGACCCAAGGCAATTGGGAGAATAGGAGAGAGAAACACTGACCACAAGAGAGTTCAGAAGAGCTTTCATCTGCTGGAAAGAACATAAACTAAATCTCGAAGGAAACTAAAAATTCTGAGAATGAAGATAAGAAGGAAATGTATTCTGGTCATGGGGAATAGCCAGGGCAAAGGCTCTGAAATAGATAGAGGAAGCTCCAAAAATGAAGAACAACAAGAAGACCACTTTGGCTGGACCATCATTTACAAGGAGGGAAATAATGAACAATAAGGCTGAAGAGGTAGGTTGGGTCTTTAAATGTCAAACAGGAGTCTGTACTTAATCTTTAGAGATATTATGGAACTACTTGAGTTCATGGAGTAGGAAAATGGTATGGTTAGATAAGTGATCTACTCGTCTTATCTTTTCAGATTTATTTCAAGCTACTCCTCTTCATATTCTCTACTTTCAATGGAGCTATTCTCCATTTGCTTTGCTATCTCCCACCTCCATGGATTTGTAAAGGTCATCCTCCATACTTGACTCCTCTTCTTTGATTTTTGAAATACTTCACTTCTATCAAAATTCATCTCAGGTGCCATCTTTCATTTTCAGCTCTAAGTCAGTCACACAATAAACATTTCTTTATCATTTACTATGTGTTCAGTAACTAGGTGGCACAGTGGATAGAAATCTAGACCTGGAGTCAGAGAATTCATCTTCCTGAGTTCAAATCTAGGTGCGGGATCCTGTGCAAGTGATGTCATCCTGTTTGACTCAGTTTCCAATTTATAAAATAATTTGGAGAAGAAAATGGCAAACTAGTATCTTTGCCAAGAAAGTTCCAAATGGGTTCATGAAGAGAGTTAGACATGAATGAAATGACTGAACAAAAACTACAAGGTGAGCATTCCATACTATGGAACTCACTCGCCTTTCTGGCCTTATTTCATATTTCTCCCCTTCAGACAATTTGTGTTCCAGTTAAAATGGTATACTTGTTCCTCTATCCATGACATCCCATCTCCCTGTGATGTGCCTTTGTATAAGCTATTCCCTCTACCAAGGATGCAGTCCATCCTTACCTTTACCCTTCAGAATTGCTAACTTTGTAGCAAACTTAGCTCAAAAACTGCTTCCTATATATGATCTTTTCTGAGCTAGAGTGTTAAATACTTTCTATATTTATTTGTGCAGATGTTATATTCCCCAAGAACAGTATAATTTCCTTGAAGGCAGGGACTGTTTTCATCTTTGTATCCCCAAACGATTAGTATGGTAAGCACTCAAGAAATGCTAAAATTGAGTTAAATTGAATTTTGGTGGCTGTAGAATAAAACAACCTACTTGAGTTTGAAGGGTGTAAAACCTTAATTCCTACAGATACACTGAGACTTCTCCATTTTATAGAGAAATCACAGAGGACTGTTGAATATTTTTTTTTTGTTTGTTTTATCCCAGATATCTCAGAGCTCAGTCTATTCTACACTTGGATCAAATATGATTAGATCAGTCTCCCTGAATGACTCTACTTCCCCTGTTACCTCTTAGGACTTGGAAAGGTCTCTTTGATGTTGGAAAAAATCATCTTCTATTTTTCTTCCCCCTCCTTATACTTGGTCCCAAAAAAATTAACAATATGAGTAGTTATTATCTGATGATTGTCTAGTTATTGGCTGCTTTCTCTCCATACTCTCCATTCATATTGCCACCAGCATAATTTAGATCCCCATCTCCTCTCACTGGACTAATGCAATAACCTCTTAATTGAGCTCACTGTCTTGTTTCTTTTTCCCTTAAAGAAAGTGCCAAAAGAGTTTTCTTAAAAGACATATATAACCACATCAGTCTCCTACTCAGTAAACTCTATAGACTCTCTATTACATTGGAGAATCAAATATAAAACCCCTCAGTTTGACATCTAGAATTCTATACAATCTGGCCTCTTTCTAAAAAATTTTTTTCTGCATTACTCAGTCATGATGTTTTACTGGCTGCTGCAATTCTCCATGTCCTTTCTTGGTGTCTTTGCCATAGCTGTTCCTTCTTCCCCCACTCCTCACTGTCTCCAGCCCTCACCCCATGTCTGGAATGCTCTGCTTTCTCATCATGGTTTCTCATAATCTGCAATTTCCTTCAAGACTCAACTCAAGAGCCACCATCATAAAACTGTTACTGATCTTGCCAAATGCTAATATGTTATTGTTCAGTCGTTTCACTCATGTCCAACTCTTCATGACTCCGTTTGGAGTTTTCTTGGGCAAAAAGACTGGATTTCTTTGCCATTCCCTTCTCCAGCTCATTTGACAGATGAGGATTTTGATGAAGGCAAACAGGGTTAAGTAACTTTGCCCATGGTCACACAGCCAATAAGTGTCTGAAGCCAGATTTGAACTCAGGAAGATGAGTCTCCCTGACTCCAGGCCTGGCAGTCTGTGTCATTTAGCTTGTTCTCTCCTTAAATACCTTATATCCATTTTGTATATCTTCTGTATGTACTTATCTATGGACAGTTGCCTCATCCAGTAGAATATAAACTCTTTGAGGATGGAAAATAATTCACTTTTGTCTCTGAATCTCTAGAGTTTAGTGTAGAGCAACAAGAAAAAGGATTAATAAATTCTTGTTTAATGGTGTGATATCTGAAATGAAACTAATAAACAAAAGTAGAACTTTCTCCTAGTCCTTCAGAGCATCATCAGAGCCTGAATCATCACTACTTCACCTCATTTAATATCTTGGTCTTATTCCCATTGATCCAATATCTTTCTATTTTGATGATATTTTGATGTTTTCCCTAGCACCACTTTGTTAATATCCATTCCCTTACTAACACTATCCTTAATTTCTTTTCTTCATTTGTAATAGTTCAGAAAATGGTCTCTTGATTTAGCTAAAATTATTCACTAGAGATAGTGTTTTTACATCTCATCATTTTACAAATTTAAAATTCAGATTTAAAAGAGAACATCAATTTAATACTTTTTTTTTTTTAACAAAGCTCCAGATAGAGGAAGATACTTATCCAATTGGGGTCACATAGCTGATCAATGCCAGTGCCAGGACAAGTATGCAGATCTTCTGCTCCCCAAGCAATTGTTTTCTTTTGTCATGTAAGATACAGATTTGGGACCTGAGTTGTTTAGTCATTTTTCAGTCTTTAGCATTTTGTGACAAACATACTAAAGAGGTTTGCCATTTCCTTCATTAGCTCATTTTACAAATAAGAAAACTGAAGCAAACAGAATTAAGTGACATGCCCAGGTTGTGCAGTTAGTAAGTGTCCAAGGCTAGATTTGAACTCATATCTTCTTGACCTGGGTTGACATTCTATCCTATATGCCACCTAGCTGCCCTGTATTGGAACCTATGTTATAATCAATAGTAAACAGTGATCATAATCATGACAATAATGCACATTTCTATGACTCCTCATGTTGACAAAACATTCTCCTCACAATAAACTCTGTGAGGTATGTAATATAGTTATCCCCACTATTCAAGTGAGAATACTTGAAGGAAAGAAAGGAATATTGATGTGCAGAAGATCACATAGCTAGCAAATATCAGAGCTAGCTTAGTTGATTCTATAATCAAGAAAGAGTACTGCAAGTAAATTGGCACATTAGAATATAAAAGGAATCAGATAGGGTCTGTATATTCAAGGAAGTGCAATTCTACTAGAGAAACAAGACAAGCTTATAGAGAGACTAACACCACGGAAGAGGCTCAGTGCTAAATGAGGGTTACAGACAAAAAAAAATAGATGGGACTTAAAAGGAAAATAGGTCTCCATGGCAGGAGAATCTTGCTTGAAAAGTATCTTCTTGAAAGCCAATTTTCTTTTTCTTACTTATCCAAGGCTACAAGAACTGATTATTTCTTTATCTTCTTTTTTATATTTTTTACTTAAAGGCTAGATTGTGTATCCCTATGAAACTAAGGCCCGAGGAAGCATTTTATTTGCCCTTTCCCCCAACATTTGCAGATAAACATTAATAAAACAATCAAGCATATTGGATATAACAGATGATAAATTTTTGTTGAATTAATTTCTAAACATTCAATTCAATTAAAGGAACATTTATTAAGTATATATATATATTATAAGTGAGGCACAATTATGGGTACTAGAAATACAAAGCTAAAAAATAAATAAAACTAACAAAAATTTTGTCTTCAAAGAGCTTTTCACCTGAAAAGAAGTATAGAATAACAGAGTTGGAAGAACTTAGAATATCATTTCATATTACAAAGGCAGAAACTAAAGCTCAGAAATGTTAAACACAGCCAGTAACAGCAGATTGCAGATCCCAAATTAGGTGTTCAGACTAATTTGTCATTTTCATAGAGGAGTCAATAGAATAAGCTAATTGCACACAGACTCTAACAAATACCTTTTTGTATGTCATGCACCCCTTTAGCAGTTTGGTGGAGCCTATGGACCCCTTCTCAGAAATGCTTTTAAGTACATAAAGTAAAATATGTAGGATTACATTTGTTTCCCTACACACACACACTAAAGAAAAAACTGATGTCTACAGGTGCTAGGTTAAGAAGAACTGCTTGAAGAAGTGAGAGAATCATAGATTTAGAGCTGAGAGACATCGTGGAGGGAATTGAATCCAATCTGCCCTTTACAAATGAAGCAAGTGAGGCAAAGAGATTGTGATTTGTCAAGGGTCACACAATAAGTATCTGAATTATCCTGCCTTCAGCACTTCCTTCAACCAAATCATAAGGCATACTAGTGACTTTCAGTGCCAGATCCATTGAGTACCTTTTCAAGGGAGAATCCTGTCATTCACATTTAAAACTCCCTAGATATAAAGTATTGTTTTTAGATACTTTTCCTGGATTCATTCTATTGGGTATCACAAACCAAAGGAAAAGATTAACTCTTTGAGATTAAGTCACCAGGATAGGACCCAGTTTGTGTGAACCTAGATTCCTTGAAGAACCTTGGGAAATAGAATATATTTTGAGGACTTTACCCTAAAGGAATTAAAGGACTTGTTAGAAGTTCAAAAGATAGTACATGCAATTGCTGAGGAATTTAAAAGATAAGAAAGCTCTGTTTGTACAACTCTTTAGCCTGGAGAGATTCAGAATCTTAGTTACTAATAAGCTTTGTCACAATTAATCAGAAGATGCTGTATCACACATACAAGCAAATATTTTTCAGCAAGGGGCAAGATTGTATGTCCAGCTCTATGAGAGATTCCTGGATCCCCCAAACCAAAAGCTTTCTTAATTACCTTTGGTGCAAAATAAATAGTCCCTTCCACCACAAAGTTTATATTCTATTAGGGGAAACAGTGTACCATAGAAAGCTAAACAAAATATATACAAAGTAATTTCTAGAGAATAAACACTAATAACTGGGGGATAGGATAGGCTTCCTCAAGGAGGGGACAGGATCATATATCTAGATCTGGAAAGAACCCACAAAGGTTATCAAGTCCAACCTGTTAATTTTGCAGATGAGACAACTGAGCCCCAGAGAGGTTAAATGATTTGCCCAAAGGGAAATCACTAGTAAATATATGTGGTGGGTGTTCCTGACTTCAAATTAAATATTCTCTCTCCATCCTCTCTTGAGATGATAGTTTAAACTGAACTCTGAAGGAAACATTCATGAGTGCATCCCAGGCAGTATGAATAGCTTATACCGAGGCATGAAGATGGAAGGTAGAATGTCCTGCATCGAGGAATAGAGAACAGAGAAGATAGAATGTAAAAGGTGTGAAGAAGAAAGTGTAATAATCTTAGGAAGGGACAGTAAACCCAGATTGTGAAGGACTTTAAAAGCTAATCAGAGGAGTTTGCATTTTATCCTAAAGATGGGAGCCACTTTACTGAACAGGGAACAAAGTTCAAATAACCTATTTACTCTCTTCTGAATGCATAGCTTACTTGTGTCTTTCCTGAAATGTGATCCCTAGAACTGAATAGCGTGTTCTAGATGTGATTTAACAGGAGAAGGAGGAAGAGAAGGAAATAAGCATTTATTAAACATCTACTATATCAGGACAGCTGGGTGGTACAGTGCATAGAGTACTAGGCTTGGATTCAGGAAGATTCGAGTTCATATCTTGCTTCAGGCACTTACTAGCTATGTAATCTTAGGCAAATCACTTAATTCTATACACCTCAGTTTCCTCATCTGTAAAATAAGCTGTAAAATTAATTGGTCTCTCTTCTACTTCTAAAAACCATAATACTATGAATGGCACCACTGTAACATTTCCAAAAGTATTTCTAAATTTTTTAAAGAATAATTAATATCATGTGGAGATTCTTCCTGAGGAAGGGCTGATTTTTTTTCCCACCCTTTCCTTTTTTAGATAGAGAAGACTTGATTAGTGGTTGCTATTATGACAAAAACAGATTTAGTAGTAGTGAGTGAAGAGGGAAAACAGTGAGAATGTAAGTATGTGGTCAATGAGAGGCTTTTGAGAATTTGAAATATTGGAGGTAAAGTAGTCAGACTCTGAGATCAATTACTAAGGCAGAATTGCAAACTATTGTCAAGAAATCCCCCAAAAAGAGATCATAAATAATGGGACACAACTAAATGGACAAGAACCATATTCCAACGTATCACTTTACCAATGTCTCATTTGATCTTCACAATAATCCTGGAAGGTTGATGCTATTATTATCCCCATTTAATGATTGAGGAAACTGAGGCAGACAAGTTCCAGTGATTTGCCCAATATAACAAAGAAAGAAACATTTGAAATAGGACTTGAACTCAGGTTGTCCTGAATCAGGTCCAGAATTCTATCCATTGTACCATCCAGCTGCCAGAGCATACTACTGAAACTCTTGCTTCATTTTGAAAATCTGGAATCTAGACATAAATACTATGCCTAGTATTATATTGTTGCTTCATATAGAATTGGCAGAACATTCTTTTTCAGAGGGATTTTCATATAAAAATATTCAACACATAGGACTCTTCTTCCCAATTTGACATAAAATCATTAATATTAATGATTACTTTCAATTATCTCACCATTCAACTAAACCTAAATCCATCTAATTACATTTTTGTCCAGCTTGTATCTTCATATTTTCCATAAGAATAGCACAAGAGACTTTGTCAAATGCTTAAAATTAAAAATTTTAGTGTGGAGAAAAAAAATTATATTTTTATTTTGGTTGTAAAAAGAAAATAATTTTTGTGTGTTAAATAAATAACACAAATCACTAGGAACCAAATATCTATGTTCTATTCCATAATATTTTTTTAAAAAAATATCTGTCACTAACCCCAAATAAGATTTTTTAAAAAGGAAAAGTACCAAAGTGGGGAAAAATTTAAAAGCATGGAAAGATGACACTTGAAATCCTGATATCTAACATGCATAAGAATTTTTTTTTAAAATATAAGACAATACAGAGTTCTAGTAGATATAATCACTTGAAAAAATGCTCATAGCAAAACAGAAACATTCATACATTAGTGGAAGAATTATATACTAATAGAATTTTTCCAGAAAGTAATCTAGCAGTACTTTTTAAATGTTAGAAAATAACCATATCCTTAGGTAGGATAATTCTGTTTGTTGGGAATATGTCCTAAAACAGTAACAACATGAAAGCTACCTGTTCAAGCTGGTATGACATTATGACATTATTTATAATTACAAAATTTTGTAAACAATTTAAATATCTAATAGTAGCAAATATAGTTATTCTAGTTGTCTAGTTTGTATCTTGTCCCCATACTAAACTGTCATCATCATGAAGGTATGGACAATTCTTATCTAAACTTTGCTTTTCACTCCAGCATAATCAAAATGATGGTGATAAATCAGTTAATATTATTATAGGCTCTCAAACAAAAATGCTGGCAAAACAAAGACATATCAGTCAACTGACAAAATATTTTTATGTACAATTTATTCTGAATACAAGGAAGGATAGAAAAGCCTATGTACTGGTAGAGCATTTATACCTATAATTCAAATGGCATGAGGCTATTATTTCAATTCAACTCACAAGTATATCAAGTACTAAATATATTTTTATTTAACTGAATTGACTTGAAACATGTAGAATTCTCCACAAATCCTTCTCCAATATCCCATCCTGGTGCGGAGGAGACAACCTTCTCAAAGGCTTTAGGTAGAGTCAAGGCAAAAAATTGTGTCTATTATTTGAGGATCAACCCAGTTAGATATAGAGAAGGTTATTACCAATAGGCTGGCCACAAGGAAATTAATTATTTGGCCATGACAACCCATGAAATGAAAAAAATTAGTCTAAGTGATCCTTGGTCCTCTCCCATCCCACTCTCCTTCTGCAATGAAGGTTTCAGAAAGGGAGAATTGAAATGGCAGTCTAGGGACTTTTAGTAAGCCAGCTTGTCTAGGACATAGAGTTCACAAAGGGAAATAGTATGGAAGATACATCACTAGAAAAAGAGATTGGATTTAGACTCTGGATGGGATCATAAGGTTACAGTGTAGAGTGGGAAGGATCCTTCAAGACCATCTAATCTAACCATTTAGTCCTTCAGTTGGACTGATGAAAATGCTGAAACCCAGAACTAAATAATGTGCCCAACGTTACACACCAAGTAAAGAACAAAACTGAGGTTTAAACCCAGGTTCTCTTACTCAAACCAAAGGTTCTTTCCATCAAATTAAACTACCTTAAATACCAACCTGGAGAATTTCTTTGTCCTATAGGTAATAGAGAGCCTGGAAGTTTTGAAGCAAGGGAATAGCAGTTTTTCCAGTCAGTGTAGACCAGTCAATGAATGCCTACATACCACTTGAGTTCTCCAAAGAAATACTGAATTTAATCTTCTCTAACAGAGATATATCAACTAGCAACTACACTTCTCATCCTAATGGGTAAGTTGGACCCCAAACAAATTAATGACGTGGTGGGCGGAAGGAGAACTTGAGCTCTTTCACATGTTAGAAGTCAGAGGCCAGAAAGAAAGGCACATTTGCCTCGGAATTGGATCCCCAGGCAGCCTCAGAGCATGCCTATAAGTCATCATCTGTGTGGGGCTGTTGTTTTATATTGAACATTGTTATGCTTGGGGACAAAGATAGCACGGCGCCTCCTGTCTGACTACTTTTCTGCTATTAAAAACAGAACTGTCTTTTTCCCTTCCCTCCAAATCCAGCCCCCACAAGCAGCTTTCTAAAAGAGTTGATCATTTGCTGTCTCAACTTGGGGAATGTTTGGTTTGCTGTATTGTGACTGTGACCCCTTGGAAATTTTTTTTTTAAAGAGAGGGGCTTTTCCCATAATATTCTTTTGGTAGGTATAAAAACAATAAGGATGGGTTGTTTGGAAATTTCTCACACTGGAACCCAATATTCTTTGAGCTTTTAACTTTGATCTTATGCCTGGAAAAAGATTTATTCTTTGAAGTAGAGAAAGTTTTTATAAGTGTAACAGTGCATTAGAACAGATAGACCATGTAGACAAGCCAAAGCAGAACATTAAACCAATAGAGTGTATGGTATGTTCCTGCTTTACTTCTCTTTGAACATCTCAGGGAAGGGGAAAGCTATTGGGGATTCACTGTTGATAAGAGGAGGAGATGTAGAGCTCTCCATGAAAGCAGGCCCCGAACTGTGGCAGGTAGTGAAGGGAATCAATGACAGCTTGCTTCCCCAAACCATCTTTCCCCAGGGATCCCTGACCTAAACTCTCAAGGTTTCTCCTGTCCACAGCTTAATCTTCAGGTTGTTATTTTGTAGTTATAGGAATAAAGAATGACAATGTGGGAAGGAACCCCAGAAGCCATTTATTCCATCTCAAATTTATTCAAGAATGCCCTATAATCTTATAGTAAAGTTTCTTAAGCTGTAGTTTGTGATCCCACATGGGGGTCAAATAACTAAATGTGAGGATTGCGAAATTATGATCTATCAATAAATGTTTGATTTACATACCTATTTTATATACCTATATACCCAGAGTAGCATAAAAATTTCTCAGATGAAAGGGGATTGTGAGTGAAAAAAAAATTTAAGAATCCTTACTTTACAATATACCTGACAAGTGGTGATCCAGTTTTTGCTTGAAGACTTCTAGTAAAGGTGTATTCACTACTTCCCTAGAAAAGTCCATTCTACTTTTTATTACACTGTTTTTCAGTACCTCAAGCTTAAATTTCCCTTTATATACCTTTCAGTCAATGGTCTCAGCTCTGCCTTCTGCTAACAAAACAAGCTTAATCCCCTTGAAAATCCTTCAAATACTTAAAGACAGCAATCATGTCTCCCCCTCAGTCTTCTCTGAGCTAAATAGCCCCAATAACTTCAACTGATTATCATGTTCTGTAGTTCTCCTGAGATTCTCCTTTGGACAGTCAACTTATCAATATCCTTCCCAAAACTGAGCCCAGTACTCTAGTCGCGGTGTCTTGATGTTATTAAATAGCAGTGGGTTCCATTACTTTGACAGCTCTTTGTTTTCCTCATATTGCCAAATATCAACCCATTCTGTACATGACCAACAGATTATTCTTCTTAAAACACTGTTTTCATCACATTGCATCCCCTCCTCAAAATTTTTCAGTGGCTTCTGTTGTCTACAGAATAAAATTCAAACTTCTTAGCCTGGTATTCAAGGCCCCTTTCCAACCTCCTACTTCCCACTCCATCATCATATAAATCTTCCTGCCAAATTGGTCTCCTCACAATTCTTTACACATATTTTTGTACATACCAAACCTTTGTTCTTACTGTTACTCTCTCGGAGAACCTTTTTCCTCTTCTCTCATCAAAATTCTATCTTTCAAGGTTCTCAACCTCTATCTTCTCATCTTTCCCACTAAGTCTGCTTCTCAGTCTCACTCTGATTTCCTATCCCTTAGCTACTCCCTGATTTCCCGATCTAGCCCTCTAGCCTATCTATTTAGCCTCTATGCTTATCATTGAGGCCATTGCCTATCTTTCCAATGATTGATTAACCACCATTCCAGAAGCTATTACTGACATTCCACTATTCCTGACCTATTAATTATGAACCCTTCCTCCTGCTCCATTCAGTTCCTTTTTGCCTATTCCTAAGCTGTTCCCTCTTACTAGCTGTTTGCTGTCATTATTTTGTTACTTTTTCACTCATGTCCAACTCTATGTGACCCCATTTGTTTGTTTGTTTGTTTGTTTTTGGCAAAGATACTGGAGTATTTCCTTCTCTGGCTCATTTTAAAATAAGAAAATGGCAGCAAACAGGGTTAAGTGACTTGACTCAAACAGAGTTAAGTGACTTGCCTAGGGTCATGTAGCTTGTAAGTGTCTGAGGTCTGATTTGAACTTAGGAAACTGTTTTCCTGACTTTAGGCTCAGGACTCTATGCACTATGGCACCACCTAGCTACCCCTCTCAGTTACTAAAGAATAGCTCAAAAATCAAACTGGCTTCATCCATTACAAAGTTATGGTCCATTCTTAGTTACTCATTAATCGAAATCTATTCTAATTGATTCAGGTCAATTCAATGAAACAATAACTATTCTCTTCTTATGAGTACATGACCTTATGCTAGGTATGCTAAGTAATGAACATGAAAATTGACTAACAAAGATTTAGTATCTCTTATATCCCCTTTTCCATCTCACCTTCACTCCTCACTCTTGCAGCCCCTGATTAGCCTTCTACTTCACTAAGCATCTCAGTTCCCTCAACTCCCCTCTAAACTCCATACTTTCCATTCTCTCCACATTCCCTTCTTGCTCAGAGGAAATTCTATTGCTACTCTGGTGCTAGTGATACCTTCCTAATCCACCTCTATCTAACAGAACTTGGTTTCAGCAACCATCCCAAATCCCAACTGGCCATGGAAAGAATTCTCTAGATAGCATGATCTCAGAATCTAGCCTTCTAGCAGAGAATTTCTGGAGCACCACCAACTTGGAGAGTTATCTTGTGAATAACTCCAAGTTTAAGAGTTCCTGTTGAGAGTTCCAGGAACTGAATCTTCCAGAAAGAAATTTCCTGATACATCCTGCTCTTCGGCTCCACCTGGTTCCTGTATTACATCCTACTTGGAGTTCAATGCAGGGAAAGGTTCTTGCTCATTCTAAAAGAACATAGCAATACCCAGCTTATCATTTCGCTGAGCCAGAGGATAGAGGACATGAAGATCAGCCCCAAGCATCTGCCATAAGACCAGCATTCGATGACACTGTATGTGACAGAGGCTAGACAATGCTAGTAGGAGCCAAATGAAGGTGTTAGTAGCTATTCAACATTGGAGGCATGGGACATTACGCTTCATACATATCTTGGCTATACAAAGTACATCCATTTTCCTTCATACATGTGCTCTAGACTCATGTGCTTCCTTATTTGCACCTTTGTGCACTATTATGCCCACTGATGCTAAGTATTTAAATGGATAAATTAATGGGGAACATGATTGTTGCTATTTTTTCTTTTTTACCATTTTAGTAAATGCCTTTGCTTTGAGCTAATTATCTCTTCTGGTTATTAATTAATGGTAAACATTTTGATGGGGGCTGATAAATTGCTGCTTTAGGGATACAGAAGCCCAGAATACATTGAACTTTTGGTAGCCAATCCCAGGAAACTCAAGTTTTGAGTTGAATATCTTCCTAATAACCCTGCAACTCTAAATCTAACTCTCTTTCTATTAAAGCATAATGCCAGTCCTAAAAAAATAGGAGTTCTTAAGCCATGAAGCTTGCCTCCATCTATATTGATGGAGAGCATTCAGAGCATCCCATAACCTTCCTTTGCCCTGGTGGCTTTTTCCATAATTTCCCCCTGAGCTTTCTTTCAAACAATTAGGAGGAAATACTCTCAACACCAGCTGTCCAGGATACACGTGTCTGTAGCCCTTTTCCAGGGTGGGAGCTAGTCCACTAGGAATGCCAGTCATAGAAAGGAAGTGGAACTAATCCTATCCAGGAAGCAATAATCTGGCATCGCTAATTCTGTGGATCATATAAGAGATAAAGGGCATGCATCCTTTTCCAAACATCAGGTCCCCAGACAAATCCCAAAAGGGCTGTTGTTGCACTCCTGCCAACATCAAAGAGAACTAAAAAGGTTTCCACATCCATCACAACCAAACACCCTTCTTGATGTTTCCCTTAAAATACACACACATCCTCACCCTAACACTAGCAACGCCAACACCCAGCTTTGGGATTTTGTGTGGGAATATGCTTCTGCCTTTTCACAGAATATTTTCTCTGCCTCATGTGAATTTTCTGGAAATACTTTATATTGGCTATTTGTGACACTCTGTACAACTTTAACGCACAACATAAGGGCTAGATAATAGTCATAGTAGTTAGTTCAAAGAAGTTAGTACAGAGAAGGTGCTGTGCTCTCTGAGCAAAGCAGAATTGAATAAGCTCAGAAGAAATAGAAGATATGCAGAATTAGAGAAGCCATCCCAAATGTTGATGGGGACTATTTGTGTCAGACCTGTAGCTGAGCTCACTTTGGTCTGATCAGCCATAGTCGGACACACTGTAACTCAACTGTAACACAGTGATGTCATTTTGGTCCTCTTCAAGAATGAAGATAACAATATACACAGTCACAGTAGTAAATATGTGCCATCTGAATATCATAAAAACCCCTCTATTATCACCTACGAAGTATCCAATTTATTAAATAAATATTGTTTCTCTGACCCTAGCTTCCCCTGCAGTGCTCATCAAACATTTTGTTTTTACAAAACCAAATAAATGACATCAAGTGGTTTACATTTATAGTCTTGTTTCATAGAAAATGCCTATGTGTATGTATTATGTATGTATGTATGTATGTATGTATATAATGACACCTTTACAATGGTGTATGAACTGTATGGGATGAGTAATAATTTTTGATATGATTTTATTTTATGACTGCAGTAATTAAACGTGTATTTCTATTAATACCAGGAGGGGAGCCCCTCTTTGAAGATATTCTGAATTTTAAAATAATTTCTTTTTAAACCAACCTGATGGTCTTCATAAGAGGTGAATTCAGAACTCCATTTGGATTCTCCTGTGTATTACAGAGAAATTCCAGTTGCCCCTACGTAATACAGGAACTCATTATTTTGATCTGTACCTTCAATTGGCATGGTCTAGGCCACCAGTTGCTGGGGCAAAGTATAAAATGTTCAGGGGATCTATGTGTTGTAGGAACCCAGAGGAATTTTAACTCTGGACAGTTTGGTTTTTCAGATGAAAGTGAGATGGTAAATTCCAGTCATCCCCAGCAGCTCAATCCTTGTTGTAAGTTCCATTAAAAGTTACCTGGGGCTAAAGGAGTTCAACTGTCTTTTTCATTTCTTTTTGATGTGGTGGCATAGCAATCCTTAGTTCAAAATAAATTCGTGACAAATTCACAATGATTTTTCCCCTTGACAGAAGGTATGCTTAGTTAGGGGAAAGGGCTACATACAAAATGAAGGGATACAATAGACACCAGGAATGGTAAATATGAAATAGAGTTAGGAGAGCATCAAGTTACAAAAGGAAAAAGACAAGTGCCTTCAGGAGAACTCACAATTAACCAGGAGAAAGGAAATACTTCATGAGGTGGGTAAAAGCCATTTGACTGGCAGGTTAGACTGACCAGAGTCAGTCTGGAGTAAGGAGAAGGTATCATTAGAGAGAAGACACTATGAGGGAGAGAAAGAGAGTCTTATAGTGGGCTTAGTCCTGAGGAGATAGCAAAGAGTGGTCTTGGAGGTTGCAAAGGTGCAAACTGAAGAAGAAGGGTCAGGGAGTCAGGTAGTAGACCAGCTCCCAGATCTGCCTAAAGATATACCAATCAAAAATGTCAAAGGATATAAATAGACAATTCTCAGATGAAGAAATTGAAACTATTTCTAGCCATATAAAAAGATGCTCCAAGTCATTATTAATCAGAAAAATCAGAAATACAACTCTGAGATACCACTACACACCTGTCAGATTGACTAGAATGACCAAGAAAGATAATGCGGAAGGTTGGAGGGGATGTGGGAAAAATGGGACACTGATACATTGTTGGTGGAATTGTGAATACATCCAACCATTCTGAAGAGCAATTTAGAACTATGCTCAAAAAGTTATTAAACTGTGCAATATTACTACTGGGCTTATATCCCAAAGAGATCTTAAAGAAGGGAAAGGGACTCACATGTGCAAAAATGTTTGTGGCAGCCCTCTTTGTAGTGTCAAGAAACTGGAAACTGAGTGGATGCCCATCAATTGGAGAATGGCTGAATAAATTGTGGTATATGAATATTATGGAATATTATTGTTCTGTAAGAAATGACCAGCAGGAGGATTTCAGAAAGGCCTGGAGAGACTTATATGAACTGATGCTGAGTGAAATGAGCAGAACCAGAAGATCTTTATATACTTCAACAATAATACTATATGATGATCAATTTGGATGTACGTGCCCCTCTTCAACAATGAGATGAACCAAATCAGTTCCAATAGAGCAGTAATGAATTGAACCAGCTACAACCAACAAAAGAACTCTGGGAGATGACTATGAACCACTACATAGAATTCCTAATCCCTCTATTCTTGTCTACCTGCATTTTTGATTTCCTTCACAGGTTAATTGTATGCTATTTCAAAGTCCGATTCTTTTTGTACAGCAAAACAACAGTTTGGACATGTATACATATATTGTATTTAACTTATACTTTAACATATTTAACAGGTATTAGTCAACCTGCCATCTGGGGGAAGGGGTGGGGGCAAGGAAGGGAAAAGTTGGAACAAAAGGTCTTGCAATTGTCAATGCTGAAAAATTATCCATGCATATATCTTGTAAATAAAAAGCTATTTAAAAAAAAAAAGATATACCAATCAAGACAGTCTAGGAAAGCTGTTTTCATCAAGTTGTCTCACAAGTTGTTGGGACTATATTTAAAAATACTAACCAGATTGGTAACAGGATGGATGAATTAACAATAGACTAAATTTCATATTACCCTATATGAACAGGATTTGGCAGTTCACATCACTTTTCTTTAATGTCTTTGGGCAAAATTAAAATTCTATCTTCAAGAAGCCTCTCTCCCCTTAATGCTAGTACTTTCTCTCTCTACCTCCAATTTATTTTGTATATATCCTAATTGTACATAGTTTTTGGAGGTTTTTTGTTTTCCTTTTTTGCATATTGTTGCAGCCTCTCTCCCTATTAGTCTATGAGATCTTTGAGGAAAGAGAATATCTTTTGCCTTTCCTTTTATCCCCAGTACTTAGCACAGCATCTAGTACTTAGATCTTAATAAAAATGTTAGTTGATTTGACTTGGATTGGGGCAGGCTTTTTATAAAAACCAAAATATGTAGTAACCTTTAAGATTTTTGTTGTTGTTGTTGTTATTGATTTATACAACCATATATATGGAGGATAATGTAATCTCCAATTTCATAACTATGGTAATCCTCATGTTAATTTTCATATTTTTAAATAACTGCTAAGTTATTTGCTGAGACTCATTAGTATAAAACAATAACATTGCTGCTTAAAAGGATAATACCTAATACTGCCCCAGTTACCAGAGAGCTATTCAAAATTGGAACTTAGGCAAAGAGATCAAAATTGTCACTAGTTGATTTGCAGGGTGCCAACAACTCTGGAGAAAATCAATGTATTGAGAAGAATTTATTAAGACATCTTTGAAAAATTGATTTTTCCCAAATCCAGCTGAAATAATCCAGAATTAGACACAGGAAACAGAGTCAAAGAGTTATTCATGTCTTAAATAAAAATAAGAAAATTTTTCATCTTGTAGCCTTTTAGGAGATATGAATAAATTTTCTTGATGGAATTAGAGGTCATCATGTCATTGGATGGCCAAAGATTGGCCATACCACTGGGATCCTTTAAAAAAAAGCAGATTTGTTAACTATGGAGTCCATCAAAAACTCTAAGAATTGTGACTTCTACTACCAGAAAGGAAAGCTGTCTATGAAGGAACCACCTGGCCCTTAGAGAATTCTTCTTTCCCTTTCTCTTTCCTTTGTCTCTCTATCAGAAGGCAGTAGAGATGAAAGAGGACATTTTCTTCTCCTTCATACCCCAAATCAGTCATGATAATTTGCTGTCTTTATGCCAAGAAGAGAATAGTCCCAAAAGGTAAAGCAAAAGTAGACCCAAGAAAGTGCTACATATGTATGAGACAGGATTTGAATCCAACTCTTCTTGTAAAATTGATATCCTGCCATATACTCCGAGGTAGCTATAGTTTAATGAGTAGAGTATTGAATTTGGAGTCAGAAAGACATGCGTTTCGAAAATTGTCTCAGGTACTGTCTGTTTGACCTTAAATAAGCTACTTTAATCTAAGTCTGTTTCCTCAACTATAAAATGGGAGGATGATAATAAATCATTCTTATATAATATCCACTTAGCAAGGTTGTTGTGAGAATCAAATGAGATATTATATAAAGTGCCTTACAAACCTGAAACCCTGTATAAACATGAGACAATATTATTATATGATACTCCCTCTTACTATATATATATACTATATATGTATGTGTGTATGTATCAAAATAATAAGACTAATTTCAAAAACAGAAAAAGCCAAGCAGATTATACCCAAAAAACATGACATGTATTGTTTCTCCTGATAACTATCCTAATACATAATGTAATAGGCAACTAATATGTGCTTATTGGCCCTTATGAAGAACATGAATTTTTGGGAATAATCATGGAAATTAGGAATAGAAAGGCTCCAAAAACTCTCAGAAATGTTTGCCAAACTTGAAGAAAACTTTGGTGATCAATCCTTCCCACTCCTCCTCCTTTTTGAGGCAATTGGGGATTAAGAAACAACTTTGGTGATCACAGCTCAGCCTTTTTTCCCCCTTTATTTGAGGCAGTTGGGGTTAAGTGACTTGCCCAGGGTCACACATGCTAGGAAGTATTAAATGTTTGAGGCAGATTTGAACTCAGGTCCTCTTGATTCCAGGGCTGCTGCTGTATACACTGTACCATCCAGCTACCCCTCAAATATTATCATTGTAATCTCCACCATTAATCTCTTTCCTGAACTCTAGTTCTCCATCTTCAACTGCCTGATGGCCATTGTCTACTTGTTGCTCTCATTGGCCTCTCAAGCTCAACATCTTCCAAATGGAATTCCTCTACCCATTAACACAGATTCTATGATCTGAAGAATCAGATCATTTCTCTCTCTTCAAAATCAAAATCTAGGGGAAAAAATTCCCTAACCAAGGAAGTAGGAGACTAGGATTAGGTGTTATTACTATACTGACAATGAGAAAGCAAAGGAAGAAAAGTATTATACTTCTACATCTTAGCCTTATACAGAAATTTAGGTCTTCTCTCATAACAAGCACTTTTACCCTACTGAATAATAATGGGAATTAAAATGTTATTTTATGTCTAGGAAAACAGCATGCTACAGTGGAATGAACATTATATTTGGAGTCAGGGAACTTGGGTTGGAATCCTTGCTTATATATGATTTAGGACTCTCCCAGTCTTTATTTTCTCATATGAAAAATGAAATAATGAACTAATTAATCTCTGAAGTTCCTTTCATTTCTATATCTGCAATACTATGATCCTGTGTTGTGTAATGGCTGATTTTTCCTTAAATTTGAAAGTGTCTGAAAGGGAAATCTGTATAACTATTTTCCTGTTTTGGTCTCAAGGCAACATGCATTTAATAAGTGCTTACTATATGCAAGGTCCTTTGTTAAATAATAAAATATAAGGCAAAAAGAAAAATAATCCCTGCCTTCAAGGAATTTACATTCTAACAGGCATAGAAAACACAAAAAGAAAGCTAAAAAGTTTGTGAGAAGATGGTAGGAGAAAATATCCCTGTGGGAGTGTCATATCAACATTTGTAAAATCAGAAGCAGAATATATTTAACCTATGTCAGATTGCTTGCTGTGTTGAAAAGGAAGGAGGTAAAGGAGGGAGAAAAAAAATTTAGAACACAAAGTTATACAAAAAATGATGTTGAAAGCTATTTTTATGTGTACTTAGAAAAATAAACTATTGAAAAAAATAAAATCAGAATTAGAATCAGGTGGGGAATGAAAGGAAATTATCAACGGGGAAAAAGAGTGCCAGCATGGCAGAAGAATATTCCAGGTTAAAAAAAAAAAAGGTCACAGAACCAAATGAAGGTACCAAGGTAAAGAGGCTCAAAGAACTGAGGGAAATTCCAAGATAAAGATGATAGGTGAGAATAGCATCAAAGTCCAAAAAATTAAAAGCAGGGCTGAGGGAAGAATGAAGTCTCTTTCCAAACTGGGGGCTCTAGAAGGAACTCACCAATGGGAGATGGGGATTGGTATTTCAGAGGAAAGAGGCTCAAGAGTGAAAAGACCACAGGGAAACTTGGATGATGCAGAATGAGATTGAACATGAAACACAGGAGCAAATTTTGGCCAATGTGGGTCACTTCTCTAAATGGAGATACCGGAAAGACTCACTAATAGAAGAAGGAAGCTACCCCTAGTGGAGACAGATTCAGGATGAGGAAAAAACATTCACATACACATGCACACACGTTATGTATATAGACATGCCTTGTTTATATGTGTGTATATGATATACAATGTTCAACATTTTAACTATTCCTTATTTTTTGATGTTGGTATAAATATTCAGCCAACTTACCCTCTTAAAATTTAGCTAAGATAATTCCTAGAGGACAGATAGATATGCATGTATGTGTATCATACACTCTACTGTATACTCTACTGTCATAGCCCTGTTTTGTTCACATTTATATCAAGCAGAAGCAAAAGCATGGTAGTACAAACCTAAAGATTACTGGGTTTGGAGTATAAAAAACTGGATTCATATTCAGGCTTTGTCATATACTACCTCTGTGACCTTAGGGCCTTGGTTCATCTATCAAATAATTCATAACCTCGGGGGTTCTATCGAGCACTTAATCTATGATCTTATGACTTCACATTTAACAAACTAGAAAAGAAAAACATTCACTTCTTACCTGAGGATAGAAACACAGGTACACAGATGCATAAAAAGCTATGTCTTGGTCCAATAATTCTGGAAACATTTTGTAACTAGGCCAGGAAAGAAATCAAATTTTTCCTACCCTTTGACCCAATGATACTATATTGGGCATATATCTCAGGGTTATCAAAGAAAGAAAGAAATGTATTATGCACATCAAAATATTCATAGCAGCATTCTTCATGGCAAAAAAAAAAAACAAAAAAACTCAAAAACAGCCCTGAAAAGAAGGGGATGTCCAACAACTTGGGAGGGGCCAAACAAATTGTGACCTATGAATATAAAGAAGTATTATTGTATAATATGAATAAAATGTGTTATAAATCTTAAAGGGATATTTAAGTTTTAGTAATTATTATTAATGTGCTATGATAAACAAAGACACAGCTATGTGGTGTAGTGGATAGAATGCTGGGCCTGGAGTCAGGAAGATTTTTCTTCATGAGTTCAAATCCAACTTGGGCAATCAATTTCCTCAGCTGCAAAATGAGCTGGAAATGGCAAATTTTTCAGGCTCTTTGCCAATTAAACTCCAAATGGGGCCAGAATCAAACTCAAATAAAATGACTGAACAATAATAAATTGTGAATGTGAGCAGAGAAACATAGGAAGACTTATCTGACGTGATGGAAGAGCAAAGAAAGCAGGACTTGGAGAATAATAAACATAATGGCTACAATAATGTAAGTTGCATGTGTCCTAAGAAAGACTTTGAACAGCCCCAAGGGAGACAAAATTGTCATTTCTGGTTGGGGAAGAACAGATATCTTACCTCAGCTCAGTGAATCCTCTGTCCATTGTTCCTCATGTGACATAACATTGTTCTATCTTGAACATATGAAGTATGTCATGGCTGACTAAGGGACATTTCACAAGAGGTAATTAATATGAGCAAGCAAAAATGCTCTGAATACTGAGCCTGGTACTGCTCCCTGATGGTGAGGTCTCAGCTCAGCTCTGTAGTCATTAATAAAGAGGAGCTGAATAAGGGAGATGTTGCTGGCAAACATTTCTGGCAGCCCCAGTGACCCCCTGGAATCAGGTGACCAACTGGAGTGTGTACATTCAGTTCCAGGAGCTCGAGCTGCCATGTTTTGGCTTGCATTTGACCTTCTGACATCACTCTGGCTTGCTACCTTCCAACTCTCCATCTGCTTGGATAAAAAGAAATGTTTCCTCCCTGAAAAACCTGGGACAAAGTCACCTGAGTTACCAAACTCATCATACTCAGAGCAATAAAAATGAGCTGAGCTTCTTTCTCCATTATTATGACTATTATCTGGTATAATCACTTATTACAAATTGGATGATGAAACTGCACACAAAGTTTTCTAAAAAGCATGTGCAGAAAGTCCCTGTTCAACATCTAAGGAGCTCAAGCAGATATCAATGAAATCTATAAGAAAAAAGGCCAATGTTGGAGAATGTCATGAGAGCTGAAAGTGTTAAGGGGTTTAGCAGAAAACCTTGGCACACCAGGAAACAAAGCTAGGAAAGAGAGAAGAGGGGGAAAAACCCATGCAAGAGAGAGCTGATGGAAAAAAAGATTGGGAAACATACACACTTTATGTGAGTTATGCAATGAAACCAAAATCTTGTAACTTACCTGGAATCCCGCATTAGTAAACCAAACTACCTCACCCCCAAGTTAGGGGAATTCAGATGGAACAGAGTCTTCAGCTTAACCATGAGTAACAGACCAAAGGGCAAAGCATTCAGGTTCTGGTCAGACAGTCTTGGCGATCTCAGAGTACAGCTTCAGAACAGAGTTCAATGGAAAGAGAACTAACACTTGTGGATCCAGAAAAAGGATTATAAAGAGGGTCTCAAACATGGACATCAAAATCAGCTTAAGTAAAACATGAGGAAGAATACAGCATCGGTGGCTTACTGTATAGAGCTGGCCTTAGAATCAAATAGTTATTGTTCACATGTTTTTCAGTCATGTCTCTCTCTTTTGGGGGTTTCCTTAGCAAAGATACTGGAGTACTTTGCTATTTCCAATTTATTTTTACAAATGAGGATGTTTAAGGTTTAAGTGATTTTGTGCAGGGTCAAACAGCCAATAAGTGTGTAAGGTTGGATTTGAACTCATATCTTCATGACTTCTGACCCAGCACTCTATCCCCTGTGACCACACCACCCAATTGTCCTTAGAATCAAGATCTGGATTCAAGTATCACCCCTGAGACACACTGGCTATATAATCCTTCTCCATGCATACAATATCTCCATGTCCTAGCTGTGATTTTGGAACACTTACACTTATCCTTGATTTCTTCAAAATTCAATTAAAATCTGCTTTCTCAGAAAGTCTTTTGCCAGTCCCCATAATGCTAGTGCTTTCCCTCTGAGACTGCCTCCCACTTATACTGTATATATCTCTAGTGTAATAATTGTGTGCAAGTTGTCTCCCCCGCTAGAATAAAAGTTCCTTTATGTCATAGAAGGTGTGTATTTCCTTGTATCCCCAGCACAAAGCCTGATCTATACTAAGCACTTAATAAATATTTGACTGAATGATTGGTCATTTCTTAGTATCCCAGGTGACTACTCTCCAAAACTCTAAATTATAGAGCTTTGGGAGAGGGGAGGATTCCTACCTTGAAATTAATTTAAAAAGTCTTTTGGGACACCTTGTAGAGTTAAACTCTGATCAGTAAGGCTAATGGTTTAGCCTTCCTGTGCCTCAGGTTCCACTTCTGTAAAATGAAATCTAAGGTTCTTTACAATTCCAAACCTTGTTGTTGTTATTGTTGGTCAATCATGTTCAATTCTTTGTGATATCATTTGGGTTTTTTGTGGGGCAAAGATACTGGAGAGGTTTGCCATTTCATTCTCCAGTTCATTTTACAGATGAGAAAATTGAGACAAACATGGTTAAGTGATTTCTCCAGAATCACATAGCTAGTAAGTATCTGAGGCCAGATATGAACTTCCTAACTCCAAGGACATTGCTCTATCCACTGCATCACTCAGCTGCTCCAACTTTAGGCTCCTATGATCAAATCTTTCAAAGCATTCTGTCTCAGAGTGTGACTTTTTGAAGAAAATATATGATCACAAAAATACTCCTATTGGCTATTTTGTCCATCTGAGCTCTCAGTGCACACCCTATCATGGAAAGGTGGTGACTTGAGCTGGTCACTGTTAAGGCCAATGTCCAGAAAGGGAGAGATGACAGTTCCACAGTGATCAGACCACATCTGTAATACTGAACTCCCATTTGGGATGCCAGAAAAGAGAAATATGCTTACCAAAAGTGTTTTCCGCTATTATAAAGAAAAGCTGGTCAAAGAAATTCTCTGTAGATGGTGAGGTTGCCCAAATGCTCTCTTTTGTGAAAGATGCTCTGCACATTGCATTAAGCCTCCAGGAGTTTGCAAAGCCTCCTAGAAATTATCTGTAATCGTGCAAATGAACTTGGTCCATTATCCACCTAGGGAAGACCAAGGATAAAGGAATTCTGTTAGCCTGACTTCAACATATATTTGGGTGGACAATCTACATAACTTATTCGTTGATATGCATAGTTCAGATTGACAGTGAGTTGGATCCAATATTAAATAGGAGAACAAGCTAGATGTTAATACTCATTGCATCTATTGTTAAAACTTTGTTTTTATGATTTCATCAAGTATGCTTCTATATATGGTTCTTTCTGTGTACATACTTCCTCTGTTGGGCAGCTAAGTAACACAATAGATAGAGTGCCAGGGGTAGAGTCAAGATAGATCTGAGTTCAAATCGAGCCTCAGAAACTGATTATCTGTATGACCCATGGTAAGTTACTTCACCCTGTTTGCCTCAGTTTCTTCATTTGTTAAATGAACTGGAGAAGGAAATGGCAAACTACTCCAGCATTTTTTGTCAAGAAAACCCCAAAATGGGGTCATAAAGAATCAGACACAACCAAAGAACAATATTTCCTCCATTAATGCAGTTCATAAATCTTTTAATGAATCTTTAAGAATTAAATTAAGTCAGCAAATATTTACTAAGTACCTACTATGTCCCAGGCATTGTGCCAAGTGCTAGGGATACAAAGAAAAGTAAAAAAAATTCTACAGTTCCAGCTCACAAATGTTCACCAAACAACATCAAAGCATCTCTGTACAAACAAGTTATATATAGGATTAATTGGAGATAATCACAAAGATAAGGCACTAAGATTAGAAATGCCTGGGAAAGGTTTCCTGCAGAATGTGGGGCTTTGGTTGAGAACTGAAAGAAGTCAGGGAAAATAGGAGATGGAGATAAGGAAGGAGAAATTCAGGCATGGGGGGGTCACAGAGTACAAAGGGATGGGGGAAGAATTATCAGGTATTTTATTTATTTATCTATTTATTTATTTTTAGTATTCTTTTGGTTCTTTTTTTTTAATTTATGGAATAAAACAAGCAATTTTATAACAGAGGATCATAAAAAGATGATTTTACATGAAACTGCAAATTGATTTGTACACTTTGATATTGCTCTTAAATATATAATAGTTATCATATAAAGTTTTTTCCCTTTTTTTATTCCCCTTCATCCTGTTGTCAGGATGGATTTGGATAAAAGTTTGTCTTTCATTTTGTTTGTCTTTCATTCCCATAGTCCCAAGATTATGCTGTCAGGGAGGTGAAGCATGACATGCAAGTGAATTGTATTTAAATGAGGGAGGACTGAGCAAGGTCACCTGCCTCACTTTCTCTTCCAGAGCCATCTGCGTCCAGTGGCCAGATATAGATCAGAATGACTGGAGATGGCCCTTATGGTTATCTTTAGAAACAAATAGGGGTGTGTGTGTGTGTGTGTGTGTGTGTGTGTGTAATAAAAATGTAAAATAAAATAAAACAAATATATATTTTTTCTATACATGGGTTTCAAAAATGATTAGTTAAAAAACAATATCAAAGGAAGTGGGGGATGGCAGATTTTTCAGACTTATATGGCAAAGAAAGTGTGTAGTCAAGAAAATACAGGCCTGTTTGAGAAAAAGAGATTAGTCCTACATATCTCACATTCAACCTCTCCTCTTCATTCATACCAACATCATCCCAGGGCCTCATCACCAGTTTCCTGGATTGTTCCAATGGCCTCCTGATTGGTCTCTATAGCCACAATTGTCCCTCTTCCAATCTATTTTCCATATGGCTAGCTAAATGACATATCAAAAGCACAAGTCTGGCTATCTCGCTCCCTTCTTCAGTGCCTCACTGTATCCTACACAAAGTCCTCTCTTTAGTAGTTAAAATATTTTACAACCTGGCTCCAACTTAACTTTCTAAACTGATTTCACATTGCTCCTTTTAAATATTCTAATTTCTAGTGAATCCTACCAACTGGTTTCCTAGGCTTGTTATATTCTCATACAGCAATCTGTCTCTGATATCTCCACATAGACTGTTTACTATGCCTAGAATATTTTCCTTCCTGATCTCAAACTCTTGGAATCCCCAACTCCCTTTAAAACTCAGCACAACAGCATAATCATTGTAGAAATATGTATACAAAATTGCAGATGTTTAACATATATTAGATTACTTGCCATCTAGAGGAGAGGAGAGAAAGGAAGGGGAAAAAATTGGAACACAAGGTTTTCCAAGAGTGAATGTTGAAAATTCTACATATATTTTGAAAGTAAAAAGCTTTAATTTAAAAAAAAAATCTCAGCACAAGCACCACTTTCTACATAAGGTCTTTCCTAATACCCAATCTCTAATTAATTATTCATATTCTAATTATTGTACTCCAAAATTATTTTGTATTTTCTTTGCATATATTTTATACATATATGTGTGTGATATGCAAAATATATACAAAGTAAACACAAAAGAATAATATTTTGGTTTTTTGTATATACACATATACACATGTACATGTACATATGTACAAAATATATACAAAGAAAATATAAAATGTTTCATATTTATAAATATGTATATACATAAATATAAGTTTATATGCATATTCTATATTTATGTGTGTATATGTTTACAAATATATGTTTGTATATATTTAATTAAATATATACTTATCCATAAACATGTTGGTTGCCCCAAGCACAATGTAAACTTACTAAGGGCAGGAACTGGTCCATTTTTATCTTGTCATGGTCAGTATCTGGCTGACTGTCTGGTATACAGCAAACACTTAATAAATGGACATGGGAAGAACTTAATTGAAATGAAAATTGAATGAAGAATCAGTAAGCATTTATCACGTTTTATGAAATGCCAGCAATGAAAGTACTAAACAAATAGTCACTAACTGGACTTACATTCTAATAGAAGGAGACTGTTATATAGTATTATAAGGAGTGGTAACCAGAATGGATGAAGTTTCTGGGATAGTAGGCAAATGGAGTCACAGGACAATCAAGTAATGCCTACCTAGAAGCAATTTTAGTATTGATTTGATTACTATTCCCAGGTCAAGAGCTGGAAGGAAGAGAAGATTACCTATTCTTGTTAGTGCAGTGGATAGAGTAGTGGATTGTAGTCTAAAGACCCAAGTTCAAATCTAGCCTCAGACCCTTACAGGTTATATGATCCTGGGCAAGACACCTAACCTCAGACTCCTCATCTATAAAATGGGGATATAATAGCATCTACTTCTCAAAGGTGCTGTAAGGATCAAATGAGATAATTATAAAGCACTTTGCACAGTACCTGGCACATAGCAAGCTCTATATAAAAGTCAATTAAGAAGAAGGAGAAGGAGAAGGACAGGGTAGTTGGGAGGTTGGTGACAAAGAACTGCAGGAAACTCCCACCAATCAGTACAGCCCCAGAATGGGAGCTAGATGTTAGTTTAGGAGACTACAACCTTGGGAGTGATAACCTCGAACTGAATGTCACGAAGATTGTGTAGTCCGGGCATATGGAATAGTATTACTTGGTTTCTCCATCTACAAAATGAAAAGTTTAGACTAGATAATCTTTAAGGTCCCTTCTAGCTCTGACATCCCAAGATTTGCCAAAAAAGATCTCTCCCCTGGAGCTTAGAATATCAAGCAATAACCAATGTCAAGGTGAGGTGACCCAAATCTCTAATGCACATCCTGCTTTTTTTATTCCTAGTCCTCAGGTATACACACACATATGTATGCCTTGAAAATAGCTGAAGAATCTTTCTTTTCTAAATGGAAACTCAGTTGGAATTCTCCAGTCCAATTAATGACCAACTTTTCCATTAAAGGAAAAAAAAAGCCCTCATTTAATTTCTTTTTAGCATTTGATTGCAGCCTGGAAAATGTGAAGGTCATTAAACCTCTGGAGTGTAACTGACTTTAAAAGCACTACTCAAGTGTACGAGTGGAATCCACTTCTGCCCACAGTTGTGAAGCAAAACAGGCACTTCAGTCTCTTCAGGTGGATAAATTTGCGTATGGAAACCATGTCAAAGTAAAGTACCAGAAGGGAAATTCAAGTTGAGACATCTGCAGGATGTGCAAATCTGTGGAGAACCTACGAACTTGGCAGCCCCATCGGAAATGAGGGGTTTTTGTTGTTGTTGTTGGACACTCATCTAATCTAGATATTCATCTGGGACTGTGTTTCCTATTTCAAGACGTTTCCATACTGTGTGTTTATGGGGAACGTAATAAACACATTTTTAGAATGAAGAACCACAAAGGGCAAAATCTGCTCTTTCTAGTCACGGTCAGGCTCAACCCAGAACTCAACTGGTCTTCACATTTTTATCTTGAGATTTTAATCTAGAAAATGTGTGAATTGAGAAAACTAGTGTGAGAAGAACAAAAATAGAGAATTACTATATATTCAAATTAACTACAACTGTGCAAATGAAAAAAATCACCAGAAGGAAACTAAAGTCTGAGTAACTGAAAAACCAGTGATGATCTTCTAGAACACAGTGAAACAGCTTTCTCTTGGTGGAAAAGTGGGGGTCTGCATGGACAGCATAATGTATACACTCTGAGATGAGGCCCTACATCAAATTTTGCTTAACTATTTCTTTTTTTTTGGAGTCAGAGTTCAATATGGGGTTGGGGAGAAAGATAGTAAGAGGAAAAGAGAAGGAAGTATAACAGAACTGACCATGATGTAAAAGCAAAAATGTATCAAATAAAACATTTTTAAAAATTTTATTTCATTTATTTAATATTTTCCCCAGTTACATTCAAAACAAAGTTGATTGTTCTTACATTTGTTTTTACAATTTTTGAGTTCTAGTTTTCTAGTTCTCTGCCTTCTCCCCACTTACAATTAAGAAATCACATGTGAAGTTATGCAAAACATTTCCATAAAAGTCAAATTGTGAAAGAAAACATAGATTTCCCACCCTAATGAAAAGGAAAACTCTCAAGAAAAATTAAGTTAAAAAGAAAGAGAAAGATAGAATGCTTCAATTTGTATCAGACACAATCAGTTCCTTCTCTGGGTATGAATAAGATTTTTCATCATAAATCCTTTAGAGTAGTCATGGATGATTGTACTACTGAGAATAGCAAAGTCATCCCAGTACACTGTTATTACTTTGTATACAGTACATTTCACTTTGTTCATGGAAGATTTTCCAAATTTGTTTGCTTTTTTCTGAGAGTAACCTGCTCACCCTTTCCCAGAGAATGATAATATTCCATCACAAACACATACCACAGTTTATTGAGCCATTCCCTAATTGATGAGCAACCCCTCAATTTTCAAAGGAGGGTTTTGCCCTGAGAAGAGAGCTGCTATGAATATTTTTTTTGTACATAAAGGTAATTTTTCTTTTTTTGTTGTTTTTTTTTTCCTGAGTCTCTTTTGATATTCATGCCTACTAGTGGTATTGTTAGGTCAAAGGGTAAGCATGAATTTATAGCCCTTTGGGCACAGATCATACCTTTTGATCATTTATCAATTGGGGCATGGCTCATTAAATAAAGCATTCTATTAGCGTTAATCCCTGACAGTATAGCTGGGGAAGCTACAGAACTAATATTATTTTCTGCATTGGCTCTCTAGTGAAGCAACAAGAATAAATCACAAAGAGTTATTAGACTTTTCTGGTGTTTATTTATATATAAAAAGTTTCAGACATTAAACCTCAGACTTCTTACATGTTCATATAGTAAAAAAGTATAGGAATAGGGTATAGAAGAAAGATCACTACATTTGGAATCAAAGGCCAAATCCCAGGGTGCAAATTTTGTCTCTGTTACTTGCTGCCTGTGCATCTTTAGACAAGTCAAGATTAACTTCTGTAGCCCCAGATTCTTCACCTGTTAATTGTAAAGGTTGCACAAGGTGACTGCTTAGGTCCTTTCTATCTCTGAACCTATGAGTCCTATGAGTATCTTATATGACTGACTCATTCCACGGTAGCCTAGAGCTAGACTTAGTAGCTAATGGATAGAATGCTGGAAATAGAATAAGGGAGATCTGATTTCAAATTCAGCCTCAGATATTTCCAAGTTGTGTGATCTCGACACTTCAGCTCTAGGTATATCAGTTTCTTCAATTGTAAAATGGGAATAATGATAGCACCTACATCTCAGGAGTTATAAGAATCAAATGAGATGTTATTTGTAAAGTACTTAGTACATTGCCTGGCACATAATAAGCATTATGTTGCAGTTGTTGAGTTGTCATGTCCAACTCTTGTAATCCCATTTGAGATTTTTTTGGCAAAGAGACTGGAGTGGTTTGCCATTTCTTTCTCCAGCTAATTTTATGGAAGGGGAAATTGAGGGAAACTGGATTAAGTGACTTGGTTTAGGGTCAAATAGCTAGTAGTATTTGAGGTCAGATTTGAATTGAGGAGGATGAGTTTTTCTAATTCCTAATTACTCTTTCCATTCACTATGCCACCTACCTGCCCAATAAGCAATACATAAATGTTTATTCCCTTCCTCTTCCTTAATCTTGCCTCCATTATTTATCTTAGAACCATTACAACAGACCTCTTTGCTTCAACCAAAATTGAAGCTTATCCTATTACCTGCTTTGGGGTAAAAGGGAAAAAGGTTGCAAGAAATGCATTTTGTACATTTTAAAATGAGAAAAGTATGAATCATTATTATTGCCAGGAACAAACAAGATTTGATAGAAACATAGTCATTAAAATTTTATATGAGGAATTCAAGTCATTCTCCAATTGAAAAATGGTCAAAAGATAGGAACAGATAATTTTCAGATGAGGAACATTTCTAGTCATATAACAAATTCTCTAAATCACTGTTGATCAGAGAAATGCAAATTAAGACAACTCTGAGATACTACTACACACCTGTCAGGTTGGCTAAGATGACAGGAAAAGATAATGATGAATGTTGGAGAGGATGTGGGGAAAACTAGGAAACTGATGCATTGTTGGTGGGATTGTGAATGGATCCAATCATTCTGGAGAGCAATTTGGAGCTATGCTCAAAAAGTTATCAAACTGTTCATACCATTTGATCCAGCAGTGTTACTACTGGGCTTATATCCCAAAGAAATCTTAAAGGAAAGAAAGGGAACCACATGTGCAAAAATGTTTGTGGCAGTCCTCTTTGTAGTGGCAAGAAACTGGAGACTTGAGTGGATGCCCATCAATTGGAGAATGGCTGAATAAATTATGGTATATCAAAGCTATGGAATATTATTGTTTTATAAAGAAAAGGATGATTTTAGAGAGGCATAGAGAGACTTACATGAACTGGTGCTAAGTGAAATGAAAAGAATCAGATCATCGTACATGGCAACAAGATTATACGATGATCAGTTCTGATGGACATGGCTCTTTCCAACAATGAGATGATTCAGGCCTAGTCCAACAGTCCTGTCATGAAAAAAGCCATCTGTACCCAGAAGGAGGACTGTGGAGACTGAGGTCAGATTTGAATTGAGGAGGATGAGTTTTCCTAATTCCTAATTACTCTTTCTATTCACTATGCCACCTACCTGCCCAATAAGCATTTTAACTCTTTCTGTTGTTGTTTGCTTGCATTTTGTTTTCATTCTTAGTTTGTTTTTCCTTCTTGGTACAATTTTTCTTGTGTAACAAGATAATTGTATAAATATGTCTACACATGTTGAATTTAACATATATTTTAACATATTTAACATGTATTGGACTACCTGCCATCTGGGGGGGGGGGGGAGGAAGGGAGGAGAAATTTAGAACATAAAGTTCGCAAGGGTCAATGTTGAAAAATTACCCATGTATATGTTTTGTAAATAAAAAGCTTTAATAAAAAAAATTTTTAATGTACATGTTGGGCAGGCCAATAATGAGGTGGATGGGGGACTGAAAGTAAATGAAAAAATAAAGAATATCCATAATATATTAAAAGAACTAAAAGAAGGCCTTGTATGTAACCCTGTGTGAATCTTCTATTGAGCACTCATGGAAATATACAGCTAAAACTACAATGGATTCAAAAGATATAGAAGAGCTAGGATTTGCAGCAATGAAGGGTGAAGACACACAACAAGAACATGAAAATGTTGACTTTTCATTAATACTTTTGTTACCACTACTATTATCAACTACCATCACTGTCACTATTAGCATCCTATTGCTACCACCACCATCATCATCATCATCACTTCAACTTTATTTCTGGCCCTGTGGTTTTAGTTTCACTGTTCCATTATTACCTGGAATGTCTTACCTGGCTTGGTTAATTCATATCCATTTACTCAATTAACCAACAACCATTTATTAATCATTTTTAATTATTCATATTTATTATTCATATTCATCATAATTAATCATTAATCTATGTGTCAGGCTCTGTGTTTTGTACTAGGGCTATAAATACAAACACGAAATAATCTCTACTCTTGAGAAATTTAGCTTCTGATCACTACCAAACTGTATTATAACCCACAAGGTTCTTTGATTTATCCCACCCCGATGTAGATAATAATAGTAGCCAACATTCACATAGAGCTTTGAAGTTTATAGGGAGCTTTTTGGCTATTATTTCTTGATTTTGTAGTGCTGGTATTTTCCTACTTTGTAGGTGAGAAAACTGAGGCTCATAGAAAAGTTAATCAACTTAACTGAAGTCATACAGCTATCAGAGACAGAGATAAGGCTCAAACCCAGATCTGCCACTCTTGATCTTCTTAATAATTTCCTGAATCAGAGATAATGTGATTAAAAAAGAAGGAGGTAGGATTTGGTGTCAAAAGATACGAATTCAAACCCTGGTTCCGATATTTATTAGTTGTGCTACTGGGCAACTCACTTAGCCTTGGGTTCCTCATCTCTGAAATGAGAATAATTATATGTACACTATCAATCTTATAGATATTGTGAAGAAAGTGAATTGCAAAATTTAAAGTCACATAGCAATCAGATTTATTATTATAATGGGCCACATTTTCTCCATTTGAAAAAAAATAAGAGTAGTAAAAATCTCCATCTACAACAGAAAAACAGAGAGAAATAACAAGAGAGAGGCAGACACAGAAATAGAGATAGTTTAGAGAGACAGAGACAGAGATAGAGACAGAGACAGAGAGGGACAGAGAGAATGTCATCACATTTTCATTTTCTGTAGAATTTCAAATGAGATCAATTTCACTTCCTGTTCCCATCCTGTACCCCAAGGAAGAAATCAGGTCATTTGGCTAGGTCTATGTGAGAATTTTGTCCTTACCTTGAACTTGGATCTCCCCTCAGTTGTGGGATGGACTCATGTTTGGTAAATACATTACTGATGAAGCATGATGAGAGCCACACATGTGCACCAGCAGGACAACAGACTGTATGAGGCACCAGAGAGGAGTAGCAGCTGGGAGATCCATACAGAAAGATGAGAGAGACTGAAATCCATTAAGGTTTTCCAAAACTTCTCTTCCCTTTCTCCCATAGGAGGCCTGTGATGTCTGGAATTTCTCATCAGGATGTAAGTTGCCTTCTGAAGTTAGAGAAGTTATTAGGAAACATGTGCTGATGGTTTTTTTCCCCTTTAACCATCTTTATTAATGTCCAACACAAACAAGGAAATTTATACAACTTATTACTAAGGTCAATGAAAGATGAGACATCCTGATTATAGCAAGTTTCTTTTAATTTTATATGTGCCACTCTGAATGGATCATGGTACTTTTCTTGTGACAACCATCCTGTTTATTCACCTTAGTGTCTGGGAATCCATTTGTATCTCCATATATCTGGATTGTCTGAGACAGTGCATCAGAGTGTGTTGTAGTGGGAATAACCCAGGGCCCATGAGACCCTATGTAACCTTAAACATATCTTTTCTTATATCTGGACCTCAGTTTCCTTTGTTTAAAAAAATGAATTTAATAAATATTTATTAAGCACTTATCATGTGCAAATTCCTCCACTAATGTCATCCATCCACCAATTCTTTATACATGAAGGTGACTGAACCCAAGTTCTTTGCCAGCAAAGAATATGCAAATGAACCACAGTTTTAGAAAATCTTATTAAAATGGAAAGTCTGTGAATATGGGTATGGTTAGCGTGACCAAAGTTTGTGGCCTCAGGACTAGCCTAACTTAGCTCTGAGCAGCTTATCCACAGAGTTTTTGCCACCAAGAAAGGAATATTTTGAGTAGGAGCAATTCATTTAATTATTTACATATAGATAGGCCATGATCTTTGTTGGTAGAGGGCATACCCATTTTTTTCAAACAAGAATTTTTCAAAGTATCAAGGCATGGGGCAAAACTCTCTACTGGGAATTCGGGTTACCTAAAGATGAAGCAAGATTTTTGGAGCTGGAAGAGATATTAGAAACTGTCTAGTCCAACCATCTTATTTTAAAGAAGAGAAAACAGAGAGTGATTTCTCTTAATACTGGCATTCAGTTGAGAACTGAGATTTGAACCAAGGTCCTCTGATTCCAAATCCAGTATGCTTTCCAGTGCACCAAAACCAAACAGGTTTAAAATTCAATCCAATTACATTAAAGTATAGCATTTATAATCATCAACAATGTCCCAGTCATTGTACTAGGAGCTGGGGCTACTATGATGAAAATAAAACAGTCCATGCCTTTACGAATCTTACATTTATAAGTGGGGGGGGGGGTGAAGGGGGAGGCAGTCCATTGAATCAGTAAATAAATTATCCCTCTCCATTGAAATATCTAAAAAGATGGCCTTCTCTAATATTTTATCAAGTAAGGAAACACCTTGATTGAATCAATCTATCAGAAGAATAAACTAGATATGAACAAGATTTGTATCTCTATTTAATCAATCATCCAAAGACCTTTGAACTAGGCATAATAGGAAATCTATTCAGATTAGCTAAGGGAATCTGGTCATTTGGAACTTGGAGTTAATAGATTTTTCATTCAAGTTATATTCAAATATCTGACAGCAGAGAGCAAAAAAGAATCTTTTCAGCCAAGAAAGCCAAGTCTTTTCTTTCCCAATCCTACAACTATCCCCACCAAAGAAGAATGCACTTCACAAGAGCCTTTGGGCTTTTTCATTTTTTCACTGTTCCCTATGGGTATTCTCAGAATTTCAGTGACTACCAACACTGCCTGCAATAGGAGACAAGAACAAACTAGACACATTGGGAAAAAAAGGCTTCAAGACTCTACAAGGAGCCCAGATGAAAAGCTATTTCATGCTTAAGAATTTTATCTTTATCCCATGGAGAGGAGAAAAGAAACTAAGATTTACTCCTTTGCTACAATATTCCTTCTGAATTTGAGCTCACTTTCCTTTGAACCTATACTGGTAAAAGAGTGTGTCCTCGATTCTTGGAAAAAATTTTGTATCAACTGTTCTACCTGTACCACCTTAGTAAATATCTATCTCTAAAAGCCAATGTAGTCTAGCCAATAATAATTTAGGGAAACATACCAGTGGGGTTCATTAGCTTTAACATTATAAAACCACTACTACCCAGACTCTCAGGTTTTTCTAGAATTCTGAGGAAAGAAGTAGCAGCCAAAAATCTGTATATCTAGCCTGCAGGAAAGGAGAATAAGTCTAGACTAGAGCTTTCATCATTCATTCTAATAGAGTTTATATTTTTATAGTGGTAAGAGAAAGATTAGATATAGATACAAATGCACTATAAGTTAGCAATATTGCAATATAGGTTGTGTGTGTAGGTGAGATCAAAGAGAGAACCATGAGAGTTTTAAAATGGAATAGATCATTTCTAATCAGAGAGATAAGTGAATGTTTTATGGAGGTGGCATCTGAGCTGGGCCTTAAGGAGAGATTGATACAATATGATGATGTGAAGCTGAACAAACAAAAAACAAAACATTCTTCAATTTGGCTTCTAACTCTCAAAGTCTTTAAAGTGTTACTTCCATATCCAAAGCATCAGACAGCTCCATAAGGGCAGAAATTGCCTAGTTCCAGAAAATATCACAGGATTTTAGAGTGAGAAAAGTGATCTCTAAGATCACCAAGTTCAACTTCTTCATTTTTTTGAATGAGGAAACTAAGGATCAGAGAGAAATGATTTACCTGGGGACAGAAGTAAAGTAGCATTCCAGTGTTTAAGGAAATATTTGTGGAATTAGTGAATTCATCGTGTAGAATTACTTAAAACATCATCATTCATATGAAATTGTTCTCTCCAAAGCAACCAATAACCTCTTAATTGCCAGATCTGATGGCCTTTTCTCAGTCTTCTTCTTTCTTTGTCTCTCTGCCACATTTGATGCTGTTAACCATTCTCTCTGCTATTGATTATTCTCTTCTTGTTTTCTTCCTAGCACTTTACCTGCCTGACCTCCCTTCATACTTCTTTGCTAATTCATCTTCCCTGGAATTCCTAACTAGTATGTATCAAGATACTCTAACCATATTTTATACTTTAGAGAGACTATTTCTCTTTGACCTTCGATTCTCTAAGTTCTCTCACTTTGTGACTTCATCAGCTCCCATAGGGTCAATTACCCATTGAACATTCACAAAAGGATGTCCTGTAGGTATCTCCAAAATCAACTACTCACAAACCAATCTCTTCTCTTTCTACCAAAACCCATCCTTCTTCCAAACCTCCTTGTTCTGTCAAAGACCCTGGCATCCTCCCAGTCATTCAGATTTGCAATTTAAGTTGTGAACCAAGGTATCATCCTTGGCTTTACACTTTCCTTTATCACACATCCCTAATCACTTGCCAAATCTTATCATTTTAACTCCCTACGGTAACAGCCATAGCATTTGTCCCCTTTTTGCCACTCATAGAGCTACTACACAAATTTAGGCCTAATCACTTCTCTTGTGGATTCTTTTTCCCCCTCAATAGTATTTCATTTTTTCAGTTACATGAAAAAATGGTTTTTAATATTAATCTTTGTAAGATTTTGAGTTCTAAATTTTTTTCTCTTTTCCTACTGTTCCCCTTTCTCCCCAAGACATCAAGCAATCTGATATAGTTGTACATGTACAATCATCCAAAACATAATGTCCACATTAAAGAAAAATCAGAACAAAGGGGGAAAAACACAAAGAGAAAAAGCAAACCAAAAAAAAGTGAAAATAATATGCTTCGAAACATATTCAGTCTCTACAATTCTCCCTTTGGCTATGGATGGCATTTTCCATCCCAAGTCTATTGGAATTGTATTGAATCACCATATTGCTGAGAAGAGCCAAGTCAATCTAGTTGACTATCATACATTCTGGCTGTTACTGTTTGCAGCATTCTCTTGGTTCTGTTTACTTCATTTAGCATCAGTTTATCTCACATGGACGCTTCCAATAACCTTCAAATTTGTCTCCCAGCCTCAAATTTCTTTATACTCTAATTCAGCCTCATGATTTTTCCTAAGGCATAGATATAACCATGTTATTTTCCTATTCAATAAACGTCAGTAGTTTCTTATTCCCTGTAGAATCAAATATAGACTCCTCCATTTGGCATTTAAAACTTTTACAATCTCTCCCCTTCCCAATGTTCTATTCTTCTTAGACATTCTTCTTCCCCTCAATATTCTTTATGGTCCAGTCATAGTATCTTTCTTGTTCTCCCTCATTCAAAATCCCATTTCTAGTCTCTGTATCTTTGAACTGATTGCCCATTTGCTTAAAAAGCTCTTTTCCCTCTCATCTGCCTCCTGGTATCCCCAGTTTCTTTCAAGATTTTCTCAAGCTCCATTCTGTTTGAGACCTTTCTTGATTTCCTCAGAAGCCAACACTTTCCCCTCCAAGGTTATCTTGTATCTGCTTTGTTTGTATCTAGCATATAGCTATCTATATATGTACACATTGTCTTACTTGTTACAATGTTTTTGTTTTTTCTTCCTTATCAAAGAGGGCCATGACATCAGAAAGGTAATGCCATGCAATACAAGTGAATTGGATTTAAGTCAATAGCCTCTTTTTCTCTTCTAGAGTTATCTGGATTCAGTGGCAAGACATAGATTTGGATGACTGAAGATGGCTCTGGATATAGTGGGAAACCCTTGAAGATCTTTAACAGCAGCAATATCCATCACTCATTAAGCCTAGGTAAGAAATGAGGTGGAGAATTATCTCTTTTACCTAGTCTATGTATGTGTGTGTAAAGTTGGGAGGGAAAGACTCTCAAGGTTTTTTATCAAAACAGAAACAATTGCTATTTACATTCACTCTGGGTGAATCAGGGCCCAAAGAATGACCAAATGGGGCTTGGTCTGGGACCTATATGGGTCAATCAAAGAGACCCAGAATGATTTGTGTTGAAGGAGCATGGTTCTTAAAAAAGAAATCTAGCCCCTAAGCCCTAAGATATTTTTTGATGTTTTAGCAATCAAAATTTACATATCTTTGAGCAGAGTACCCACACATAAAGGGATGATACCTTATATAAACAGAAGAAAGGAAAGGAAAAGCAGAACAAAACAAAAAGAGCTATATTGTACAACTGAGTCCCTATGAACAGTTCCTACTACTATACAGAGGTTTTTTTTTTTTTTAACCCTTCATTTAATTTTTTTTAAATTTTTAATAAGTGTTTTTATTTTCAAAATACATACAAAGATAGTTTTCAACATTCACTTTTGCAAAACCTTATGTTTCAAGTTTTTCTCCCTCCATTTCCCCACCTTTCCCCTTTAGATAGCAAGTGATCAAATACAGATTTAATGTGTGCTATTCTTCTAAATATATTTCTACATTTATCATGTTGCACAAGAAAAATCTGAACAAATGGGGAAAAAAATAAGAAAAAAAAAGGCAACCAAACAAACAACAAAAAAGGTAAGAATATTATGTTGTGATCCACATTCAATCCCCTACTCTTCATTCTCGAAGGGACCATGTCATCAGGGAAGTGGTGCCATGACAAGCAAGTGAATTGGATTTAAGTAAGGGAGGATTATGCAAAGTCACTAGCTTCACTTCCTCCACCAGAGACATCTGAATCCAGTGGATCATGATACCTGGAAAGGGCTCTTATGATAAAAAATCTTAGAGGGCAAAGGATTGCTTCAATATTATCTTTGTATGAGAGTAGAATAGTGTCTGGCTCATAATAGGCACTTAATAAATATTTGCTTACTGATTGGCTAATCATCTTTCTGTGGAAAAATAGCATCTCAATGACTCAATAAATAGAGTTCCAGGCCTGAGTCAGAATGACTTAAGTTTAAATCTGGCCTCAAATATTTATTAGTCATGTGACTGTAGGAAAGTCACTTTATCCTGTTTGCCTTAATTTCCTTATCTGTAAAATGAGTTGGTGAAGGAAATGGCAAAATACTCCACTATCTTTGCCAAAAAAAAATTTTTTTTAAAGCCCAAATACAGAAATATAGAATCAGATGTGACTGAATGACTGAACAGTTGTGACCACAAATGGAAAGACTTTATTGCCAGTAGCAAATATGTCCTTCTGTTTCTCTTTACACATCTAGACTTCTCCATAGAAAATACAACTGTGATTATGCAGGCAGACAGTCTGATCATGTGCTAAACTAAATGATCCCCCAAATTCATTTTGCTATATGAACCCAAGTGACTGGGGAGCTTGCCACATGACTATGTGACTGCCCACACACAGATCTTTAGCTCAGCCCATCTGTGCAGGCTATATGGCCATGTTCACTGACATATCTATAAGCCTAATGAGAAATGTTCCCTCAGACTGGGCCCCATCACTTGGCATCAGTACATAGAAGCCCAGCTGCAGGTGTCATCTTCCAGCAAACACCAAAGGCACCTAGACCAATAAAGTCCCAATGAGCAATACAGGCAAAACTCAGATGTCTCGGCGCACTAAGGAGAACAGCATGGCCTCAGCCATGGGCCAAAGAACATCGAAGGACCATTCAGTTCATTAAAAACTAAAGCTGGTCCATATGGGATTCAGCCAAAGCCTACTTCTCATGTTTCTCTGGGCTCACACACCATATCATTAGAAAGAATTCTTGGAGAAATCAGCAATTCTCTGGAAAACTCACTTCCTGCCCAGGAATGAGGTAGTGAGAATGGACCTGCCGAGACTAATATCATTCTTGAGGAATTTTTCTCATGTCGTTCCCATTTAAGGGCCTAGAGAAGGTCTTATGAAAGGGGAAACTCCACATCTCTATTACTAAAGATCCAGGACTCCCAGGGGGCAGAAAATTAGATGAAAATTTAGAATGTAATAGGAACCCAGAGTTTTTTAGAGGCTCTGTGTCCTTGGCCATTCAATCCCCCCAGGACCTAGTTTATATGAATAAGGCCTAGGACCAGATGGCAGACGTAGATATGCCTATTTTGAGAGGGTAGAATAGAAGGGGAAAGGGCAGAAAGCTCTTTTAGTCCTATGGTCAGTCCTAGGGAAGGTGGGAAAGTTATTGCTTTATGTACAGCAGTCCAGCCATCCTCCTTGGATAGATATTTGACCCTTTATTACAAGTTTATTTATTTATCATTTATTACAAATGACTTTATTACAAATGGGGCAGAGCTTCTCCATGGGAATCAAGGTAAGAAGCATAAGGATTAATATCTCCATTTTACAGATGAGGAAACAGATCTTAAGAGAATCTGTGACTTACACAAAATGACTCAACTGTCTTTGAGTGGTACAGTGGATAGAGAGACCAACATGAAGTCAGAAAGATGCATCTTTCTGAATTCAAATCTGGTCTTAGATACTATTAGTTCTGTGACCTTAGACAAGCTACTTAACTCTATTTGCCTCAGTTTCCTCATCTATAAAATGAGCTAGAGGAGGAAATGGCAAACTACTCCAGTATCTTTGCCAAGAAAAGCTCAAATCGGATCATGAAGAATCATTGTCAAATATCATTACTATGTTAGTTTTACTGACCATTTTTCTCTCTCTTTCTTTTTAAGTCTGTTACAAAGGATAATTTGTTGAGTCAAGAAGGAGAGTGATATATCTGGAGATGCCTTTTGTCTCTATAATATTTACCAATAAAAAGAATACAAAATTTTAAAGAGGCATCAATTTAACATATTTTAAACCAAGTCTAAGTCTATTTAATGTGAATAAATATAAAATCCTAGACTTAGGTTCAAAATGTTAGTTCCATATACAGGATGGAGGCAATCTGGCTTCATGTGAAGTATATCTAAGGGTCTCAATGGTCTATGATTTCTAACAGTATAATACAGCAACCAACCATACCCCAAATAGTGAGATCTTAAGCTGCGTTTTTTTTTTTTTAAAGTGTCTAAAGAAAAAACAACAGAAATGTAATAATCCCACTCTATTCTGTTCTAATCAGATGGAACATTTTCTTCAGCTAATAATAATATTATTAATGGCTAATATTCAGATAGCATTTACTATATGATAGGCACTATGCTAGGTGCTTCACAATTATTATATAATCTTATCCTCACAAAAACCCTGGGAAATATTGCTACTGTCAGCCCCATTTTACAAGTGAGGAAACTGAGGCAAACAGGAACAAGATAACTCGCCTAGGGTCATCCAGCTAATAAATTTCTGGGATCAAATTTGAACTTTGAACTTTGAAATTTGAATTTTTGAAATCCCAACTCTGGATCAAGCACTCTGTCCATTTACACAATCTAGCAATTCTGGTTGCCCCCTCATTTTAACAGATCTCTAAGTATTTGAAAGTGGAAAAGAGGGAGTAAAGGCATTATCTAAGAAATGCATGATTTAGAAAGAAGATGGGTTGGTCACATATCAAGAGTAAAGAACAAATAAGCCAAGTATTATCCTGGAATTCTCAAAATGTCAGATGAAAGTGAAGAAAGTACTGATGGGGTTGGACCACACTGGTGTACAAAATAAGAAGACATGATCAGTACCTTTGGAAGGAACATTCAAATGGATAAGATCATAGATATATTTTGCAATATTTGAATATCCCCAGCATCTAGCCCAGAGCCTTGTGCATAGCAGGCCCAGCATATTGTATTAGTGTTTATTTATTTTGTCAAATTGGATTGAAATGAACCAGATGACCTTTAAGGTCCCATTTCACCTTGGGATTGAGGATTCTTTAAAGGAAAGATTTTTATTGAAGAAGGATCTGAACCTTGTGCTAGGTACAGTAATATGTAAGTACATGTTGAGTTTCCTTTGCAAGGAAACCATTTGCTTTTTGCCTTTCAAACAATTAGTTGGCATACTTTCAAAAATTTGCAGGCAGATCACTCCAAAGACAGAATTAGCAGCTTCTACTTTACATTTGGCATGAAGTCAAAGCAGTCATTCTTCAGCATTATTGAAGAACATCAGTACAGCTATTTGCTGCTGCCTTCTTTGAGGTATGCAGGTTTTCTTTTGTCTGTGCAGTACTAAGATGGGTCATTTGGTGTGGGCAGGAGTGTGCTATAATGAACCCCTATTAAATCCACAATATTTCCATCAATCTAGCCCCAGAAAAGCAGCCTTATTTCCTCAATGACCAGAAATGCTATCATGCATGCTGGAGCTACAGTGTCTGAAGTTTATTGCTAATTTTGGGATGTAAAATGGTGCTGGTCTCTTAAGGACACCTTTAGGATCAAAAGTAAATTTATTAATTAACATGCACTTCAAAATGGAAATCTTCACTCTTAATGGATTTGGACACTTCAGGCTTTCATGTAGGCTAGAATCATTCTGAAGAGTTTTTGCTGTTGGAAACTGGAAACTGAGTGGATGCCCATCAGTTGGAGAATGGCTGAGTAAGTTATGGCATATCAATGTTACAGAGTATTATTGTTCTGTAAGAAATGATCAGGAGGATGATTTTAGAAAGGTCTAGAGAGACTTACATGAACTGATGCTAAGTGAAATGAGCAAAATCAGGAGATCATTGTACACAACTACAGTAATATGATATGACGATCAATTCTGATGAATGTGACTCTTTCCAACAATGAAATGATTGACACCAGTTCCAGTGATCTTGTGATGAAGACAGCCATCTACATTGGAAAAGAGGAGTGTGGGAATTGAGTATGGATCACACCATAACATTCTCACTCTTTTTGTTGTTGTTCACTTGCATTTTGTTTTCTTATTTGTTTACTTTCTTTTTTTTTATCTGATTTCTCTTGTGCAGCAAGAGAATTGTATAAATGTGTTTATTCATATTGGATTTAACATATATTTTAACATGTTTAACATGTATTGAATTGCTTGCCATCTAGGGGAGGAGGTGGGAAGAAGGAAGAGAAAATCTGAAACACAAGGCTATGCAAGGCTCAGTTTTGTCAAATTATCCGTGCCTGTTTTGAAAATAAAGAATTTATTAAAAAAAAAAAGTTTTCACTGTTAAAAGCCTTTTAGCCTTAAATAAAATAACTAGCCACTTAGTTCCTTCATTACAATATGTATGTGTATATATCCCATGTTCTCATGCATGTCTCCCTCTCATGCCTCAAACTGGCTTGGAAGAGAGCTGGTATTTCAGGGAGAGAAGCCTGTGCCATTAGAAAATACAATTTAAGTAGGTTCTAGGAAGCTGACAAAGTATTTCTCTGTTATCCAGGAAAACAAAATTTAGTTAAGAGTAGAAAAGTTTGTTACTAGTATGGTTGACTACTAGGTAATGAAAAGAAAGATTATAGCTACCCATATACATATAAATACAGCAATATTTAAATAATTTCATGAGCATTGTTATTTTGTCTATTCATACAGATCACCACAAATGCTTTCGTAAGTTAATATGCTTTTTAAAATCATTATTTGATGGTCAGCCTTCTGGTGATATGTCTTTCTGAGCTTAGGGAGATCAATGTTTAAACAACATACATAGGATCTTGTCACCAGACTCCCTTTTTTGATGTTGTCCACTAATTTTAGTCTTGTCTGACTTCATCACCCCATTGGGGATTTTCTTGGCAAAGATGCTATAGTGTTTAGCCATTTCTTTCTTCAGCTCATTTTTACAGTTGAAGAAACTAAAACAAACAGGGTTAATTGACTTGGCCAAGGATACATAGCCAGTAAGTATCTGGGGTTGGATTTAAATTAATATCTTGTTAAATCCAATCCTGGCACTCTGTCCATTGTACCACCTAGCTTCCTGACTAGACCTCTTTTAAATATACCAACAGCTTGTGTCCTAGAGACTTGAAGAAGCCCAGGATTATACTGCCAATTAGATTATAACTTCTTAAGGGCAGGCATTGTTTCATGCCTTTCTTTGTGTCCCTAGTACTTAGCACAGTGCCTGATACATACATTTAAAAAATGCTTATTGATTATCCAACATAAATCCATATCCCAAACATCTGAATTAGCTGTCAAAGAATAGGAAGATGGTCAGAGCATTAGTAGATAAGATATTGTGTTGGTCAAAGAGAATTCTCTGCCCTCTTCTCATTGTACTATGAAGCCCTCATTGTTCATGTGAATGAATAAATAAGTAGTAAGCACTTAAAAGAAAAGTCATGGTCACCTTTATATCATAAAGAGTATGAGAGATATCTATTAGTGTATAATATACATTATTTAAAGTTATGTGACCTAGTAGGTTTTTTTATTCCAGAATGTTACAGATGAGGGTTTTCAATGAGTGAAGAATACAGGTCTAAATTTGAGTGGATCTCCTACAAACTGAAATCTCATGAAATTCCAACCACTTTGGTGAGTTATTTGTGTAAATGTCTTATCTATCAGAACATAATCTCCTTGAAGGCAATGACCAAGATTTGTTTAACCTTTGTAACACCCCAGTATCTAGCACAGGATCTTATACATAGACATGAATCATAAAAGTGTTAAAAAAAAAAAAAAAACTTACATGGCAACACATTAATCAGGTGACCAAGATTTCCATTTGCCCTGGTCAGCATAAGGAAATTAAGGTAAGGGACCACCTGCTCAAGAAACAGAAGCGTTTCCATAGGAAATAAGCTCTAACACTAGTTACTCATATTTCTGCAGTGTTTTAAGTTTACAAAGTATTATAATCACAAGAGACCAAGTAGTATAATGGCCCAGCTTCAGCATCCAGATGATCTGGATTTAAATCCTGCCCCAGATCCTAGGCAGGCAGTTTAGCTAGGCAATACTCTTAAGACTTTCAATTGCAGAATAACAATGCTGCTGCATTAGTAAAAGGCATTTTCCCAACCATAAATTCCCTACACCACTGAATCAAACATACACACATACACAAAAGAGAGACTTAAAAGGAGCTAAATGAGTCAATAATTTTTTATACACAGACACCTTTTACTTATTTTAAAATTTTTATTAATTTATTTTAATACACATTGCTTTATGAATCATGATGGAAGAGAAAAATCAGAACATAGGGGAAAACAATGGCAAAGGAAAAAAAACAGGAAAAAAGTGAACATAGCATGTGCTGATTTACAATTTCCATAGTTTTTTTGTTTTTTGTTTTTTGTTTTTTTTTTTTCTGGCTGCACATGGCATTTTCTGTCCAAAGTCTACTGGGATTGCTTTGGATCACTGAATCACTGAGAAGAATTAAGTCTTTCCTAGTTGCTCATCACACATTTTTGCTGCTATTGTGTACAATGTATTCCTGGTTCTGCTTGTTTTGCTCAGAATCAGTTTGTATAAATCTTTCCAAGCCTTTCTAAAATCAGCTTATTCATCATTTTTTATAAAATAATAATATTCCATTGCTTTCATATACTAAAGTATTTTCAGCCATTCCCCAATTGATGGGTATCTACTCATTTTCTAATTCTTTGTTACCACAAAACAAATGTTATAAACATTATTGCACATGTTTTCCCTCCTTTATGATTTCCTTGGGATACAGACCAAGTAATGGCAGTGCTGGGTGAGCTAAATGACTCTTAATCATCACTATGCTGCTAGAAATACTAAAGCTTCTACATAAGAGGCATTGTGTTTAATTCTGCATTCTTCATTTTTGAAATCTTTGCTATAAGCTAGAGGAAAAGAGTGATCAGGATGAAAAGGGGCCTTGAGTTCATGTTAAAAGCTAATAAGTTTAAGGAACTGGGAATGTTTAGCCCAGAGAAGAAAAGACTTGGGATGGTAACAAGTTGTGTTCAAATATTTGAAGGCCTGTCATACAGAATCAGATTCTAATCCCTGAGGACAGAATTTTGTGGAGAAGAAAGAAAGAAAGAAAGAAAGAAAGAAAGAAAGAAAGAAAGAAAGAAAGAAAGAAAGAAAGAAAGAAAGAAAGAAAGAAAGAAAGAAAGAAAGAAAGAAAGAAAGAAAGAAAGAAAGAAAGAAAGAAAGAAAGAAAGAAAGAACTGAAGTAGTAGGGTAGGGTAAGAGAAGAGAGTGCAAATATAGGCTGGAAGTAAGAAAATGCTTCATAACAATTACAGCTATCTAAAAAAATAGAATGGTCTGCCTTTTAGGATGTGGTAAATTCCCCACCACTAGACCTCTTAAGCAATTACAGAATGACTATTTTTCAGGTATGGTACAGAGAGAATATTTATTCAAGTACAGGCGGGCTGGCTTGCCCTTGAAGGTTTTCTCATTTCTGAGGGTCTGTGAATCCAAAGAAGGTAAGTGTTCTTTTTACTAAGCATGATACTTCTCAGGCTTACCTGGACAACTATACATCCTGGTCCCTGGACATTCTGAAAGTCCAATCTATAGTCATTCCCTAGAGGTATGCATTTCTGCATGAAACAAGGAATTGGTTGAAACCAAAAGGGAAAAGAACTACTCTTTATAAAGGAGCAGCCAAAGTATCAGAGTGCCTCTTAATGAGGTGGTCATTCTGGAATGAATTGCCATAGAGGACTAAAAGCCCCTATGGACCTCTTCTTGTGGTCCTTTGTCTATACTGGTAACCCATAAGAGTGATCTGGCCACATTTCTATTCTTCCTGTTGCCCTTTGCTTTCTACTTGATCAGTTCTTTCTGGACTTATCCTCAAATTCCCCAGCACAAAAATACTTGTGGAAGAATATGAGTCCAAAGCAGATCCTCCAGAAATGGAAACCAGCAACCATGTAAATGAGAGCTTTCCAGATGAATGCAAGAGAAAGAGATGAAAGACAAGATCGTGCCCTGGAAACTTTGAAGTCTGGAAATTTTCCACAATAAAAATATTTTAGAACTGTAGGTAACAAGATGGCCAATATAAGGTGTGTCTCTACTTACATACCATAAAGCTATTACTCAAACCTCATTTGAGGGAAGGGGAGGGTGTGAAGTTAAAGACATCTCTAATCAATTAAGCAATGGATATTTATTAAGCACTTACTATGTGCCAGGAGCTTAGTAGCATGAAGTTAGAAAATAATAACTGATATTTAGGAAGCACTTTAAGGTTTATAGAGTTTTTATAGACACCATTTTATTTGATTGTCACAAAAATTCTGTAAGCATGGTATAAACATTATTATTTCCATTTTGAAGACAGGAAAACTGAGGTTTAAAAAACTAAAGTGACATTCCCATGGATTCATGGCTAATAAAGAGGTGGCAAGTCAAGACCAAAGGAAGAAAGTGGAACCCAGGACTTTTCTTGACTGCAAGTCTAGCATGCCTTCCATTCTCTCATGTGACCTCTCTAAAGGCAGCAAGAAGAAAAAAATCACTGAATGTCTGGATTCAGAATATAAACTAAAGAAAGCCAGAGCAGAATAGGTCAACTGTGATCATATTGCCCCAATCCCTCATCTGACAGAAAAGGAAACTAAGGCTCAGAGAGAAGGGACCTGTTCAAGCTAGGTGATGCAGTGGATAGAGCATTGCACTGAAAGTTATTAAATTCTGAGTTCAAATTCTGCCTGAGATATTTCCTAGCTCCCTGAGAAACACACTCCATTAGCCTTAGTTCTTCATTTGTAAAATAACATAATAAAATAACAGTAGGTTTTTGTGAAGATAAAATGAGTTACTATTTGCGAGTTATTTCATAAATCTTAAAGTATTCTATAAATGCTAGCTATTGTTATAACTGTGAGCTGAAAATTGAACCCAAATCTTCCAAGTCCAGAGCTCTTGCCAGGACAGCATAATGGACATGTGAATATATACTTTAAAAATGGATGTAGAGATGACAGAGAATTTAATTTTTAGGAAGCAACAGGAAAGGAACAAATAAGCTAGTTCAGTTTTTTGTTTTTGTTTTTCAGATGAAGAGTCTTGGTCTAAAATTTCAAGTGAAGGAAGAATTCCATCAACAAAAAGCTACTTAAAGGAGTGAATAGTCATTGTAAAAGGAGTTGTGAAAAGATGCTCCTAATACATTATTGGTGAAGCTGCAAATTGTCATAATTATGCTGGAAAACAATTTTGAATTATACTAAGAAAGGGACTAATATATCTATACGTAGATATCCTACTGCTATCCCTATACCTCAATAAAATCAGTGTCAAAAACAAAGTCCTCACATTCATCAAAATATTCATAGAAGCACTTTCTTATTAGGAGAAAACTAGAAACAAAGTAGATGCACTGACTGGGGAATAACTAAACAAACTATGGTAGATAAATGTAACAGAATATTATTGTTTTGTAAGAAATGGCAAACAATGACTATAAAGAAACACAAAAAGCTCTATTTGAACTGATACAAAGTAAAAACCAGAAATATATCCACAAAGACTACAGCAATACAACCAGAAACGACAAAATCATTAATATCCCCAAATGATCATATTTAGTCCCCAAAAAGAAATATGGGAATGTTTCCTATCACTTCTTTTCAGAGGTGGGGGATAGAACACTATGCAATATCAATTGCAGTGGCAAGTTGTTTGCTTGTTTGTTTTTGATATATTATTATTATGGACCATTTTTTTTGATTCTTCATTGTAAATGATAACTCTCTAGGAGGAGGCAATGAGAGAGATAAAGCGAGAATTGTCAATGATATAAAACATTAGATATTAATAAAATTTATTTTTTAAAAGGGACCACTAATTACATTGTAGATTACTTGAGAATGGGGACAAGATCTGCTCTACAAGATCTTTATTTCTTCCTCAGCAGCTCAGTTTTACATATATTTTACATTTTAAAAGCTTGTTAAATAAGAACAGTAGGGTGACTATAGATCTTCAAGAGAATTTCATGACCAGAACATGAGCCAGTGTAGCATAGAACAATTATCTAAGTTCAAATTCCACTTCAGACAGTTATTAGTTGAAACTACCTAACCTTTCCAAGTCTCAGTTTCCTTATCTGTAAGATGATGATAATAATGCTTTGTTTATTTAGTGATTTCAATCATGTTCAACTCTTTCTTTGTTACCTCTTTTGGGATTTTCTTGACAAAGATACTGGAGGAGTTTGCAATTTCCTTTTTCAGCTTATTTTACAGATTAAGAAACTGAGGCAAACAGGGTTAAGAGACTTGCCTAGAGTCACAACTAGTAAGTGTCTGAAGCCAGATTTGAATTTAGGAAGAAGAGTATTGTTGACTCCAGGCCCAGTGCTATATAAATGCAGGTTATTACATTACTACTACTATTATTATCATCATCATCATCATCACAACAATGTAATAAAACATGATGGGATAATATATTTTATATATAAAATTATAAAATATTAATAATCAAATATATACTAAAATATAATAATAATATAAACATAATAAAATATATAACATTAATAATAGCTCACATTTCAACAGTACTTTAATATTTAGAAAGTACTTTCCTTACAACATAATTGGAAGGTAAGTTAAGCAGATATTATTGTGTCATCTTGGAGATAATAAAAATGAAATTCAGAGACAATAAGTGATTTGTGTCCATGAACATATGACTTGTGTCTGAGCCAGGATTCAATCTCAAATTTTCTGAGCCCAAAACCATCACTCTCAGAAATTCCAGTTATGTCCCTGAGATTAAATTTTCCCTATAAAATCTATTTATGGGCCATCCCATGGCTGCTGCCCTCCTTGGGTCAGTCTGCCGCAGCATTCTGTTTCATGGGGTCTTTCTCCTTATTCCCCTATGCCATGTGGTATCCCCCCTAACTCCACTATGTTTCTCAACTCCACTTCTCCTCCATATATGTAATTAATTCGTTTAGGGTGCTGGATCCCTTTCAGGATTCAGTCTGCCAACTAAGGAGATGCCCCAATCTCATGGGGTGCTCTCTCTCTACCAGCTAATTAGGAGTTCCACTAAGGAACTTGTCTTTCATATTTACCATTCCTGGTGTCTATTTATCCCTTAATTTTGTAACATATTCCCCTAAATAAATCTACATTATGTCAAAGAGAATAGCCATTGTGAATTCTTCACATGCCTGCACTCCAAATTTTGGTGCCTATTATCATCTGGTGTCTACATCACACCTGCATCAAAAACATAGCATGAAGTACTCTGCAAGGGGCCCATTGAGGAGCTCGCCATTCCATCCTACAGTGTTACTGGATGTTTGTCCATTCCCATGAAAAAGATATTTCCCATTACTTAGATTGCAACACAGTTGAGTCAACTAAACATCTGATCTCAATAAGCACAGCAGATTAGCCCAGAGGGACCATGCCTAGAGGTCCTAATGGCTTCTGGGTGAATGCTAGAAAACCCTACATTGTTTATGTTGGCTCCAGATATGGCACACATAGCAGAAGTGGTTCTGGAATTCTGATAGATGAGACAGTTCTATGGGCTATCCAACCAGACATAATTTTTGAACTTTGATTTTGTACCAATGACAGTGCTGGATTGTGTAGAGAATTCATAGGTAAGCTATTTTCTTTCTCTGGGACTCATTTTCTTCATATATAAAATGGGAAGGGATGAAAAAGGACCTTTTCCCAAACTCCTTTGGAAGTATAAATCTTATGCTCTTATGTTTAAAGTATTTATACTCTTGAAGTGGTAAAGACACAAAAATGGAATCATAGAGAACATCATAGCATAATAAAGTATGAAGTTACTCAGCATAAAGACTAAATGGTCTCATGTCTAGGCAACACTAATGAAAGTTTTGGGCTTAAGGCTCTCCAGTTGGCACAGCAACACACACACACACACACACACACACACACACACACACACACACACACACTACCTTTTTGAATGTTGCAGACTTTTTCCCTGAACTGCTCATGACAAGGCTTCAATAAACAAAAATACTTTAGGGAAAAAAGTACAGAAACAAAACTTTCTGTGTCTCTTCAACCATAGGCCTTTACCTGGAATTGCTGATGATAATTAATCTTGATGGAGCAGAATGTTGCAAACACTGTCAGAAATCACTGCTTCCCTGAGGTGTTTTGCTTAAATGCTTTTCTTTGTTACAAGTGAGAACTCATTTGTTGGTGTTGGGTGGGGGAATGGAGGGTGGAAGGAAGAGGGAGAATATTCAGGGATGATTATGATATATTAAAAAAAAAAGACATGAATGAAGTTTGTTTTAAAATAGTAACAACTTAGTGTAATACTTGTAATAATTGTAAAACAATGAGATCCAAAGAAAATTATCTTCCTTCTCAAAAAAGAGGTTAGAAGAAATGCTCTCTGAAATCCCTTCTAGCAATACAGTTTTATAATTCAGTAACCTTAGGCAATTCATTAAACTTCTGTATGCCTCAGTTTTCTTATCAGTAAAACAAGAATAATAACTTGCTCTAACTACCTCTCAGAGACCTAGTGAGGATTAATGAATACAAAACTACTTTGAACAGTTAAAAGTGCTTTCCTAAGATACAAATATTAAGGATTATTATTAAGGAATGAGATGGTGTTTTCTCAGTACTGCCAATGGTTTTTATAATGCCTGAGTGTGCATGGACCTTTTAGGCAATTTAGAAAATTAGTCAAACTAAGTTGAAAATCATTTATTAAGTGCTTACTGTGCTTCACACACTATTTCAGGATTAGCACTGGGAATACAAATACAAGTAAAAAGACAGTCTCTAACTTCAAGGATCTTCCATTCTGATGGAAGAAGACAACATGTGAAAAAAAAGGCAAAAAAGGTAGGGAGAAAAAGTGATCCTAAAGGGGAAGGGTGAAGAAAGTGCAGAGTAAAGAGGAATAAAGACATGGCTAGTCTAGGTGATGCGGGAAAGTTTCCTTTCTAGATTCCCACCCTCTCCTAGTTAATAATGTAAATTGCTCTTTAACTCACAAATCCTGGTCCCTTTGAATTCCAATAGAAGATCTGACCTGTTCCCAGCCCCACCCGGATCTGAGCCAACTTTGGGGCTACACCTGAAAGCCCCTCGAGCTAAGTCTCCTATTATAAAAAGGCCATGCTGGGAACCCCTCTTTGCAGATTCCAAACATGGCTACCATGTGAGGACCCTCTGTCCACTGGACCCTCTGTCCAGTGCCCTCCTTATCTCTACCTTCGCCTATACTTTAACTTTGCTTACCCAATAATAAACCTCTTTTATCAATCTAGCTCTCCGGGCCAATAAATGCTTTTATTGGGAACTCGCGCCGCTACTAGACCCCCTTGTGCCGAATCTGTACCCCAAACCTGCCACTAGACCTTAACCCTAATTTCATTTAGGTACCCCAAAGCTAGACCTCAACATAGGGACTGTCCTTAAAATGGAGGCTCTAGGAGGAGCCAATCAATCAGTGGAAGGGACTGCAGAGCAAGCATAACTTTTCAGAGAAGGCTGCTGTTGCATTTTGGAGAAAGTCCAGAGGATCATGACTTTTAGACTTTTTTGTTCTGTTTTTGGTTTTGTTTTTTAAAGAAGGTAATAATCTATATGATTCAAGTCATAGAAATAATTGTGTTATTTGGTCTAATCATCCCATTATTGGAAACATATCTTTCTCTGTCTCTCTGTCTCTCTGAGTGTGTCTCTGTCTCTGTCTCTTTCTGTGCTCTCTCTCTGTCTCTCTGTGTGTGCCTCTCTTCTAAATTACTGGGCTTTCATCTAGAAAAAATAACAACAAAATTCATATGGAACAATAAAAAGTCGAGAATCTCAAGGGAATTAATGAAAAAAAAAATCAAATGAAGGTGGCCTAGCTGTACCTGATCTAAAATTATATTATAAAGCAGCAGTCACCAAAACCATTTGGTATTGGCTAAGAAATAGATTAGTGGATCAGTGGAAAAGGTTAGGTTCACAAGACAGAATAGTCAACTATAGCAATCTAGTGTTTGACAAACCCAAAGCCCCTAACTTCTGGGAAAATAATTCATTATTTGATAAAAACTGCTGGGATAATTGGAAATTAGTATGGCAGAAATTAGGCATGGACCCACACCTGACACCATATACCAAGATAAGATCAAAATGGGTCCATGACCTAGGCATAAAGAACGAGATTATAAATAAATTAGAGGAACATAGAATAGTTTATCTCTCAGACTTGTGGAGGAGAAAGAAATTTGTGACCAAAGATGAACTAGAGACCATTACTGATCACAAAATAGAAAATTTTGATTACATCAAATTAAAAAGCCTTTGTACAAACAAAACTAATGCAAACAAGATTAGAAGGGAAACAACAAACTGGGAAAACATCTTCACAGTTAAAGGTTCTGATAAAGGCCTCATTTCCAAAATATATAGAGAACTGACTCAAATTTATAAGAAATCAAGCCATTCTCCAATTGATAAATGGTCAAAGGATATGAACAGACAATTTTCAGAGGATGAAATTGAAACTATTACCACTCATATGAAAGAGTGTTCCAAATCATTATTGATCAGAGAAATGCAAATTAAGACAACTCTGAGATACCACTACACACCTGTCAGATTGGCTAAGATGACAGGAAAAAATAATGATGAATGTTGGAGGGGATGCGGGAAAACTGGGACACTAATGCATTGTTGGTGGAGTTGTGAACGAATCCAACCATTCTGGAGAGCAATCTGGAATTATGCCCAAAAAATTATCAAATTGTGCATACCCTTTGATCCAGCAGTGTTTCTACTGGGCTTATATCCCAAAGAAATACTAAAGAAGGGAAAGGGACCTGTATGTGCCAAAATGTTTGTAGCAGCCCTGTTTGTAGTGGCTAGAAACTGGAAAATGAATGGATGCCCATCAATTGGAGAATGGCTGGGTAAATTGTGGTATATGAATGTTATGGAATATTATTGTTCTGTAAGAAATGACCAGCAGGATGAATACAGAGAGGACTGGCGAGACTTACATGAACTGATGCTAAGTGAAATGAGCAGAACCAGGAGATCATTATACACTTCGACAACGATATTGTATGAGGATGTATTCTATTGGAAGTACATTTTTTGACAAAGAGACCTAACTCAGTTTCAATTGATCAAGGATGGACAAAAGCAGCTACACCCAAAGAAAGAACACTGGGAAACGAATGTGAACTATCTGCATTTTTGTTTTTCTTCCCGGGTTATTTATACCTTCTGAATCCAATTCTCCCTATGCAAGAAGAGAACTGTTCGGTTCTGCAAACATATATTGTATCTAGGATATACTGCAACATATCCAACATATAAAGGACTGCTTGCCATCTAGGGGAGGGGGTGGAGGGAGGGAGGGGAAAAAAAATTGGAACAGAAACGAGTGCAAGGGATAATGTTGTAAAAAAAATTACCCTGGCATGGATTCTGTCAATATAAAGTAATTTTTAAATAAAAATTAAAAAAAAAATAAATAAATTACTGAGCTTTCTATCATCTTTGAACATTTTAAGTTGTATGTCCTATTGGTGTCTCAAATTCAATGTTGAAGATAGAACTTATTATCTTCTCCCCCAAACTCATTCCTTTTCTAAACTTCTCTTTTATTATTAAGGATATCACCATCCCTTTAGTCACTCAGGTTCACAACTTTGGAGTATTTCAATTCCTCATCCTCCTTGACCTCATATATTCTATCATTTGCCAAATCTTATCTTTTCTGTCTCCACCTTAAATCAGGATCTCATCACCTCCTACCTGGACTATTGAAAAGTCTTCTTTTAGGTTTCCTGCATCAACTGTTTTCCCACTCCAATCTATCCTTCAAACAACTACAAAAGTTATTTCCCTAAAACACAAGTCTAACCAGGTCACTCCGTCAACGTCAGAGGCTCCCAGTTATCTCTAAGATCAAATATAAACTCACTTATTTGTCATTTGAAGCTTTTTACAACCTGGCTCCTTCAGACCATTCCATTCTTCTTATACATGACTACCCACTATTCACTCTACAGTTGAGCTGTGCTGGCCTTGATGTTCCCACACCATGCTTGAGCTGTCACAATTGTGCCTTTGCACTAGCCAGTCTTATATCTGAAATGAATGTACTCCCTCCTGATTTACTTCAAGACTTAGCACAAACACTACCTTCTATAGGAAACTTTCTTGATCCTGTTCCTTGCCCCCAACTGCTGTTTTAAACAGTATGTAAATAGTCTGCATATACTTTGAAAGGCTGTCATGTAGAAGGGTCAGATTTCTTGTTTGTCCCCAGGGAAAACCAGAAGAAATAGGTAAAATTGCAAAGGGGCAGATCTGAGTTTGATTTGGGGGGAGAGGGGAGAAGGGGGATTCTCTCTCTCTTTTTTAAAACTTTTTATTTACAAGTTATATGCATGGGTAATTTTATAGCATTGACAATTGCCAAACCTTTTGTTCCAATTTTTCCCCTCCTTCCCCCCTACCCCCTCCCCTAGATGGCAGGATGACCAGTAGATATATTAAAGTATAAATTAAATACAAAGTAAGTGTACATGACCAAACTGTTATTTTGCTGTACAAAAAGAATCGGACTCTGAAATATTGTACAATTAGCCTGTGTAGGAAATCCAAAATGCCGGCAAGCAAAAGTATAGGAATTGGGAATTCAATGTAATGGTTCTTAATCATCTCCCAGAGTTTTTTCACTGGGCGTAGCTGGTTCAGTTCATTACTGCTCCATTGGAACTGATTTGGTTCATCTCATTGCTGAAGAGGGCCAGGTCCATCAGAATTGATCATCATATAGTATTGTTGTTGAATTATATAATGATCTCCTGGCCCTGCTCATTTCACTCAGCATCAGTTTGTGTAAGTCTCTCCAGGCCTTTCTGAAATCATCCTGTTGGTCATTTCTTACTGAACAATAATATTCCATAATATTCATATACCACAATTTATTCAACCATTTTCCAATTGATGGGCATCTACGCAGTTTCCAGTTTCTGGCCACTACAAACAGGGCTGCCACAAACATTCTTGCACATACAGGTCCCTTTCCCTTCTTTAAGATCTCTTTGGGGTATAAGCCTAGTAGAAACATTGCTGGGTCAAAAGGTATGCACAGTTTGATAACTTTTTGAGCATAGTTCCAAATTGCTCTCCAGAACGGCTGGATGTATTCAAATTCCACCAACAATGTATTAGTGTCCCTGTTTTCCCACATTGGAGGGGGGATTCTCTAACAATGAGAACTATCAAAAAGGAGAATCAATGATTTGAGTAGTGATTCACTCTTTTTTTTTTTTATTAAAGCTTTTTAATTTTTCAAAACACATGCATGGACAATTCTTCAACATTAGCCTTTGCAAAACCCTGCATTCCAATTTTCCTCCTCTTCCCCTATGCCCTCCTCAAGATGGAAAGTAGTCCAATACATGTTAAACATGGTAGAAATATATGTTAAATCCAATAAATGCATACATATTTACATAATTATCATGCCTCACAAGAGAAAAAGTGAAGCAAAGTAAAATGCAAGCAAACAACAAAAAGAGGGGAAATGCTATGTTGTGAATCACACTCTGTTCCCACAGTCCCCTCTCCGGGAGTAGATGGCTCTCTTGGTCACTGAACAATTGAAACTGGTTTGAATCATCTCATTATTGAAGAGAGTCATGTCCAGATGATTCACTCTCACTGGAGGTCTTCAAATGAAGGCTAAATGATTATTGGGTATATTGTGAAGTGATTTTTTTTTTCTTATGTAGCTTAGATTTAAGGTCTCCAACCTCCCTTCTAGGTCTGAGAAGCAAAAAAACAGCACACACTTTGACTCTGGCTTTTCACAAAAAGAAAATGCCAACACAAGTACAGGACTGAGGACAGAATAGGACGTGGAGAAGAGCTAATAAGCTCTTCCGGAAATAATTGTAGGTAGAAAATCTTTTTTAAGGGACAGTGTTTGTTTATAGTATGTTTTTCTAATACTAGAAATCTCAATTGGGCCCAAAGGACAAAGGCAATAATAGGCTTGTTTCCTTCTCTATAGAATACTCCTTTGCTCTGGATTCACATATTCAACCTAATAATAACATTTGTATAGCATCTACTATATTCTGGGCACTGTGCTAAACACATTACAAATATTATCTCATTTGATCCTCCAACAAGCCTGGAAGGTAGATGCTATTATTATCTCCATCTCATAGCTGAGAAAATGGAGACAGAATTTAAGTGACTTATCCAGAATCACACAGCTAGTGTCTTGAGTCCACTTTGAGCTCTCTCCTATCTTCTTTCAGGAGCAGCACATGCTATCTATTGCACCATCAAGCTTTTCAGGAGGAAAATTATTTAAAACTTAGATGCTGGCTTAGGTATGCTTCTCCCATGGCTGGGTAGATTATGGTATATGAATGTTATGGAATATTATTGTTCTGTAAGAAATGACCAGCAGGATGAATACAGAGAGGACTGGCAAGACTTACATGAACTGATGCTAAGTGAGATGAGCAGAACCAGGAGATCATTATACACTTCGACAACGATATTGTATGAGGATATATTTTGATGGAAGGGGATTTCTTTGACAAAGAGACCTGAGTTTCAATTGATAAATGACGGACAAAAGCAGCTATACCCAAAGAACGAACACTGGGAAACGAATGTGAACTATCTGCATTTTTGTTTTTCTTCCCGGGTTATTTATACCTTCTGAATCCAATTCTCCCTATGCAACAAGAGAACTGTTCGGTTCTGCAAACATATATTGTATCTAGGATATACTGCAACATATCCAACATATAAAGGACTGCTTGCCATCTAGGGGAGGGGGTGGAGGGAGGAAGGGAAAAAAAATTGGAACAGAAACGAGTGTCAATATAAAGTAATTATTAAATAAAAATTTTTAAAAAAAAAGGTATGCTTCTCCCTAAAAGGGAATAGTAGTAGAAAGGTACTCAAGGAAAAATTTAATTCAGGGGAAAATGTAAATTGTATTTATTCACTGCACACTAAAAAAATACTAAATGCAGAACATTTATAAGTAAGCATTTGACAAAAACAAACCTAAATGAACAGTTACCATTATACATTTAAAACCATTTAACAGGAAGCAGTTTTCAAGACTTCTGTTTAGGCATTTTACATTGAACCTTGGCTCTGCACTGTCTACCTCAGAGTTCAAGTTTTCTGGTAAGTCAGAGCAGGACTTGAACTCTTTTCCCTGTCAGCAGTATCTGCTCACAGGCTCTTCTCTCTTAGTGGTATTGCTCTACAATAAGGGAGCTTCTCTTGCTAACAGTCCCCAGAGACATAGGACCTCTGGACCTCTCAAACTCAGTCATCCCCAGCCCAAACTTGTCCACCTTGAAATGGATATTCAATCACTTACTCCAAAAAGGAAATACAAAGACAAGAAGGCATCCCAGGGTACAGCCATATCATCACTTACTTGATATCCTTGCAAAGGAGGCATAATCAACAGGAAGTTTCAATTATATAATGCTGCTTGGAAGGTTAAAGGATGAGAGCAAGCCAGAAGCTGTCCCTCTTTCAACTGAACAAGCTCCCCACCTCTTATATTCCTGATACGGGTGGTGAGAGGTCTAAGGGATGATTCAGGGTTTATTGTGTCATTTCAAAACAAGAAGTCCTTTCAGCATCTCTTCATTATGTATGGCCAGAAACAACAGGCCTCAGCATCTCAAAATGCCCAGCCCCTGTAGCATTAAGTAGTGTATATCTGATCTGCTTGGCTTGAAGAAGGAAGCATAACTTTGCATATATCCAGAGATAGATCCTCACCCATTTGTATTTAATTAATTTTGTTATTTGAAACTAGGATAAATTTTTTAAAAGAAGTTATTATCTCTTAATGAAATTTTTTTCTTTTTTTTTCTTTGCTTTGCTTTGTATTGCTAAATGATTAGTTCAGGATCACACAACTTAAATCTGAAAAACTTTTGCTGATTTTATGACATGAAAATCACCTCAGAATTTGGAAACAGATAATCTGAGTTTGAGACCCAGCTCTTTGACGTAATCTCTGTGTGACCATGAGCAAATGACTTTACCTCTCTGGGCCTCAGATTTGCCTCCTCCATTAAATAAGGGGTTGGATTAAAGCATTTTAGATTCTCCCCAACTCTGACCTTTTATGAACTTGGGGATTTTCAGTTCCAATTTCTCTCTTCTCATTTGCACCCAGGGATACAGTTAAGGCTGAAAGAGTTTATTTGAAATTAGAAAAAAAATCCTTTAGTTTTAGAATGGAACCTCATGATCTAAAATTTAAATTAAATAAGCAATGCCAACAAAGAGAATGGAGATGGTATACAATATCTTCAGAGTAGTTATCAAGCACACCATGGGTGGCTAAATGAAGAAGCAGACTGTACATCTATTCCCCTTGGATACTGTGGAGTTGGAAGGACTTGAGGAACCAATCAGCTAAAACTCCTGAGCATTTTAATTTGGTTCTTCCTAACACCTAATACTCATCTTTCCTAGAGAAAAGAGAAAATGCTGACTTTTTTTTCTCCTTCATGGGATGTTGGACTTAGCTACATTAAGGCAATGACCTTGTGTGGTAGGCCAACCCCTGAGGGAAAACAATTATTTTCCAGCAGAATTTTCTTAAATGAGGCTTCAAAGATTTTCCCCCCCTTCCCACCTCACTGCCCTTCTGGCAAAAGGAATGTCAGCTAATGGGTATTGAGAAGCCCACAGGTCTGGAACACAACTCTAGCTATTAAAAAGAAAGAGTGTCAACATGACCTTGTAATAACCAAAAACCCTAATTAAAAAGGAGGGGCTCTCTCAAATGAACTGTCTTTGAACAGCAGCCTATATGCTTGGAACCAAAGGATCTTCACTTTGGAAGAGACCTGAGAGGTCAACTAATCTAACTCATACTCAAGCAATATTCCCCTCTAGGAAATATCTGACAAATGGCTAGCCCTCCTTTATTTGAAAACCAAAAGTGATGGGAAACACACAGCCTAAGGAAATCTGTTGTACTTGGGAATAAAACTCTCACTTTTAGGAACTTTTTCATTTCATTAAACCAAAATGTGATACTTTGAAGTTTCTACTCATTCTGTCTTATAAAAACAAGCAAAACAAGTTTAATAATTCATCCACATGAAAGCACATCAAATACTTGAAGCAGCTACAATTTCCTCCCATTCCACCTTGGCTCTGTACTGTCTATCTCAAAGTCTAAGTCTTCTTGGAAGTCCATCAGGAGGCAGTGACAGTTAGCAGGAGAAGCTCCTTTATTAGAGTCTTCTCTTCCAAATTAAAGGTCTTCAGTTCCTTCAAATGAAAACTCATTAAAACTTATAATTGACTGGATATAGGGCAAAAAGGGAGAGGTTGTTAGAACTCTCTTTATCTAATTACTTTTTGACTTTATTTGTGTATATGTTATACACAGAATATATATATATATATATATATATATATATATATATATATATATATAAAATTTCTCAAGGATAAGGACTCATTCAATTTTATCTTTGTAGCCCCAGGGGGGTAGTATACTGGTTAGCATTTAGTAGGCACTTAATAAAACGTGGGAATAGTTAGTGTTGGATTTCTTATGAAAAAATAGACATCTGCTATTGATGGAGCTGTGGGTTGGTCTGATTGTTCTGGTAAGAAACTTGGAATTATTCTAAGAAAGCAACTAAAATAACCATATCTTTGACCTAAAGTCTTACTGCTGACCATATATCACAAGGAAATCAATAATAAAAAGAAGCCCTATTTACAAGAAAATATTTATAGCAAAACTCTTTATAGTAACAAAGAACTGGAAATAAAATAGATGTCCATCAAATGGAGAATAGCTAAGCAAACTGTGGTACAATTTTGGTAATGAAATATTTACTGTGCTATAATAAATGATGAATATATGCATTGACCTAAGAACTGATACAAATATAAGCAGAAATAAGCAGAAGCAGGAAAAGAATATGCCCAGTGACTACAATGATATATAAATGGATAGACTAACAATAGCAAAATTAATAAAACTCAAAGCTTTGAAATTGTCATGCAGATAGAAGAAAATAAACATTTATATAGTGCCTACTATGTGCTAAACACTATGATGAGCAATAATTACAAACATCTCATTTGAACCTCACAACTACCTCCATAGAGTCCCTACCTTCTTCATTCACAGATGAAGAATCCAAGGACAAAAGTTGCTAAATGACTTGTCCTGGATCACATTATTCATATCTGAAGCAAGATTTGAGATCAGAACTTCCTCCTTCCAAGTCTAGTATTCTATCAACTGCACCACCTAGCTGTCACTTCATCAAAATTCTTTTAGCTGGATGTGGTCTACTGAGAAAAATGAGACTGAGGTGCTTTTAGTATCCCCACTTTACCCTTGAGGAAAATGAGGTAAACCTGGCTCGGGTCACACAGGTAGTAAGTATGTAAGGCCAAATTTAAACACATAACTTTATGACTCCAGGCTCAGCTGTCTAATCACTCCATCACCTAGCTGCCCACCTTGTTACCAAAGAACACAAATAAGAAGGCATCTGTTTTCCATTTTTGCAAAGAAGAGGGTATATGGAGCACTGCATTTCAAATTACTCTGGGTCAATATGTTAGTTGCATTTGCTAAGAATTTTTTCAATCTTTTTTGTTTTGTTTTGTTTTTTATAAAAAATAGCATTTCTGTAGTGGGCTAATAAGATTTTGTTTTTTTTTTTTTTTAATGTAGCTAATTGCAAAGTTAAATTGAAGTGAATCAGTTTCTTTGTACCGTTAAGTTGTACCCTTGTCCTGTCTATTGTACCTTTTGTGGTTCCTCCCACAGTCATCTCTCTGATATAATACCTCTTAAGTTTCCTTTGTGTGAATTATTCCTCAGTTCCGTAAATGACTGAATCACTTTCAAACCATTCTCCACATAGTGCCTTTTGAACTCTGATATGTCAAATTACAAGCTTTGTTTCCATTTCAAATTACCAAAAATTCCATGAGTGTACGTCAGAATCATAGAATAACAAAATTTTATGTTAGAAGCAACTTCAGTGGCCATCTTGTCCAACTCAGATTCACCTCACAACCATTTGATACTCCTACTCAGCTAACTCTGGGACTTACTGTTACCTCTAGGACTGAGTATACACTCATCCATTTCTCTTTTAAATTCTATACAATGTGACCCCAATCCGCTTTTCTACCCTCACAGACATTATTCCCACACCCATACTATGTCACCCACTTAAACTATCCTCTGCTCCTCACACATGAACTTTTGGCTCTGTGAATTTTTAACTAAACATCCCCATGCCTAAAATACACTCCATTCTTTATGTTTGCCTTATAGAACCCCCCTTTTTTAAAGATATTGATCAAGATTCATTTTCTACATGAAACCTTCCCTGATCCTTCAACTGCTAGTAGTACCTCCCCCCCAAACTGTTTTTTATCCAACTACTTTATACATATTTGTATTTATTCATTTTGTGTTTAAAATGTATGTTTTATATATTTTTGTTTTATCTCCCACTGGAGTATAACTTCATTGCCAGGATTGTATTACTCTTTGTTCCTGTATTCCTACAGCCTAGTATGGTAGTTGGTACATAGCAAGCGCGTAATAAATTATTTGTTGATTGATTGAATGCAGATTTCTAATAAAAGGTAAATTCAATTCCTCCCAAGTATCACATTATACTTTTGCATAGTTCTGATTGTTGGGATATTTGTTCTTCTATCAAGTCTGATTTTTTTTTTTTTGGTCCATTGTTACTGGTTCTACTTTATGTATTAGGCCTCAGGCCAGACATTATAGAGACATAAAAAATGTGTGAGAAATGGTCAGAGCTTGCTCTTGATGAGAATCAGATAATTAAAGCTAAAAAATGTAGCAAGTGCTATATGAGGAGAAGCAAAATTCTAGGATCATAGATGGAAGAGAGTTTATTTCTGCTCCTGATTGTAATAGCAACTGCATTCGTAGGATATGTCCTTCCCTGAGGCCAAATGTCATTCTGAGGTGCTACGGTAATTACCAATCTCCTATCAGCCATCCCCTACATCTGCAGAGTAGAGAGTTTATTTCCTATTGGGGAGGACAGGAGTGCCTTCAACTGAACTGAGTCTTAAAGAAGTAAGAGGATGAAGATGAAACTAAATCTCACTATTTTGAATAGACAAGAAATATAGTAGCCATTTACAAGCCTAATCTCACTACTGATGATCATGGAAGCTTTGACCTACTCTGTTTCTGACCTGTGCTGTTTTCTCTTTCTTTAATTAGCCTGGCAGATCCCTGGTCTTGGCAACTCACTATATTGGTGCCAGACTTGGGGACAACCAATTGGCATTAGCCCTCCTGCAGCTCAGCAGTCCAGACCTCACCTAATTCATCAGCCTTATTCTCCCCAGTCCATGTCCAACTATTTAAAAGTACTTTGCTAAGGTGACAGCTAGATGGTGCAATGGATAGAATTCTAGACTTGAAAACAGGAGTCCTGACTTCAAATTTTGTTTCATATACAAGATGTGTAAACTTGGAAAAGTCACTTAAAAACTCTTAGCCTTGTATTCCTCACCTGGAAAACAGCAAGAGTTAGACTCTATGGTTTCTAAAATCTCTTCCAGCTCTAAATTATTGTTCTACAGTGTAGAGTTGGAGACAATAGTTCAAAGGTACAGAGATTTGGTGGGGAGGGAGGGAAGAGGCATGTTAAGGAAAGAGGGAGGAATTTTGTTTGACTGGATGGTAGGGTAAGAGGAAATAGGACTTGGAAAAGTAGATTAAAATTGGATTATGAGGGTCCTGAATGTCAGACTAAAAATCATGGATTTTATTTGTTAGGGAATAGGAAACAACTGAAGATTAATATATGTTTGTTCATCTATTTATTTTTGTTTGTTTCAGTTATTCTAGAACAATGAACTTTTTGAGCATTTTATAATATGTGGAACACTTAAGCAACTAGAGTAGACATGAAGCTTATAAAAGATATGTCTTTTGTCCTGCCTGGGCTTAGAATCACAGGAGTTCAGAGTTGGAAGGATGCCACTAAATGATGAAGTGGAAAGAGATCTGGACCTGGAATCAGGAAATCTTGGTTTCAAACATCTCCTCTTTGTGTGACCCTTGGCAAGTCAGGTAACCTCTGTCTGCCTCAGTTCCTTCAATTATAAAATGGAGTTACCAATAGCACCTACCTTCAATCATTGTGAAGATAAAATGAGATTATTGTAAAGCACTTTGCATAGTACCTAACACCAGAGAGATGCTTAATTAAATGCTATTTTAGGGCAGGTGTTCACATCTGGTCTTAGATACTTAACACTTACTCACTATGTGATCATGGGCAAGTCAGAACTTCTATTGCCTTGCCAAAAAATAAAATAAAATAAATGCTGTTTCTTTCCTTCCTTCTTTAGCATCCATCTAGTCCAATTCAAACTCAAAAAAGAGTCCCAAATAAAACATATCCCAAAATGGTTATGCAGACTTTACTTGGAAATTTTCATTGCCATCACCTCCTAATGTAGGGGTAGGGTGGGGAATGTCGGGCCCTCAGGCCAAAAAAAGGCCAAATTGCCAAGGCAACCTCAGGCAATGATAAATTGAAAGCTAGGTAGTTCCCACTGCTTGAATTCTATAAGTTGATAATTCTGTATGGCTTGTGAATGATGTTATAAATATCCAAACAACCCTCAGCAGAAAAAAGTCCTAACTCAATTTATTCCACTTTTGGACAATTCTGATTTTGAGAGTTTTTCCTAATGCTAAATCTAAATTTGTTATTTTGTTCATAGTGCCTATTGTTCCTAGTAATGTTGAGGTTCATGAGGGGACCCCCAAAATTTTGGGATTTCAGACCAGTGTCACAAAGATGTCTCAAAAGAATTTGCAAGCTTTGACCCATCTCTAAGGAAGGGATAAAGTTTATTATAATTGTAATACCAATTAGAGCAGGCTAAATTCCAAAAGAAGCTAGCAAAGATCCAGGAGCAAGAAAATAAATTTATTGGGAAAAGTTAGCTAGGTGCTAATCACTGATATTAAAATTTTATGGCTTAGAGGTAGAATTAAGTATTGTCTGGTTCTGAATTTGTGAGCAATTGCATTATCCATAATTCTCTGGGTAGAGTTGGGAACAAGTTGAGGGTGGATGGGAGGAGAACTTTCCCAAAGTGTATTTTTAGGCCTGAAATGTTACTAGGTCTAGAGGCAGACCCCCAGTTTTGTCCTGTGCTTGCACCAATTTTAAGCACTTCATTATCGTTGTTCAGTAGTATCAGAAACCCTGTTATCCCTGATCAACAGGCTGTTATCTGACAGCCAGCAATACTTGTGGCCTTAGCATTCTCATCAGATAGAAGTATATCATTTTTAACTAGATCTCTCACTCCCCAAACCCAAGTAACTATAAGTGTTACTGCTACATCTTCTCTCGGAGTGTCACTACATTACTTCTACCCCTTAGGATTAAACAGAAAATCCAGTTCTTTGTGGATTGTGATAGTCTTTCAAGACAGTTCTCACATGTCCCATCGGACTTTTCTTCCCCAGGCTAACCATTCTTTCAACCAATCTCCATATGACACAAGCTTGAGGTCTCTTCACCATTCTGATAGGCCTGCTTGGGATTATTCAAGTTTATCCATATCTTTCCCAAACTGTGCTGCTCAAAATGGAATTCAGTATTCCACATGTGTTCTAACCAAAGCAGAATACAAAAGGAAGGGGCTATCACCATGCTCCTCTTAATGTAAGTCATGATTTTGGTTAGTTTTTTTGAATGCCACATCACAACATTTATTTGTATTGAGCTTCTAGTTAATTAGAATTTCTAGATTTTTTTTTCAAATAAACACCTCTTTAACCCATGGTGTCCCAATTTTATGCTTTAGCAATTTTTTTTTGTCTAAGCATAACACATCACATTTATCCTTATTAGATTTAGTCTAATGTTCTAGATTTTTTCTATTTTTTTATCTTGACCCTGTCATCCAATTCACTAACTATCCCTTCCAGTATTGTGTCATTTTAAATTTATTATGGATGCTATCAATATTTTTGTCGACTAAGAACTATTAATGACTCCTCTTGGAGTTTGCCTCCAGCCAGCTCTGAATTCATCTAATTCTACTATTATTCACTTAACATCTCTTCCTCTTTTCCACAAAAGTAGTATGAGGTACTTCACCAAATATTTTGCTGATGTTTCTGTTATGCCACAGTTCTCTTTAACTGTCTTGACTCAGTTTCCCTGCACTAGTTTCCCTTGTCTCAGTTTCTTTAACTGTTCTGTGTCAATCCCCTAAGTTGTTAACCCCCACCCCCACCCCGCTACCCCCAGGTCTGACTGAGGACCAATTACTCTAAGGTTATAAATTGTTAGCAAGATAAACAAGAGAGTAGACCTCTTGACTCTTTTCTGTCCTCAAGAATTTACAATATCCCTCTAAAATATTCCAAGATATCTCACTGACATCTTTATCTCTGTGTATTCAGACATCCTGTTTCTGGGGTTTTTTTGGATTTATGATCTCCCCTAAGTTTTCTCGCGCTTCTTACCCCTTCCTTTGTTCAGAAAAAAGGTATTTAAGAAGTTGGGGTTCCTCCATTCATTGCTGGAGGCTGGAGACTGGAGGCTGGTGGCTGGATGCTGGATTCTGGACGCTGGATTCTTTGAGATGACAGTCTCCTCCAGCCCTGGGACCAACATGGATTCCTTGGTCCCAGTATATCTTTATCTCTGTCTGACTGGATAATTTGAGACGAGAGTCCTGTCCAGTCATTTTTACTCTCCCATTAATAAAATATTAAAAACTCTCTAATCTCTCTCCTGCCTCAGTTTCTCCGGCATTACATTTAGAGAAATAATATTTAGCATTCCTCCAATCAAAAAGGAAATAAAGTTAGTGTGTATTAATCAACCTGATAACTGCTTTCTTTTCTATATGTTTAATTATCTTTTACATAAAACATTCTAATAATCTATTTGGCAATTAGGTTGCATATTGGATAAAATGCTGGGCCTGGAATCAGGAAGGTCTGAGTTAAAATCCAATCTTCCTAGCTGGGTGACCTTGAGCAACTTTGTAATTCTGTTTTCTATAAAAAGAGCCAGAGAAGAAAATGACAAATCAGTTCAGTATTTCTGGCAAAAAACAAAACAAACAAACAAACAACAACAACAACAACAACAACAAACTAGAGTCAGAAAGAGTCAGACACAAATGAAATGATTAAAAAACAAAATAATTTACTAGTAATAAACATCATATATAAATATTTTGCAAACCTTAAAGTGCTATATAAATATTAGGGATAATGATAAATGATAATGACAGTGATCATGTTGCTAGTTTCATTGGTCTATAGTTTGTAGATTCCAGTCTTTTCTCCTTTTTAAGAAATTAGGATATTTTCTCTTTTCCAGTCTTAAGGCATCACTCCTATTCTACATGTCCTTTAATCTTCACAGACAATGATTCAATACTTTTAAGTTCCAGGTTTTCCAAGTGTCAAGGATGAAGTTCATTTGGGCCAGATGACTTGAATCCATCAAGGATGCAGAGACACTCACTTACTATCACTTTACTTATCTTGGATATTCTCTGAGACAAAAAAAAAATAAAAAAGAAAAAGAAAAATGAAAAGAAAATCTGCCTTACTTTTGTCTTTAGAATATCATCTACCCCACTCACATACCAGATCAGTAGTCTTGTCTTTTCATTAAACTTTATTTTTTCCACAATTAGTTTTGAAAACAACACCACTTTTTTTTTATTTAAGGTGTTGTGTTTGTAAGTCTGAACTCATTTTGAGCTTTGGCATTTCTGACACTTTTTACTATGCCAGATATACTTTAATATTCTTCTTGTTTAAGAGCTCTTATCTGAAAAAATTTTTATCTAAGTTGGTTAACAGAATCTAAGTTGGTTAATGACTTCAACAAAAGAATTGATATCATACATATTAAATTTAAGATGATACAATACTGGGAGGGATAGTTAATGGACTGGATCCAAAAAAAATATCAAAAATCTAGAACATTACACTAAATCTAATAAGGATAAATGTGATATCAGATATAGATCACTAAGATACAAGTAAAAGTGAGAATCTAAGATGCACTAACTACACTTGCATATTAAAGGACCAGGAATGCAGCAAGATTGGTTCAAGAACCAATGATTTACCCTCTTCCCTAAGTCATACTTAGCCATGACTTAAATAACCTAACTCCTGAAAAGCGGAGGGAGAATTTCTTCTAAAAGATAGAACCTGAGAATATTAACTATCTGGAAAGATGCTGATCTTTGTCCTAAAAGGCTCTGAGCTTTATTGAGAATCTCCTCAGTTGAAGATGAGAAGCTTATTGACTGATTGATATTCAAATTAAATTTGTCCCTTTGCAACTTCTCATTGATCATAGTACTGTTTTCTAGGGCTAACCATGACAGATAACCTTTCTTTTCTCTCCCTTTTAATTTTTTTATTAAAACTTTTTATTCTTCAAAAACATATGTATGGACAATTTTTCAACATTAGCCCTTGCAAAAACCTCCAATTTCCCCTCTCATTCCCTCAAACCCTCTCCTAGAGGGCAAGTAGTCCAATATATGTTAAACATGGTAGAAATGTATGTTAAGTCCAATATATGTATACATATTTATATAATTGTTGTGCTACACAAGAAAAAAAGAGAAGCAAAATAAAATGCAAGCAAACAACCACAAAAGAGTAAAAATGCTATGTTGTGAACCACAATCAGTTCCCACAGTCCTCACTCTGAGTGTAGCTGATTCTCTTCATCACTGAATATTTGGAACTGGTTTGAATCATCTCATTGTTGAAGAGTTTTCTACCCTAAAAAAAAATTATAATAGCTTTTTATCTTCAAAACACAAGCAAAGATAGTTTCTAATATTTACCCTCAAAATCTTGTGGTCCGAATTTTTCTCCCTCTTTCCCCCAATCCCTAGACAGCATGTAATCCAAGATAGGTTAAACATGTATAATTCTTCTAAACATATTTCCACATTTATCATATGGATCAAAAATGAAAAAAAAAAAAAGAAAAAAACCAAGCAAATAAAAACAACAACAAAGGTGAAAATATTATATTGTGATCTACACTCAGTTCCCATAGAACTCTCTCTGGATGCAGATGGCTCTCTCCATAACAAATCTATTGGAATTGGCCAAAATTACCTCATTGTTGAAAAGGGCCATGCCCCTCAGAATTGATCATCATATAGTCTTCTTGTTGCTGTGTAAAATGATCTACTGGTTCTGCTCATTTCACTCAGCATCAATTCATGTAAGTCTCTTCAGACCTTTCTGAAATCATCCTGCTGGTCATGTCTTACAGAACAATAATATTCCATAATATTTATATATCACAGTTTATTCAGCCATTCTCCAACTGATGGGCATCCACTCAGTTTCCAGTTTCTTGCCATTACAAACAGGGCCGCCACAAACATTCTTGCACATACAGGTCCCTTTCCCTTCTTTAGTATCTCTTTGGGGTATAAGCCCAGTAGAAACACTGCTGGATAAAAGGGTATGCACAGTTTGATAACTTTTTGAGCATAGTTCCAAACTGCTCTCCAGAATGAATGGCTCCGTTCACAACTCCACCAACAGTGTATCAGTGTCCCAGTTTTCTCACACCCCCTCCAACATTTACAGACAGCCTTTCAGTAACTTGCAAATAATAATAACATCTCCCCTGGGTTTTCTCCAGGTTAAACATTTTCAGTTCCTGCAATGAATGAATGAATAAAAAGCATTTTCTCTGTGCCAAGCACAAATGATACCAAAACAAAAAAGACAGTAGCTGTTCTTCAAAGAGTTCGTAATCCAACTGGAGAAGACCATAATACATAGGAATGTTTAACTTAGAAACATCTGGAAAGTTTCCATAGAATAAGAAGATATGGAGGAATTGTGACCTACATACACTACTAGAGAAAGTATCCAGCTTGAGGAAATCATTGTTCCTTTGAACTATTAAATAATTATTATAATAACATTTCTGTAGTTATTTAGTGACTGTCAAATGCCTTCTTCCCAACACCCCCAGATGCTGAGAAGAAAAGAGAACTTACATCTCATATAACTGGAATGTGTGAGAATATATGAAGATGGAAGAAGAGGTGGGTGGAATACTAAAACTTTCATCTGAACTGGACAAGAAAGGGCTAAACATACACCTAGTAATACACAGATTTTTGATACAGAAATACGCAACGAGATGTGGAAATAGATATAGACAAGAGGAAAAGAGAAGGGAATTTAAGAGAGAGAGTAAGGTATTATATCATAAGCAATACAAACTTCTGTGGCAGAGGCAAAATGTAAAAAATTGTAAGGAAAGGGTAATCATTTGCAATTAGCGTTTGAGCAATTATCTCTCCCCTACTCCCACCCCCTATCCCCACCTCCATTAAAATGTGAGTTCTCTGAGGGCAGGGACAATGTTTGCTTTTCTTTGTATCAAGTCTATATTTAGCACAATATGTGACACACAGTAAGCACTTAATAAATACTTCTTGACTGACTGATTCTGAAATGCCTTATCTCCTACTACCAGAAACAAGCATTAATTTGTTTTCATTTAAATTATTCAAAGCTTATGTTTTATAATGAATGGCTGTTGTGAGCTTTTTCTTCTCAAAACGCAGTCAGGTGATAAAAGTTCAGATCTTTTATTATCTCCAATATAGCCCGGTTAGCTTAAAGACCTATCTCTCTGCTTGGTTCCAAGAGCTCTCTCCGAATGTCGCCAAATCCAAAGGTTCTGTCCTTCAGCCTCTGCTTCTGCTTTCTTCAGCCTCCAGCCAGCTCCACTCTTCATGTCATTCCGGTGAAATCTCGACTTGTAGCTTCTTCACTCTGAAGAACTTCTTTGACTGGTCCATTGAAGCTCTATTTATGCTAGTGCTCTCTGGCCCAAAGAGCTTCAAGAGAGGTGTGAATTCATTGAACTCCAATGAGTAAAGGTGTGAACACAAGCCTTGTATTAATTAGTTCTACTTAGTACCTTGTTTCAGGTTCTGCCCAAAACATCTTCTTGTAAGATTAGATCAATTCTAATTAGTTAGCAGTTAGTAAGAATAGTTTCTAGTTTCTTTTCAGAGAAGTTTTATTCTCTTCCTCTTCCTATTAAGTTCCTAGTCTCCTCATTAAAACCTCAGACCTTTTCCAGGTGAATTCCTATTTTTTATCATAAGGAACACATATAATAAAAAAGACTTGTTTTTGAATGATACCAGTTTGTCTCTCCAATACTGAGTTAGTGTCTCAGACTCATCCAACAACATGTACAGTATATAACAAGCACTATTTCTGATTGTCTAGCCTTTGACATCATGGCTTTATTGCTGTCATCCTAGAATTTTCCTCATCTGCATCTTACTCTAGGACATCTTATCATTCCTGCAGCTTCTTCATCCTGGAATACCTCCCACTGATGTGTCCTCCTGGAGCCTCCATTTTGAGAAGAGGCACAGGCTGGCCTGCCATCATTTTCCTCAGCTCTGCATCTGACTTTCTGAACTGCAAAATCATGTCCCTGTGCTAAATATATACTGATCAATAGGAAAGCAGAATCCAAGATTCACTATGGGAGAATATAAGAAGCATCTAAACAAAAAGGTGACACCATATTGGAACACTCTCTACTACTGGAAGATCTCAATAGCAGAGGTGCCTGAAGTACTTAGGGGTTAAGTGACTTTTCTAGAGTCATACAGCTAGTGTCAGAGGTAGGATGTGAACCCAGGCTCCCAGTCCAGAACTTTACAGAAGTTACTATAATTTCAAAGCAATGTCCTGAAGTTAACTTTTTAATTTTCTTGATGGATAAAATCCTCAATTTTTTTTTTCTTTTTGCTGAGACAATGGGGTTAAGTGACTTGCTCAGGGTCACATAGCTAAGAAGTATTAAGTGTCTGAGGCAGATTTGAATTCAAATCCTCCTGACTTCAAGGCTGGTGCTCTACCCACTGTGACACCTAGCTAGCCCAAAGATTCTTAACCAAAGGGCATTTTTATATTGAACTAGATGGCCTTTGGTGGCAGGTAGGTGGCACAGTGGGTACATGACTGGGCTTAGAGTCAGGAAGACTTGAGTTCAAATGTGGCCTCAGATAATTACTGTCTGTGTGACCATGGTCAAGTCACTTAACCCTGTTTACCTCAGTTTCCTCATCTGTAAAATGAACTGAAGAAGTAAATGGCAAATTACTCTGGTATCTTTCCCAAGAAAACCGCAAATGGGGTCAAAAAACGTCAGACAGAACTGAAACAACTGAACAACAAAAAGGTGGTCTCTGAGGTCCTTTCTTTTATGATTCTTCATGCCTGCTTTTGCTAGTGCTGCTTTCCTACACTTCACTGAACAGTGAATAGAAAATTAATTGGAAAAAGAATTCTATGATAATTGTGGAAATATGTAGAAGAATTGCACGTTTAACCTATATTGGATTGCTTGCTGTCTAAGGGGGAGGGGGGGAGGGAAGAAGAAAAAAATTTGGAACACAGGGTTTTGCAGGGGTGAGTGTTGAAAACTATCTATCCATATATTTTGAAAATAAAAAGCTTTAAAAAGTAAAAGGAAAAAAATGCTAATAGCAGCCACCAAATAGTACTTGAACAGTGCAAGTTAATCATATTGTCATTAGTTGTCATTATCATCATTATAATAAGCAATGTACTTTGTATTTAACAAGAAATTCCTTTTAAATAGTTCACTATTTTTTTTACTTTAAAATAGATTACTATTTGATTTTGTGACTCATTTTTAGATTGCCACAACCCACCTTCTCCTCCCACCCCCAGTTCTAGAAATAAATTTACTTTTAAGTTGGAATTATTTTGCTTTAAGGTTCTTACCAACTCTAGACTTATATTCCTATTGTAACATCTGGTTTCAGACTGTGATCTTTTTACATGAACTATTAATATGGTTAGTATATCTTTGAGGCAAAATAATTTAGTAATAGATAAAAATACAGTGATTGATTGATAGAACAAATCAGGTACCAATAATGTAGTGTTTGATAAACCTAATGATCCCAGCTATTGGGACAAGAATTCACTATTTGACAAAAAAGCTGGGAAAACTAGAAAGTAATCTAGCAGAAACTGAAAGTAGATTTAGACATAAAGGGCAATATAATTACTTATCAGTTCTATGGAAAAGAGAAAAGTCCATTAACAAACAAGATATAGAGAAGCTCATAGAAGATAAAATGTATAATTTTTATTATATAAAATTTTAAAGATTTTTCACAAATAAAACCAATGAAGTTAAAATTAGAAGAAAAGCAGAAAACTAGTATTGGGGTAAGGGGGAGATCTTTACAGCAAATTTCTTTCTAAAGGAAGGTCTCATTTCTCAAATATGTTAGGAACTCAATCAAATTTATAAGAATAAAACCATTCCCAAATTGATAAATGATGAAGGGTTATGAATAGGTAGTTTTTAGAGGAAACAAATCAATAAATATACTTTTTAAAATTTTCTAAATTATTAATAATTAGAGAAATGAAAATAAAAACAACTCTGAGGTACTACCTCACACTCATCAGATTGGTTATGATGACAGAAAAAGAAAATAGGCACACTAATGTGCAGATGGTAGAGCTCTGAACTAGTCCAGCCATTCTGGAAAGCAATGAACTATGGCTAAAAGGCTATTGAACTGTGCTTACCCCTTGACCCAGCAATAACATTACTAGGGTTATACTTCAAAGTGTTCAAAGAAAAAGAAGGAGGACACATATGTACAAAAACATTCATAGCAACTCTTTTTGTGATGGCAAAGAATTGGAACCCGAAGGGATCTCCAACAACTATGGAATGACTCAGCAAGTTATTGTATATGAATGTGATAGAATACTATTATGCTACAAGAAAGGATGGAGATGGTTTTATAAAAACCTTGAAAGAAATATCAACTAAAGAAAAGTGAAGTGAGAAAAACCAGAACAATCTACACAGTAGCAGCAATATTGAAAAATAATCAACCACAAAAGACTTAGTAATTCTGATCAATACAATGATGCAGCATAGTTTCAAAGGATTCATGATTAAAAATGCTATCCACTCCAGATAGGAAGAAGAAAAAAAGATGAGGAAAGCAAAATATAGAAAAGAAAAAAAGTAGAAAGAGAAGAAAAAGATTGGAAAGGATATGAAAATAATGAAAAGGAGTGAAGGAGAGTGGAAGAGAAAAAGAGAGGGGAAGAAGAGATAAAAGATAACTAAGTAAGCAGGAAGGACTAGTACCAGATTTTTTTACTGAGAAGAAAATCATAATTCTTAAGAAAAACTTTCAAATGCCTGGTTAAAATAGTTTTTTCTCAATAATTAACAACCAAAGTTACTCCCCTAATCAACAACCTTTCCTCTAAAAGTGTCTTCAATTGATCCTGGATACATATTGTTAGTTTGTAGTTGTCTGAATGTTGTCTCTCTCATAACATTGTGAGCTTTTTCTTTTTCTTCCTTTATATCCCCTGTATGTAGCACAGTTCTTGAAACATGATAGATACTTAATAAATTTGCTTGCTGACTTAGCTTGACTGCTCTTAGGTCCCATAGGGTTACTTTTATTTCATAGATTGATATTTCTTTTGTAGCCCTAATTCCAGAAGAATAAGGGACACATCAGTGGAAAGGATGAAGAGCTCAAGAAGGTGTTTTCTTCCTCTTGTCTCTGGTAATTTATCAAAATTGAGTAAATAAGGGGAGGGGGAGGAGAGAGAGACAGAGACAGAGAGAGAAAGAGAGAGACAACTAGAGAGAAAGAGAGAGAGAGAGAAAAAGAGAGAGAGAGAGAGAGAGAGAGAGAGAGAGAGAGAGAGAGAGAGAAGAGAGAGAGAGAGAGAGAGAGATCTGTCTTTTCCTTCATACTTTTGTAAAAGCCCTTGTAAAGAGAGTCTAGAGGATAACAGCAATGGGCAAGTCAAAAAAATAAATAAGGAAAAAATGGTCAATTTGTGCTTTGCAGAATTTGTTGAGCTCAATTAAGACAACTCTGAGATACCACTACACACCTCTCAAATTAGCTAGGATGACAGGGAAAGATAATGCTGAATGTTGGAGGGGATGCGGGAAAACTGAGACACTGATACATTGTTGGTGAAATAGTGAATACATCGAGCCATTCTGGAGAGCAATTTGGAACTATGCTCAAAAAGTTATCAAACTGTGCATACCCTTTCATCCAGCAATGTTACTACTGGGCTTATACTCCAAACAGATTTTAAAGAAGGGAAAGGGACCTGTATGTGCAATGTAGTGGCTAGAAGCTGGAAACTGAGTAGATGCCCATCAATTGGAGAATGGCTGAATAAATGTGGTATATGAATGTTAGGGAATATTATTGTTCTGTAAGAAATGACCAGCAAGATGATTTCAGAAAGGCCTGGAGAGATCTACATGAACTATGCTAAGTGAAATGAGCAGAACCAGGAGATCATTATACACTTCAATAACAATACTATATGATGATCAATTCTGATGTATGTGGCTCTCTTCAAAAATGAGATGAACTAAATCAGTTCCAATTGTTCAGTAATAAAGAGAACCAGCTACATCCAGCGAAAGAACTATGAGAAAAGAGTATGGACCACAACATAGCATTTCCACTCCTGTTATTGTCTGCTTGCATTTTTGTTTTTCTTCTCAGGTTATTTTTACCTTATTTCTAAATCCGATTTTCTTGTGCAGCAAGATAATTGTATAGACATGCATATATATTGTATTTAACATTTACTTTAACATATTTAACATGTATTTGTCTACTTGCTATCTAGTGGATTGGGTGGGGGGAAGGAGGGAAAAAGTTGGAACAGAAGGTTTTACAAGGGTCAATGCTGAAAAATTAACCATGCATATGTCTTGTAAATAAAAAGCTAAAATAAAAATTTTAAAAAGAATTCATTGAGTTCTCCCCGCCACTTGAAATGGAAAGAATAATCAAACAATCAGAATTAATCAGAATATTAAAAAGTTGTGAGATTATCAAGAATAAATTATAAATAAATGATATGAAAAGATACCTTCTCTTTCTTCATTACAAAAGTGGATGAACATAGGCATGGAACAATATATTTAAAAAGTCAGACTTTTTCAAAGTTTGCTGAAATTTTTTACCCTTTTTTATTCTTTTTTTATATGGGATGTTTTCTTGGGAGACATTAGGGAAGAATATATTGGGAAATGTAGGTGATGTTTAAAAATATATATCAATAAAATTTTTATTTAAAAAAAGTAAATGGATCAGCCTTTTAAAATATGTTTCTTGATAAGTAGTTTTCTAAAGAATCAATTTTTATAGGACACTGAACTCCTAACAAATAAAGTGAGAGGTAATATTATAGTTAATGAAAGAATACTAGATTTGAACCTGTATAGGAGAATGGTCTCAATGGGTATGAATTCAATAAAGACAACTGAAGGAAGATCAAGATCTATATGGAAAGGGAATCTTATATGGAAAAGGTTATAGCTAAGATATTGAAGGTAAAGAGTCATCTACTGAGGAAATGTGAACATAGCTGTCGAAACAGAAATTATTCTCTGGTGACTATGGAGGTTGGAAACCTGCAAATTAACTCCATTAAGAGCTAGCCGGAAGACAAGACTTGGAGACAAAATGAATCCAACCTCAAGGATCTGCAGTAGAATATGACTGCAAACTGGTCAAGTTAATGATTCATTCCTCACTTCAGTCCTTCCATATGTGGGTAACTTCTTTCTGGGAATTTTTTCCCATCCATCCACCATTTACAGAACTATAGAAGAGAACACCTACTTGTTGATAGAAAACTTTGAATACTTCTAATACCTCATTCCTTCTCCCTTGGAATTTTATTGTTTGTGTCTTAATTAAGTGTTTTGTGACGAGATTTGTAGTTCTTGCAAAATAGATGTTGCACTAGTAGGGGCTTAAGACATAATTTGCATAAATAATTACTCAATTACCCCACAGTAAACTTGAAAAAAGTGCCAAGGGTTTCCAGAGACAAAGTTCTCAGGGGTAATTAAGAGGTGTTTTGTTTCAAATGTTTTAGACTGTTTATTCCCGATAAATCTTAAAGAGAAAACAAAAACAATTCAATGTCCATTCCCAAAGGCCCATGGTGAAGTGACAAGAGATCCAGATAATGGATCATTAGTCAGAGGGTCTGCATTTAAATTCCATTTCTGTCATTTAGTTCATGTTGACACTGGATAAATCATTTAACTAATAATTACAAATAAGAAAGTTGGAAGAGATAGTCCCAGCTTGTCTAGTCTTCTTACATTTTCCATCTCTTCAAGGTTCAGTTTTTTGACTCCATTTGGTGTGGTTCACCATTTCCTTCTCCAGCTCATTTACAGATGATAAAACTGAGGCAAACAGGATCAAGCAACTTACTTTCACTCTTTGGATTATTTCCAATTCATCCTGAAAGTAGATATGTGTACTCAGTTATTAACATGTTGTCTCCCCCATTAGACTGTGAGTTCCATGATAGCGGAGGCTTTCTTTTACCTTTCTTTGAATCCTCGGTGCTTAACACAGTACCTAGAGCATAGTAGGCACTTTGTAAATGGTTATTGATTGTCTGTCTTTTGATTGATTGACTAAGATATTCTCTACCTCTAAATCCATGATCTAATGATCCATATCCCCAAGAAAATAGCCCTGCTGATACCTATGAGGATAATTAAGACAAACTTCCTACAATTAGTTACTTCCTATGAGAAGAAGTGAAAATATTTAGGCTGCAGTCTTATATGATCAAAAGCTCCTAGACCACCATTTTTTTTAGGCAACCATGTTGGCAGAGGTATGTTGTTGTCATTCAGTTGTTTCCTGTTCTTTTTTACTCCATTTGGGATTTTCTTGGAAAGATATTGGAGTGCTTTGCCCTTTCCTTCCCCAGCTCATTTTACAGAGGAGGGAACCGAGGCAAACAAAGTTAAATGATTTGCCCAAGGTCAGACAGCTAGTGTCTAAGGCCATATTTGAACACAGGAAGATAAGTACTTCAGGTCTGGTGCTCTATCCACTGTGTCTTCTAACTGCTCTAGAGGAATAGCTTGTAAGAAAACTTGGGTCAATTGTGCTGTCGTAATTTCTTAAACAATGATCTCCAACCACTTTTAGATATTACATCTGAACTAAATGACCCCTTCCAGCTTTTGTCTGTGATCTTGTTTTGACTATTTTTGTGTCCTTTCATTCCCTCATTTCCTGACATTTGTATAGCAAAGTGTATCAGCCAATCTCTCCAGCCATACAGTGCTGAGTCAGGAACAGCTGGATTTGAGTGCTGGCTCTGAATCCCACTAGTTGAACATGATTTGGCCACTTAAGTTCTCTCTGAACCTCAGTTTCTCAAAATGGAGATGTTAATTCCTAGAAGGCCAATGTCACAAGGTTTTTCTGAGGCTCAAATGAGAAAATCAACTTACAGTTTTGTTGTTGTTGCTTGTTTGGTTTGCAAACATTAAAGCATTGTCAGGGAATTTTGGCTTTTCTTGTTTTTTTTTTTTTTTTTTTTAATCTTAGTTTTTTAGTTCCAGCCTGTGATTTTATTGTTGTTCTGAATTTCCAGTAAAGAAACTTTCTCTACCAATGTACCTTTGGTGGCAATTAGGCTGTGGAGTAGACTGTCAGACCTGAAATCAGGAAGAATTGAGTTCAAATCCAGTCTCAGGTACTTATGTGCTTTATGTCCACAGACAAATCATATAACCAGGTCTACTTCAGTTTCCTCATCTATAAAAAGGAGATAACTCTAGCATTTATCTCCCAGGGCTGTTGTGAAGATAAGATGAAGATAAAATGTAAAACATTTTGCAAACCCTAAAGCACTCTGTAAATTCTAACTAAATATTATTTCTATCCAGTTTGCAATTTAAATTCTCAGATCCATAGCCTGAGGTAATAAGAAATTAAGCAACTCCCCTGAGGTCAGCCAGTATATGTCAGAGATAAAACATTGCCCAGATTCATAACCAAGATCAGTTCTTTAGTCATTATACCAAGCTCTCTCTCCAATGATGTTAAAGATGATTATGGTGTGTGTGTGTGTGTGTGTGTGTGTGTGTGTGTGTGTGTTGTGTACTTAGAATGATAAGGTATCAACATGTATATGTACGGAGGAGCACTGTGTATTAAGAAGAACATTCTGAACTAACGATTGGTATCTTAATGTAGTTTGATTAAAGCAATCCACTTTTGGTGTCTACCTGTTACCCAACTTTCTTTTATGGCTCCAAGAAGCTGTAGAATGTGCAACAGCCACATCCTGGTAAAACTGTCTCAGCAGGCAGATTAAGCCAGGTTGAGGATAATTGACAAGCCTTGAACCCATTGGTGATTTAAGGAAATGTCTATCCCAAGCATGTGAAGACTTCCCTTAGAGGAATGGGGGATGAGAACAAATTGTTCCAATGGACATGAAGGCAACTGAACCAAGTTGTGCAATTCTTAGAACATGATCAAACAGCGAAGATAACAAGGTCATCCATTGCCTCCTGGGCCATCACTGATTATCTTGATCTGTTTTGTCACAGGACTTCATGACACTGGAAGACAGTGGGCCTGATGACTTTGTGCAAATCTGTCTCTCTTAAAGATTCATTCCCAATTCATTCTCAAGTCAAGACCCTGTGATATTATTAGCCCTCTTTTAAAACATAGGATGAACATTCAAATGGTTGTATTAAGATTCAGGATCATGAAATACAAAAAGCAGATTACTGTAAGTTATAAGTCTAGTAAGGAGTCAGCAGAGAGAATGTAAAGTCATCCAAGGTAATTAAAGGGATATACAATCACTGAATCAACCATAGAAGATGGAAACAGGTCAAATCCTACTGGGGTCCCTGGTGGAAAAGGAGCAGTCCAAACTAATAAAATCCCATGAGTTTTTATAGGTGTTTAACTAGGTCAAATAATATCGCTCATTGTGGGTGAGGAGCTAAGAGAGTATGGAGTCTATACTTCATTGCACAGGGCAAGGTTTAAGGACCGATGCTAATTTATGTTGAAGGAACAGGAGGCTAGTTGATATTCAAACTCTCTGTCTGGTAAGAAAAGAGACTTTGAATTTCCCTAAGTTTTCTTCATTTAATGGAGTGGAGAATGTTCCTGAGGTCCTTACACTTTGGATTTAAGAAGACTCTTTGGATTGAATTTTTTATGACATTACAGGATGTCTCCATTGCTCAAAGACACTACAGTAACCTTAAAAAAAAAAAAAAAAACCTACCCAAAATAAAGCATATGGTAATATTAGCCCATGGGACAAGGAGGAAACACACATCCATCAATGACAGCTTGATGCAACTTCCAAAAGACTGGGGAACTGATCTAAAGGGATGCACCTGTGGTGGGCCAAGGCAAATACACAGATTCACAGGAAGTCAATGCTAGAAAGGACCTTCAAAACTTCAATAGATTTGTGATTTTATCAGTATGGATTCATCCTTCACCAAATAGATTGCAATCCATCTATGCCTTCTTATCCTGTGAAGCACTTGTGTCTTTCCATAAATCTTCCAGAGGATCTAGCTATTAAGCTGGATTCCTTCCTCTACGTTTCCTTTAACATTTGAGCACTCAGGCTGTCCATTTGCTAATCTTCATTCATGCTACATAACCTTCCTGTTACACAGATACTCCCTGTTGTCTTTTATGCCCACTTTTTATTTGTAAGTTCTTTTTGGAGATACATTGAAACCTACTTACACATTCACAATGAAACTCTCTATTACGCTTTCACTTACCAGAATTTGTATGTGATCCTTGGTCATTCACAATTCATAGCCATGTAACATCAGAGGAATAATGATGGGGAAGGAAAGGGGAAGGAAATGAGACTTTATAGGAGAAGACAGGAAGAGAATAAACATTTATATAGTATCTACTATTTTGCACAGAGTAAGTGCTATATAAATATTAGCCAGGCACTATGTTAAGCACTTTACAAATATTCTCATTTGAGAATAACAATCTAACAATCATGTCAAGTAGTTGTTGTTATTAGTTCCATTTTATAGTTGAGGAAATGGAGGAAAACAAAGGTCAAGTAATATGCTCAGGATCACACAGTTAGTAAACGTCTGAGTTTCCTTATAGCAAGAAACAGCTTCAAATATTAGAAAGTGCTGCACAATCTCCAAAATGTGATCCAGTTCCATCTCTTCCTGTTCACCCCTATACCCAATTTAATGTCTTTCTGCAATACCTGACTATCATATATGTACTAATAAACAAGGAAGAAAAAAACCTTAAATTTTAATGATCGCAGAATTTAAACTCTTTAACATTGTACGTACATCATTGCTTGATGCACTTAGAGTGATGGTAATTGAAACCATAGGAGCTTATGAGATCATCAATTGAAATAGGATAGAGGAAGATGAGAAATCCAGGGCAGAACCTGGTGGGACACCTATTGCTAGTGAGTTGCTGTGAAACAGTAACATAGATCACAACAGTGAACGACAACACTGAGAAGGAATTGCTCCCTTATCCCATCTCTCTCACTTAATCTTGAGCCTCTTCCTATCTATTGACTGCTCCCCAACTGCCTATAAAAACAGCCTCCATACTCAAAATGACCCTCAACTGGCTCATTCCTCCCTGATGGCTGTGGTCCCATATCTCTTTTCCCTTTTTGTGGCTAAATTCCTTGAAAAGGTTTTTTACAATAGGTGCCCCCCTTTGCTTTCTTCTTATTCTATTCTTAACTCTTCCAGATTCATTCAAATGAAACTGCTCTCTCCAAAGTTACCAACGACTTCTTACTTGTCAAATTTAAAGATCTTTTCTCAACCCTCATCCTTGATTCTTCTGCATCTCTGACATGGTGAGCATTTTCTTTTAATCACTCACTTCTCTCTAGGTCTTCATGACATTGCTGACTTCTGGTTCTGTTGTGATCTATGTTACTGTTTCACAGCAACTCACTAGCAATAGGTGTCCCACCAGGTTCTGCCCTGGATTTCTCATCTTCCTCTATCCTATTTCAATTGATGATCTCATAAGCTCCTATGGTTTCAATTACCATCACTCTAATGCTGAAGATACTCATATTTACTTATTCAGTTCTAACCTCTTGCTCTCACACCTCCAAATGCTTATCAAACTTCTCAAACTGGATGTTCTATAGACATCATAAACTCAACACATCCAAAACTGAACATTATCTTTTTCCTCCAACATTTCCCTCTTCCTAAGTTCTTTATTGCTTTTGAAGATATTACCATTCACCAATCACCAAATGTGGAACCTGATATCATGCTTGACTGCTTAGGCTTTTTCACAGCCTCTCACCCTCCCTAACCAATCTGTTGCCAATACCTATAAATTTTATATTCATATCATCCTATTTCCATGTCCTTCTCTCCCAGCCACCATCTTGGTGCTGGCTCTCATTATTTCAAGCTTGGAGCTTTTCATCTGGCTGTTCTGCTTGCTCTAATACAAGTCTCTTCCCTTACTCAGCTGTCAAACTGATCTTCCTAAAACACAGGTCTGACCATATCACCCTCCTTAATAAACTGCAGTGTCTCTTGATCACCTCTATTGAGCATTCAAAGCCTTTAATAGCTCAGCCTCCATTCCTTCACCTTTCCAGTCTTTACACACTTGCTTGTATTTTGTGATCCAGTTAAATTAACCTCATTGCTATTCCTTGAGTGAGACACTACATCGCCCAACTCCAGGTGTTTTTGCTGGCCCTCTCTGGGCATGGAATGCTTTCCCCTTTTCCCCCATCTTCACTCCCAACCTCCTTGGCTTTGAAGGATTTTCTGATTCCCCTTAATTCTAGTACCTTCCCTCTATTGTTGCCTACACATAGTTCATTTTTAATAGATATTTGCATGTTGTCTCTCCCATTAGAGGGTGAGTTTCTTGAGAGCAGTGACTGTCTTTCACTTTCTTTGTGCCCCCAATGTTTAATACAGTTCATGGAACATAATAGATATTTAATAAGTATATATGTATGTATTCTTTTCTCTTCTCCCATTACAAAGTAAGCTTTTTTGAGCAGAGATCATTATATCCTCTGAATTTGGATCCTTAGCACATGATATGCATTTAATAAATGTTTGTTGATAGATTAAAACTAAATAAAAATATCATCACCTTTAGGAAACTTCTCTGATCCGATCCCCAATCAACATCCTTCTTCCTTTTATCTTACATAATACCTTGTCTTATCATTTGTCTCTAAGCACGGGTCCTCAAACTGCTGCCCGGCGGGCCAGATGAAACAGCTGAGGACCTTTATCCCCCTCACCCAGGGCTATGAAGTTTCTTTATTTAAAGGCCCACAAAACAAAGGTTTTGTTTTTATTATAGTCCGGCCCTCCAACAGTCTGAGGGACAGTGAACTGGTCCCTGATTTAAAAAGTTTGAGGTCCCCTGGCACTCTAAAGCTTTTATATGACATTCCAAACTATACCTATCTTTGCTGTAATAAAACGTACTATAATGTGAAGTCTTACTTGATTGTAAACTCTGAAGGTTAGAATTATGCTTAAAATTTTCTATTTCTACCACCTAACAGGTGCTCAATTAATTTTTTTTCTAATTTACTACATCTCTATATACATACTAATAGCATTTTGTTTGCAAGCACTTTTCTTCAAAAGAAGTCTGAAGTGTTATTGTGTATTCTATCTGGTAAGGGTGGGGAGAGGAAAAGCAGCATTACCATATTCTGTTCTGAGCCTGGGAGAAGATCAAGGTTGCAAAAAAAAAAAAAAAAAAAAAAGATTGACCTTGCACCTGACAGGAAACCTAAGTCTTGGCAATTATTTTGTGATCTCACATGGGTTAATTATGGATAAATATTGTCACCAAAAAAAGCAATCTGTTGATGACCATCTCTGAAGAATAATCATTTCCTTTTTAATTAAAAATATATCCAGGAACTCTCACTGGTCAGTCATTTTTTGTCACAAATTAGGAAAATGAATTTCTGGTATCTGCCTCTAATAGAGAGAATTTAGCAATAAGGCCATTATGGATAAGAAATGTTTCACTAAATTTATTAAATAGTCCTGTTCTGGAATGTCTGCACTATTTCTTTAGGCTATGTTTTCCTTAAAGATAAAGTTTATTTATTCTTCAATAATATAAATCTTAAAGCATCTAATACAGTTCCATACCTCAATATGCTCAGTGAAAAAAGTATTCCTAAGCAATACTTATAAATTCGAGATGTCTGTTTAGGGACAGCAGGGAAAGAGATACACTAGTATTAATTTATCACATGTCATCTTCACTATACAAAAGATTATTTCAACCACAGTTTGAAGAGAAACCAGGATATACTTCAATATGTTGTTTGGGAAGCAGGGTACAATTTCAAGAGAATGTAACTTGAATTTTGAGAGTAAAAAGCCAAATAGTCTTGTTGGTTTCACTGGTTCATAAAAATTTCTGTGCAGGAATATTTTCTCTCTCTTTTTTTTAAATTTTATTTTATAATAACTTTTTATTGACAGAACCCATACCAGGGTAATTTTTTTTTTTACAACATTATCCCTTGCACTCGCTTCTGTTCTGATTTTTCCCCTCCTTCCCTCCACCCCTTTCCCTAGATGGCAAGCAGTCCTTTATATGTTAAATATGTTGCAGTGGAATATTTTCTCTCTCAATGGAAATTGTACTTTAAAAATTTTTGTTGCCTAGAAATTAGTTGAGCAGGATTCATCATGTACCCAAAAGCAACAAAAAGCATCATATCATGAAACCCATTATCATTGTGTTTGTAACACTCATGAATATAAGCAAATAGATCACTTAGCACGATATCTGGCACATGTAAATAAATGCTAGCTCATTATCAGTCAAGCTCCAAGAGAAACAACATGGTCCACCAGAACGAATGCCAGTCTTGGTTTCAAAGTTCAAATTCTAACTTTGTTACTTATTACTTTTATGATCTTGCATAAATCACTTAATCTCTTTAGGTCTCAGTTCCTACATCTATAAAATAAAGGAAATAACACTAAAGTTATTTCCAGTTCCTAAATTGTGATCCTTTATAGATGATTTGTAAGTAAAGAAATTTACTGAAGAACTTGATAGGATTCTCCAAACTATGCCATTAATATTTGGTGATTTGGGAGGGGGAGAGGGGAAGAGTAGCCCAGAAGTGGTTGGTAAAAATCAGGATCAAAAATGAAAAGAAGTGGCCAAGCACTTGTCAAATATATTATATACTGTTTGAACATATAATCCTGGTTAGAAAACATTAGCCATAGAAACAGGGCAGTCAGGTGCACAGTGGTTAGAATGCTGGATCTGGAGTCATGAAGGCTCCTCTTGCTAAGTTCATATTCAGTTTCAGATGCATACTAGCTGTGTGATCCTGGGTAAGTTACCTAATGCTTCCTCTGTAAAATGAGCTGGAGAAGGAAATGGCTAGAAAACTCCAAATGGGGTTACAATGAATCAAGATACTATTGAACAACAACAAAACACACAGCAAACACTTGGTGCATTCATAAAAATTTCATGTTCTTATATTTTCAAAACAATCATATAAGCTGGGAGGACAAATATTATGATCCTCATTTTAAAGATGGGAAAACTAAGGCACAAAGAAATCATGTACCTCACCCAAAAACATATAACTAAGAAGTGCTAAAACTTAAACTCAAACTTAAACCTAGGTGATGTGAATCCAAGTTCACTTCTTTTTCACTATTCTGTGCTACTTTCCAAAAGTTTATATTGATTTTCTTCTAATCTTTAAGAAAATCTAGAAAAAGTATATCAGGTTGTACCTTGAGCATAGACAATTACTATCCAAGTGAAAAACACCCAAACTAATTCTTAGTATTCCTTTAATTATTTGTGTTCACCTTTAGGGATTTGCCTCAAGAACCACAAAAAGGCTAAAATGTTTCTGAACCTCTAAATTTTCCACTATCTCTCTGCAATAACTTCAAAGTATGCTTTTTTCAAAAAAAAGCTTTATTCTAGCGAATTGATCAGCAAACATTTATTAAATGCTTCCTTCCCTAAATAGGGAAAAACATTGTTGCCTGTTTCCGAGCACCTAATATTCTAATGGGGAAAACAGCACACAAAATTATGTACAAGACACATGGAGTAGATGGAATATATTTCAGAGGGAAGGCACTAGCAGTGAAGAAGAGGACCTAGAGAAGGTAGGATCTGAACCAAGTCCTCAGGGAAGCTAGAAGTGACATGGGACACAGCTATGGAGTTAGGAAATGGAATGTTTTGAGTTAGGAATAACAAGAAAGCAGGTTCTGCTGAATCATAAAGTATATGGAAAATAAAATGCTAAGAACATCTGAAAAATAAGGGGGAAAATATGCAAGATCTTTAACTGCTAAATAGATCAAGACATGCAATTTTTTTTTGTAATCCACCATGAACACTGATAATTAAATCCTGGACTTGGAAGCAATCAAAAATACTGACCTCAACTTATCTCTGTTCTTTCTTCCACCATACGGTCCTTGTCCTAATAATGCAATGCATTTAAATAGTAATGTTAGAAAATAAACAACCAAAATACTTCATAACATAATACTTCAATGCATCACTGATTTCATTTGATATGATTTTCTTTCCTACTGTTCAGATCACAATTTATCTAAGCTGTCTTATGCCATGTGACTCTTGTCCCTGTGCTCCTTATTCTGTAAAAGCGATCTGGCCACTGAGGATCCCTTTCTAGTAAGATGCAAATAGAATGTATGACCATCCATTTGGTTATCCCTCATTCTTATAGCTGACTCACTTTTTCTGGTCATACATTTCTCTATGTGCACAGTGCCTGACATCCACTATTTGTTGCTTTTCTGACATCTTTTGCACTATTTCTCAGGTGTTACGTCCTTGTGGCTCCATATTGCAGCCTACTTACATCCACTCCCCACCAATCACTATCCTTTGGGTGACCTACAAATTGAATTCCTCAAAGACGATGACATTCCATGACTCAGACAGCATCATCTCAATGATTGCTCTGTAGCTGAACAAAACAGTAAAACTAAATAATGTGTTCTCAGATGTGATAGAGATGTTTGACTATTGGTCACAGTGAGAAAGAAAAAAAAATGTACACAAAACACTGGGACAAAAATATGGGAGAAAGATGGCAAAATTACATGAAGAGGGGCCATATAACACAATAAAATCACAGAAGCTCCAAGATTCCTGTAAAATACACACGAATACTTATTATTCTTGGTGAATTGAAAAAAGTCTTTGTAGACTTACCCCAAATCATTTTAAGGGGATCCAGACACTTCAAAATACTGCTGTTTATCGGGGTGGGAGAGGAAAGAAACATTTTGATATATTAGAATAAAAGGCTGGAGGGAAAATCATTTAGAAACACTATTTATAAAAAGAGAATTGATCTTGAACTATTTGAGATGGCAGATTCATTACTAAATGAGAGAAAAATATAAACAAGAATTAGTAAACACCAATGAAAAGTTGTCTCCTACACTGAGCAATTCATAACAGACTTGTAACAGATTTTTCTATTTTTGCATGGTTATGTTTTCATATATGAAAGCTGAGTGATGGAAGGAATTAATGGTTCTAATTTCTGTATCCTTGTCCAGGACATCTGTCTATAACAGTTCATTACGCACATCAATTGAAGGAATATGATTTCAGTTCAAGGTGATTGATAAACTTAGAATGATATACATTTAAAACACTGAAGAAACAAATATTACCTAAGAATAACACATTAACTCAGGTCTCAGTTAAATGATTAAAAGATTCTAATTATTAAGAATAAAATGTTATAATGAGGGGATGCCCATCAGCTGGGGAATGGCTGAATAAGATATAGTATATGAATGTAATGGAATAGTATTGCTCCATAAGAAATGATCAGCAGGATGATTTCAAAAAAGCCTGGAAAGACTTATATGAATTGATGCAGAATGAAGTGAACAGAACCAGGAGAATATGGTACACAGACAAAACAGGATTATGCGATGATCAATTCTGATGGATTTGGATCTTTTCAATAATGAGGTGATTCAGGTCAATTCCAATAGACTTGTGATGAAGAAAGCCATCTGCACCGAGAGAGAGGACTGTGGGGAGTGAATATGGATTGCTTTCAAGGGGAAGGAGAGGAGGGAAGGAGAAAGAAAAATATGGAACACAAGGTTTTACAAGGGTAAATGTTAAAAACTATCTTTGCATGTATTTTTGGGGAAAAAAGCTATTATAATTTTTTAAAATAATAAAATATTACTAATAGTCAGAATTCAATTTTCATAAAGCAGCCAACATTTTGTAACATATGAACAGAACCCTAATTCAAATCAATTCTATTGAATTTAAAAACATTTTGAAAGTAACTACTATTAAAGACACTGTGTTTGGCACTGCAAATTCAAAGATAAAAATGAAAAATAATTCCTGCCCTCAAGGAGCCATTCAGTTGATATGAGACAACAGAAACCTTCACTCTATACTATATGTTGTTTCTTTGCTAATTTAACAAATCAACAGAAGTTCAGAAAACATTAACAAGGTATATCGCTCTATGCAAAGTGCTGAAATCCACAATTTTAAAATATATTTAATTTTTTTTCTAATTACATATACTTAGCAATTACCTATAAAAATCTTTCAACATTCTTTTTAAAATTCTGAATTCCAAATCTCTCCTTCTCCTCTTCTCCCAGTGAAAATCCCAAGCAATTTGCTATATAGATTGTACATGTACAGTCATGTAAAACATTTTCACATTGGATATGAAAGAAAACACAGACAAAACCCAACAACCACTGAGAAAAATTAAGAATATTTAAAAGTATGTTTTGATCCACATTTAGATGCCATTGATTCTTTCTTTAGGTATGGAGAGCATTCTTCATCCTAAGTCCTTTGAAAATGTCTTGGATGACTCACTGTGTTACTGAGAATAGCTAAATCATTCACAATTGATCATTATATAATATTGCTGTTACTGTCTTTTTAAATTAAATTAATTTTTTATTAAAGCTTTTTATTTGCAAAACATATGCATGCATTTTTTCCATAGTAAAATGGAACTAAATTAACTAAGGTTAATGTTGATATAACCCTTGCAAAATCTTCTTTTTCAATTTCCCTCCTTTCTCCCCACCTCCTCCCCTAGATGGCCAAGTAATCCAATATATGTTAAACATGGTAAAAATATATATTAAATCCAATATATGCATACATATTTATACAATTATCTTGCTGCACAAGAAAAATCAAATCAAAAAGGAAAAAAAGAGAAAGAAAACAAAATGCAAACAACAAAAAGACTGAAAATGCTACGTTATAGTGCACACTCAGTTCCCACAGTCCTTTCTCTGGGTGTAGATGGCTCTCTTCACCACAAGACCATTGGAACTGGCCTGAATCACTTCATTGTTGAAGAATCCCGTCCTCTCTTCAACAATGAGATTAACCAAATCAGTTCCATTTGTTCAATAATAAATAGAAACAGCTACACCCAGGGAAAGAACTCTGGGAAATGAGTGTGAACCACTACATAGTATTTCCAATCCCTCTGTTTTTGTCCACCTGCATTTTTTATTTCCTTCACAGATTAATTGTACACTATTTCAAAGTCTGATTCTTTTTGTACAGCAAAATAACTGTATGGACAATACATATATTGCATTTAACATATACTTTTAACATATTTAACATGTATTGGTGTACCTGCCATCTGGGGGAGGGGATGGGGGGAAGAAGGGAAAAGTTGGAACAAAAGGTCTTGCGATTGTCAATGCTGAAAAATTACCCATGAATATATCTTGTAAACAAAAAGTTATAATAATAATAATAAAAAAAGTCACGTTCTTTCGAATTGATCATTGTATAGTCTTGTTATTGCCATGTATAATGATCTCCTGGTTCTGCTCATTTCACTTAGCATCAGTTTATATAAATCTCTCCAGGCTTCTCTGAAATCCTCCTGTTGGTCATTTCTTATAGAACAATAGCATTCCATAGCATTCATATACCATAATTTATTCAGCCATTCTCCAATTGATGGGCATCCATTTAATTTCCAGTCTCTTGCCACTATAAAAAGGACTGCCACATACATTTTTTGCACATGTGGGTCCCTTTCCCTTCTTTAGTATTTCTTTGGGATATAAGCCTAGTAGAGACACTGCTGGGTATACAGAGTTTGAAAACCCTTTGAGCATAGCTCCAAATTGCTCTCCAGATTGGTGGGATTAGTTTACAACCCCACCACCAATGTTTTAGCGACCCAGTTTTCCCACATTCCCTCCAACATTCGTCCTTGTCTTTTCCTGTCATCTTAATCAATCTGAGAGGTGTGTAGTGGTGCCTCAGAGTTGTCTTAATTTATATTTCTCTGCTCAACAGTGATTTGGAGCACCATTTCATCTGACTAGAAATGGTTTTAATTTCTTCATCTGAAAATTGTCTGTTTTTATTCTTTGACCATTTATCAATTGGAGAATGGCTTGATTTCTTATAAATTTGAGTCGATTCTCTATATATTTTAGAAATGAGGCCTTTATCAGAACCTTTGAATGTAAAAAGTGTTTTCCCAGTTTATTGCTTCCCTTCTAATCTTGTCTGCATTAGTTTTGTTTGCACAAAAACTTTTTAACTTAATATAATCAAAATTATCTACTTTGTGTTCAATAATGAGCTTAAGTTCTTCTTTCATGTCTAAATCATGAACCCATTTTGATGTTATCTTGGTATATGGTGTTAGGTATGAATCGATGGCTGTTATTATTTACAATATTTTTTTGCTCATTTCCTTTTGCAATGGTTAATACAAATCTTTCCAAGTTTTTCTGAAATCATTCTGCTCATTTCTTATAGCACAATAGTATGCCATCACAATCATATGCAGTGACTTGTCAGCCATTCCTCAGTTGATGGGACATCCCTTTAGTTTCCAATTCTTTGATACTATCCCCAAAAAAGCTGCTATAAATATTTTTTGTACCTATAAGTCTGTATAGGATTGCAGATATTGGGGAACTCTGAGAAAAGTATACTTGAAGCAAAGATACTTACAGCAGAGTATTATTAACTCGGTGTGATTGATGAGATGATGGTTTTCTAGTTCACATATTAGTACTTAGTATTGATGATATAATGGTTCTACAGTTGGCACATGCTCAGTGTGCTGTAGTGATGAAGTTGTACGGAGGTATTTAAAGGTTGAGAAGACTAGAAATGAGACATTCCATCTTTGACCATCCCTCTGGTGGCTTTCCTGACTCCTGCACTCCTCCACTAAGATCAAGGCTCGTCCCGAGATCCTCCAGAGAGTTAATTTGGAGAATATATTTTGGCACCCAACATGGGGCCCTAAAAGAAGCACACTACATTTTGATGCTCTGGATGTAAAGACCTACACTCAGCAGTTTGACTGATGTGATCATAAACTCAGTGGAGAAGTCCCTGTGACCCAGAAATAGGATGAGTATAAAAATGGACAAGCAGGAAACTTGGTAAGAGCTAAACTTTCATTTCTTTTCAGCTGAAATGAGGCAAATAGTAAGAAAAGAGCCTTTCCCACCTCAAGGAAAGTGTGTAGCAAACATAGTTAGATTAATAAAGAAGCAAGGTATGTTAGTAACTTGGGAAGAGATCACTGGACTCTTAGAAATATTATAGTGCACATCTCCTTAGTTCTCTAAGGAAGAAAAATTAGAATCAGATAAGTGCAAATTAGTGGAAGAGCAACTAATTGATTACAATAATAATGGTTCTGATTCAATTCCTGAGAAAACATTCTATATATACAACATAATACAACTGCCTTTAAAGAATTCCACAAGTTTTAAAATAAGGAAAAAGGAGAAAGAACAGGAGGGGGATGATACTAACAAAGCAGTTGAAAAACATGAATAATTGGACAAAAAAGGAGTTGTCAGTGCTGATGAACTTAAGAAGTGTGGTGCTTCTCAGCAGACGCCCTTAGGGCATTCCCCATCTCCTGACCCTCCCACCTCAATTTCATCTTCATGGGTAGAGGAAGAAGGAGGAGTGAGAGGGGTAGAGTGACACCATCAGCACTACCCATATAGCAGTTCTATCCACCGATACAAAGATTACAAAGGCACTAGTTAAAGCTAAAAAAGAACAGGATGTATCTGACTTGAGAATAGAAGCATACCCTGTGATTGAAGAGTTTGACTCTTCAGGTCAAGCAGGAAGACACACTCCTTTTAATTTGGAAATTATCAAAGACCTGAAAAAGGCTTGCACTCTGAGGTCTACATCAACTTAGGTTAAGATGTTATTAGAGAATTTGGCTTTTGAAATTTTAACTCCTAATGATTGGAAATCTATAGCAAGGACATGTTTAGAACCAAGACAAAACTTGTTGTGGCTTTCTGAATATAGTAAACTCTGCAAAATACAAGCCCAATGTAACAGGCAACCTGGAGTTAATATACCAATCAATTTTGACAATTAGCAGATTTAGGTCTTAATGCAGACATTTTTGCACAGATTAATTATCCTATAATAACATATGAGTAAACTGCTGCTGCTATCAAAGCATGGAGCACCCTCCCAAGAAGACAAAATAGAGGTAAAGCCTTCACAAAAATAGCACAAGGTCCAAATGAACCCTTTGCTGATTTAGTGGCACGTCTGCAGACAGCTGTCATACAAACTATTGGTGAAAATGCAGCAATAGGAATAATGATAAAACAACTTGCTAAAGAAAATACTGATGAGGTTTGTAAAAGAATTATACTAGGACTACACAAGGATGCTCCTATAGAGGAGATCATAAGACACTGTGCCACAGTGGGCACAAATATCTTTTATATGCTATGATGCAGACTTCCTAAGATCCGAACATGGGAAGACAGGGTCCCTTTTGGCAAGGGACTTCCAAAGAGATTCATCAATGTTTTCAATGTGGTAAAGTAGGGCATCTGAAAGCTCAATGTTGGCAGAGAAGACAGAATGGGAGAACAAGACCCAAAACCCCATGTCCAACATGCAACAGAGGCTTCCATTGGGCATCAGAATGTAGATTGACTTAGGGAAATGGGAAGCAGGGCCCAGCTCCAAGGCCCTAAGCAAAAAAACACTTAGGGAATGATAGCAGCCGATGTTACATCCAGAGATTCTTTAGAAGTTCAGTACTCAGACATGACTAATCAGTCAAGAAGCAACCTGATTGGGAAAAGGGATTACAATTGGGGAGAATAGAGTAGTATGCAGCTGGGACTACTGAGATATCCCCTGGAGAGGGGAAATCTGTTCCTCTCCAGCCATGGATTCCTTGCCTCCAGGCACAGTAGGCCCGAAAATTTCATCTCCTGAGAGTACGTACAAAACAGTGTTCATTCATACACTGATGTGGGAAACTGGGGAATGTGTAGTGTAGATAATATCCCAGACCCTAATACAGGTAGATAATATGTGACTTATCAAACAGAAGTAGTAGCATCAGGTTTACTAATAGTCTCCTAATAGGCAATTTGGTGATATTTACCCAGATTTTGACTCCCCAAAATAGAATCCAGGAATATTCTAGACTGTAGCAGTTACAGCTGACTGACCTATGCTCACTGTCTGTGTAAATGGCATACATTAGAAGGACTGGTAGACACAAGTGCAGATTGTACAGGGTGCCAACCTACCCAATTAGAGGTACCAACCGGCCCAATCATTAGCCAAAGATTAAGTCCTTTGAGATGGACATTTGAAGGTGAAACAGGAGTTTTTACTCCTTTTGTAGTTGAAAAAATCCCATCAATCTATGCGGAAGGGACATCTTACAACAGTACAAATGAATACTTCTGTTTTTTAGGCAGGGCTGCTGTTGAAAGCCTGCCTGCACTCTCACCTGTCCCTATTCAATGGAAAACTACTACACCAGTATGGATAGAACAGTGGCTCTTAGCTAGTGATCAAATTCATGCCTTATTAGATATAGTACAGGAGCAACTTGACCAAGGACACTTACAATCTTCTCTAAGTCCTTAGAATTCCTCTGTATTTGTTGTAAAAAAGAAATCTGGAAATGGAGGATGTTGCCTGATTTAAGAAAAGTAAATGAACAGATGGGAACTATGGGAACTCTCCAGCCTGGATTTCCATCTCCTATTCAATTGCCTAGAGAATAGCCTCTTTGGGTTATAGACATGAAGGATTGTTTCTATTCTATCCTCTGGATAAGGATATGGAAAGATTTGCCTTTTCAGTACCTAGCATTAACTTAGCTGAGCCTTATAAAAGATATAAATGGACAGTTTTGGCACAAGGAATTAAAAATAGCCCTACTATGTATCAAATGTATATTGCTGCTGCTCTTACTGCAGTAATAAAAGTATTTACAAAAGTTATATTGTTACATTACATGGATGATATCTTGGGATGTGTACCTGAGGAACAAATGTTAGAAGCATGTCTACCAAAGATCATAGAAATCCATGTTGTAGTAGACACATTTTCAGGATTTACTTTTGCAATACCACCTGCAAAAGAGACTGCCCAAGTAGTCACTGAATTCCTTATACAAGTTTTTGCAATCATGGGTGTATCACAAGTAATAAAAAGAGATAATGGACCTGCATATACTTCTAAATATTCTGCTCACTTTTGTGCACAGTATCAGATTTTACACACCACTGGCATTCCTTTTATTCCTCAAGGACAGGCAACAGTAGAGAGGAGAAACAGAGACATCAAGAAACTCCTCCAAAAACAAAAGATAACCTAGAGAACTTTTAAATTTAGCTCTTTATAAAATTAACTTCTTGATTTTTGATAAAAATGCACTGGCTCTGGCAGACAGGTTTTATAACCCAATAGAAGAGCGGTGTCCATTATGAGCAGCTACACTATCTAGATAATCACCAGGTGATGTGGAGAGATTCAGAAAGTGGTCAATGGAAGGGACCAGGCAGGTTAACTGCTTGGGGTAGAGGGTTTTCTTGTATCTCTATAGGTGGCGAAGGAATCAGATGGGTGCCAACAAGCTGTATCACTTTGTCCATTGTAGAGAAAAGGAGAAAACTCAAGAAACATCTGGTAGTTCCATTTCTGACTCCATATGTCACATCACATCAAAAACTATTGATGAGACTGCTACAGGACTTCAAAACCTGTAGGAATCACTGGATTCCCTGACATGTGAAATAAAGGACAACGGATTGGTTTTGGACTATCTCTTGGCTGCTGAAGGAGGTGTATGTATGAATGTTATTTATATATATCCTCATTCTAGGACTTCTGGACAGGTATAATTCCTCATGTTGATTCATGTTGTTTGTTACATCACTACTAGCCTGCGTCATATTACTATGTGCTTCTGTTAATACCTCCATACCGACGGATTTATGTATACCTGTTTCAAATAAGACCCTTCAGCCCAGAGGAAAGCTGCTAACAATATCTGATTTGGCTCCCCATTTCCCTATGATACCCACCTCCCTTCCTGAGAGGTCAGGGAGCACATGACCACTTGTGTTCTAAAACAAAAGAAAGTGTGAGAAGTAGAGGATCACAGATAATGGGGAATTCTGAGAAAAGTATACTTGAAGCAAAGATACTTACATCAGAGTATTTACTCAGTGTGATTGATGAGATGATGGCTCTCTAGTTCACATATACTTAGTATTTAGTATGATGATGTAATGGTTCTACAGTTGGCACATGCTCAGTGTGCTGTACTGATGTAATTGTACGGAGGTATTTAAGGGCTGAGAAGACTGGAAATGAGACATTCCATCTTTGACCATCCTCCTGGTGGCTCTCTTGCCTCCTGCACTCCTCCACTAAGATCAAGACTGGTCCTGAGATCCTCCAGAGAGCTAGTCCAGACAATATATAGGTCCATTTTTCTTTCTGAGATAGAGACACAGTAGTGGTATCTCTGGGTCAAAGAGTATGCAGTTTTATAGACTTTTCGACACAGATCCAAATTACTCTCCAGGATGGTTGGATCAATTTACAACTCCACTAATATTAGTATCTCAATTTTCCCCCATCCCCCATCATGCTATTTTCTGTTTCTATCAAATTAATTAATCTGATAGGTATGAAGTGATAATCTCAGAATTCTTTTAATTTACATTATCTCATCAATAGTGACTTAGAATACTTTTTCATATGGCTATAGATAGTTTTGATTTCCTTCTGAAAACGGCCTATTCATGACTTGTATTTGGCTCAGTTCCCTATATAATTTAAGAAATGAGACTTTTAGCAGAATAACGTAAAAAATTTCCCCTCACTTTTTTACTTTCCTTCTAATCCTAGTTGCATGGTTTTGTTTGTGCAAAACCTTTTTAATTTAATGTAATAAAAATTATTCATTTTATATTTCATAATATTATTTGTCTGGCAATATAGTCTTCTTTTATCCATAGATCTGACAAGTCAACTATTCCATGCTCCCCTAATTTGCTTATGGTATTACTCTTTATGTCTAAATCAAGGATCCACTTTGACTACATATTGGTATACAGTGGGAAATGTTAGGCTATAACTAGTTTCTGCCAAATTGCTTTCCAGTTTTCTCAAAAGCTTTTGTCAAACAGCAAATTCTTGAACCAAATGCTGGGATATTCGGGAAATATCCCAAATGAGTTTATTAAACCTTAGATTACTCTGGTCCTTTACTACTGTGTATTGTGTACCTAAAATATTCCATTTTCCACTACTCTATTTCTTAGCCACAGCAGATTTGTTTTGACCACAAAAACTTTGTAATATTGTCTGAAATCTGGTGTGATAAAGTCACCTTTCTTAATATTTTTTCATTGATAGAATATATACAACTTAAATAAAATATATACAATTTAAATAAAATACCTATGTTGACCTTATAGGACATGCCATCTAGTAGTCGCATAAGATACAAAGTCCTAAATCAATAGAATATACAGTTATCATATGGTAAATGCATTGCAGAAATGCAGAATAAAGTAGGGCAAGTATAACTGACAGATGCAGTTTGAAGAGGTAGCATTTGAAATTGATGGGGAGAAATTCAATAGCAAATATAGTATATGGATGCAGGAGATTATAGAGAATAAGAAAGCAAATCATCCAGGTTACTGGAACATAGTATGGGGAAAGAAATAATATGAGATAAACCAGTGTGGGCCTTGAATATCAAGCAAAGGAGCATGAATTAAAACCACTGAAGATTCCTGAGTGGAAAAGGAAAAATACAATTGAAATTATACCGACCTTCAAAGGCTCAAATGCCTTCCTTCTTTCATTATGGTTTTTCCAATATTTCTAGTTTATGCTTATATATCCCACTCCTAAATTCCTCTAGAAAAAATTTGGCATTTAGTTACAAACTATGTGGTTTAATCTTTCTAATGCAAAATTAAGGTTGCAAGGTAGGTGATATGCCAAGCTCAGTGTTGGTGATAAAGTGACAAAGTTTGATTTCTGAAAATAGTCTTGAAAATTGTAATTAAAGATCACAACCTTCCCAGGTCGATTTTAGGGTCTAGAAAGAGTTTAAATGAAAAAAATATAAGTAATCTGGAACTTTTGTGTCTCTGGACTTAATTTACATTATCAACTTAATAATCTAATAGCTGATTATTCATTTCTCTGGTTGAAAATGAGTAGAATGTTTCTCATCATAAAAAGGTAAGATGAGAACTATCATTTTCTACACTTTCAAGAAAACAAAATCAATCTAATTTCCATGCATTTATGTTTCAATTGAATGACAGAGGCATATAACCAAACCTAAGTTCAGAAAACATTCCAAAATCAAAATTGGTTTTTAAATAAGAAAAATTAATGTTGTAATCTATTTTAAAAGTTTTTTTTTAAAAATCACAGAATTTCAAATGATCATTGTCCAATTTTTTTCTCTACATAATCTGTGTTTAAAAAGCACTAAGGATGAGTCTCTGAGAATAGTTTTTAAAATATACCTATGCTTCTGTGTTATTTTAAAAAAATTTTTAAAAATATGACTCTTTAGCAAAATGAAAACCTCAAGTCCTTCAATTCCCAAGTACCAAAATGTATTAGCAGTACAACCAATGAGCAACAATAACAAGAAAGGAGTGGGAAACTTCTCTGTACTTTACCAATATTATTAGATGTCCAACATTCAATTTTTCCTCTGAATCACAAAAAAGTTTGAAGTTTTGTGTTCAAAGTAAATATATTTATATAGGGTTTTCATAAAATCCTGATGCACTCTTAAATTTCAGCAAATTTTACTATATATTCACTATCAAAAATAATAATAGTAGCTAGCATTTACAAAGCATTTTAAAATCTGCAAAGTACTTTAAATACCTCATTTGAATCTCACAATACAGCTTTGAGACAGGTGCTATTATGATTCCCATTTTGTAGATGAGGAAAATGAGGCTGAGAGAGATTAAGTGTCAAGGATTTGCAAATTAACTGAAAACTGTTACAGAATACCAGATCTTATAGTCAGTTCTGCTACAATATCAAAAATGCTTCCCTAAAAAATTACTGCATTATGCAAAATTGAGCAATAAAAATGATGGAACCTATAAGAAAAATGGGACTGAGGATAAAATTCAAATACTTTTTTGGTACCATGTTTAAAAAAAAAAAAAAGGAACAGAAACACAGTTTTATATATAGTGTGTATATATATTATATCTATTAAATGGTTAAAAAATTACATAAATACAAAATAGTGGCAATATCAGTGGCCTCAGAATTCTGTCCCTCTTGAGCTCAAATTTCTTTAGGGCAAAGTACAGTTTTTGCCAGGCCAGGACATGGAATCTCAAAGGGCCAGGATCTGACCCACATGGGAGGGAGGAGATAGAGCTGGACCAGCCTTGCTTAATCCAGAGCCGGTATTGATCCATAAGATATACAATTAATATGGGATTTGCCTTGGAAAAGATCTTAATTTTGCATATGAAAATGAATCTGGGAAGAGTTATAGCTAGTGAGCTATTATGAAGTGTTATCTAATCTGCTGGACAATACCCATATGTTTTGTGCTTGGATCGCTAGATAAAATTTTTTGTTTGTCCCTGATAAAATAGTGCATAAGTAAACATGAAGTTTGCAATATATTATATATATATATATATATATATATATATGAATTATTCCCTAATATCTATCAATCTCACTGGAACAAATCCACATTTTAAAATGAGTGTTATAGCAGAACTGACTATTCAGAGACTACAGAAGTGTAGTCTAGAATTCAACAAGAGAAAGAACAGAGGATGGACTGCATAATACTTTCAATGATCCAGGGTTGATCTTAAACACAAAACATATCTTGTTAACAACAAAATTCTTCCAATGATTATATAAAATTGCAAATTATCCCAGATTTGCAGAAGAATCAAAAGAGTAAGTGATCCAAAGGGAGAGGGTGCATACTGAGGATAAGCAGAATGTAATGTATTACCAGTCATTTTGTACAAAAGGCTTAAAGGAAATAGAAGTATGTGGACAGAAAATGGGCCAGTCTCATGTAGCTAGTGGACAGGTCAAATGCTACACTGACAGCAATAGAAATGTAAAAGACCTAGGACAGGGGATTTTTAAGCTGAGAACCTTACACACATAACAACACACTCACACACACACGCACACACACACACACACACACACACACACACAGTTTATAGATTCCAAGTTACACACACATATATAATTTCATAACTATATTTTAATATAATTGGTTTTCTTGTAATCCTGTATACTTTAAGCATTTAAAAAAATTATTTTGAAAGAAGATCCATGATAACAAGAACATTAAGAACCTCTGATAACATGGTAGAAAGCCACCAGCTTGCTGGTTGGATTCTTGAGTCAGATTTATATAATTATGATAAAGAGTATTTGTGCAGTTAGTTATCCTCTTATCCTCAAAAAGTTCACTAATATCCACTGAAGTACACTACACGGTAGGAGGAAGGGAAGGATGGAAGAGAGAAGGACTAAAACCTCAAAACTATTTTACCATTCTAATTTAGAAGTGACAGTTTTTCTTCCAAGGTTGATCTATTGTATTTCTTTTATTTGTTACTCAGGACCAAAGATAGGTTCTAGTATATCTAAAATTAAGTTCATGATGTTTAGAGTTTTTTTAATTGGGAGAAGAGAGTGTTTGAATCTCATATTGAAGAAGTCTACCACAGACAGGAAAACAGAGGGACCAGACCACTATAGGAATTGTATGTATGTGGTCTTATTTTATAAGCCTTTCCTCTACTTATCCCCACCTTTCAGAATCCTTAGCTTCGTTCAAGACTCAGCCCAAGTGCACTCTGCCCTCTCACCTGAGTGCTTCCCTTTCTAAATGTAACCTATATCTACTCAATATGTATCTTGTACCTATTGTACAGATCTATTATGTACATTCTGTTTCCCCTTTCTATTAAGAACACAATTTCTTTGAGGGAAAGCATTATTTCTACTTTTTCTTTTTATCTTCCGTGCTTAATTCAATGTATAGTTAAGTTCTTAATAAATCTTTGCTGATTATTATTTCAAAGAGGGGAGAAGGTTCAAAAAGACAATAGGATCAAGTCTGGCAGGACATTAAACCAGTTAAATATGCTATTGTAGGGTAGGCAAAAAAGATAAAAAGTGTCCAGTAGCAGAACTGAATTCTATACATCTTCTATAAGAAGAAAATTTGATGTCATTAAGCAATATTTATAGGTTTCTATCATATCTACAAACCTGTTATTAAAGCTTATAAATTAAAAGTTCAAAAGCCAAATGGGTGTTTATGAAGACACTATGCAATTTAGACTTTTTAACTTTTCATAACTTTTTTTTTTTAAGTCTTCAAACAGTGAGCAAAGGGCCAACTTGAGATGACCCTTATGAGTCTGTTACATAGGAAAGAAGAGTGACTTTTTTCTCTTGACTCTTATGGCTTATAATGAGTCTCAGTACTACCTATATGTACTGAACCATTTCATTCTTCTACTCTATTATCTCGGCAGCACCCTATTTTCATAGAAAAAATAAAACAAGTCTTTTACCAAATTTCTGACCCTGCTAAGGCTTTCTGGTTCCCTCCATATACCACTTCATTCCTCAAAAGAAGGAAAGTTACATAAGGAAGCATAACATAAAGAAAACATGAAAGAATTATAAGAGACATATCTGCACTCTTCAGTGGAAATATAGCTAGCCCTTCCTGGCTGTAATCACCAGGCCTATATACTTTAAGTCCAAACCCTACTCTGATTTCTTCCCATGTTCCTAATTTCTTTAATAAAGCAACATGAAAATAAAATACTCACCCTCAAGAAAATGTGTATGGTTAAGTATGAGTTTATGGGAAAAATAACCTGAGAAAATAAAGCAATATTTAGATAGTAAGCTAAGAGCCATAGAGGAAAGGGAACACATTTCTTATATGAAGAATATTCACCTCAATCAGTTTCTTCCAGAAAGTTCACCTTTAAGGTCCAAAGATTAGTGAAACTTCCATGTTCAAGTTAGAAAAATAATGACTTATTTCTAGATCATATGCTCTCTCTCATATAATATATTCCTTGATATTATATTTTCCTCTCAATTCTGAGGGGTCTCAACAAAACAGTAATAATAAAACCACTCCATTCTTCTCTATCTCTCCTAGATTTAAATAAACGTAATCACAAATGTATCAAAAAGTCATGTTACACAGAATGAAAAAAATTAAATCCTGAACTCAAATCTTGGCACAGAAAAAACACTTCAGGTAAATTTAGTTTTTGATGGTACACATTTCAAGAGACTTAAAAAAAAAAAAGTTGCATCAGTTTACTTGATTAAAACTCTAGTAAAGAAATAATGTTTCTTTGTGAATAACAACTTCTATAAACAATACCCTCCAAATTATATAATAACTACTTAATATATACAGATTCATATAAGTCCAAATCTCAGACTTTGGTAGAAAATGAATTGTTAAATCTTTATAGCTACAAAAGTCTCAATAATTCAAACAGGGTTTAAAAAATCCATTTTCTTTTGTCTAATATCCTGTAGTAATAGTAAAATTTCATTCCATTTCTCCCCTCCCACTCCATTGTGCACATTAAGGAATAGTTCACAATCAGCAGTTTGGGGACAGGAATTCCACAATCAATGAAATGGACGTCCTCTTCTGTGTTTAGTCTTAAGGTGTCCAGCTGAACGGCGAAGTCTTTTTCTCTCTTGTCGATGCTGCTTCTCAGCTTCTTGTTGCTTTTTCTGTTGCTCAGACTAAAAAATTTAAACAAAGAAAAGAAGAGGGAAAGTTCCAACTTTTCCTTCTAGAGTCACCCAAATCCATAGAGCCTTCTGTGCTAAAAGAAGTATTACTAAATTCTGGCTAGTTTAAATTGGTAAGGCTACATTCTACTCAGGAAAGAGCATTGTGGTGGAACACAGCAGAGGGAAAGAGATTTACATTACTAATACACACAGTACAGAGAAAGGCCCTTTAAGAGGAGTAAGAAAAGCTGTAAAAATAATACTGTATAAGGAACCAAGAGAGTGTTCTGTCTGGTCCCAGCTTTGCCACTAGTTCACCTTACGCCTTTGTGTCACTTTCCCTCTCTGATCCTCAGTTCCTTCACCTACAAAATGGCAATGGTTGGATTGGATAATTTCTCTGGTCCCCTTTCAAATTTTGATAGTCTTATCAATTGATGACTCAACTGTCCAACTATATAAGGCTAGCAGAGTGAACACATCCTGTGAATACTTTTTCTTGCATTCAAACTCTTCTTAACACTATTCTCTCTATCTCAAAACAAACCAATATTTCCCAGATCATTATCTATCTTATTTTTAAAAGCTTAAGTTTTCAAACACTTCTGCCTATTTCCATAAAATCAAATTACCCTTTAAGGAATGAAGATTTGCCCTCACTGATGATGTTCCAAAAACTGTATCATAGGCTCAGAAAGTGAGTACAGAATAATAACCCTGATATATTGTAAATTGTGGTAATATGATGGAAATAGCGTCAGGTTAAAGCAGCTGGATGGAATGGAGAAAATATAACTAACTCTTGAATCAAAGTTAAGGTCAAGAACAACTGGATTCAGATTTTTGTCTCTGACACTAGCTGTATAACAATGAATAAATTACTTAATTGAAACTCATTTTCCTCATTTGTATAAAGAGGTTCATTATACCTACAGAACCTACCTCACAGCACTATTGAAAGGCTCAAATGTGATGATGTATATGAAGTATTTTTTCAAACTTTATAATTAGTAATACTGTTATCATTAGTATTACTATGGGACATTTGAATCTTACTAACTTTATAGTAAGTCTAAACTAATTTTGTTTATATGTCAATCAGAGTTCTACTTTATTCCAAAAATTATTTCCCTATATTACATCTGCTTGATGCTTTACTGCATTTTATTCAAATTTTAGGAAAAATGAAATTATCATTAGACTTTAATACTTTCTCACCCAAAGTAAAAATTTATACTGAATTTAACTATCTCAAAAAATATAAGTGAACTGTCTAAACATGGTATTAAAAGTTACAGAAATTGGTATGTACATTATAGGGAAATCTTTTGCCTCTTATCATCCTTTCTCAACTGCCCTTCACAATAAACTCATAAAAACCTTGAGAGAAACACCACATTTCTGAATAGAGTAGTTATAGCACTGTCCTTTGTAAAGCTAATACATATTAATTTAACCAGTAGCTTATGAATAAGTGATTCAACTGGATATCACATTACTTACATCACATTACTGTAAATGCAACAGTTTATATATAATTGAAATTTTATGAAGTGACAGCTGTTTTTTAGATTCTTTTTCTTTCCATTTGCTCCCAAAAGGAGGTGAAGTTTAAATGAGACAATATCATTAATCATTCACAGTATGAGACAAAGATTTGGACAATGTGAAAATAAATAGCTAGAATGAAGTTTTTAGTCAGAAACAGGTTCTAGTTCCAGTTCTATCATTAAATATGCTGCTCTGAATGGCAGAGATCGCTTTTCTGGACCTCAGCTTCTTCTTGGGTAAAATGAGATTTAATTTTATCTCAAAGTGTGATCCAGGGACCCCTTGAGGTCTACAAGATCCTTTCAGGGGGGCTGAGGGCAAAGATATGTTTTTATAAAATTAATAGACATTTTGATTTCTAATGTGATGAATATCAATAGACAGAACCCAAAACACAAAAGCTCTCTAAAGTCCATATTGGTCTTAAATGAGTCCTAAGATAAAAAATTTAAGAACTGATGAATTAGATGGTTCCAAGATCCCTTCCACATCTGAAACTCTATAATCACAGAATCCTTTTCTCCAATGATCTGGAATGTGTTTGCTTTGTTTTCAGCTGCCAGGGAAGGGAAATTGGGGGAAGGAGGATGAAGAAGTTAATGAAAAAGAAGGGGGAGAACATGAATAACAATAGGAATGCAGCTTCACAGGAATCACATTCCCTATATAAATATATCACATTTTACTTAAATCATTTCTTTGTTTTAAAGATGTAAACTTTTTCATGAATTCTACATGGTTAATACCGTTTTAAATAAGTTTTTCATCTTTAAAATTTCTGAACAATTTAATTTCTTAGAATTTGTTGGCATTTATAAGGAATAACTAGAAGTACAATATAGATTTAATCAAAAATATAACAGGCACAAAGACTTGGCTTAGAATTCCATCTCAAATTGAAATTCAGAGAATTGCTTCCTAACCATGGGCCTGAGAAAAGTCCATGACTTTTCTCCTCTCTGAGCTTCAATATGTTCCTTTATGAAATAAAAGTTAGGACAAAATAATCTTTTTCTTAGAGCACTAAATCATGAGCCTACACACAATGGGTATTTAAAAAAATATATTGAATTCTCTTGATTTAAATGAATGCTGTGTCCAGTCAAATGCTAAGGCCAATGAAGAGAAGAACCTTTGAAAGACACCAGTAGGGGCTTTTTCTTTCTATGCTGAAATCTGTCCATACCTTCCTATACCATGTTCTTTTTGTCTATGAAATTTCCATTCATGATCAAAAATTACTTCGTTATATACAAAGTAAATTTTTTGTGATTCAAGTATTGTCATGTTTACTTTGCAAAGAAGGAAACTGAGTCTAAGTTAAGTTACTTGCCCATAAAAACACAACTCTTAAGTGGGTGGATCCAACTATTATCCCAAACATTTTCAAAAATAATCCTAACCAAGTCAGTTATTGTCTATGTCTAGTTTTGATATAATTCCATTTTTAAATTTCTGAAGTATTTTGTTGAATAAAAAGTGTCAGGAGGATATGTTATTCACTTTATCATGAAATACAAAAGATTGCTTTAGCTAGTCACTTTCTAATTTTAAGAAAAGACTTTAAGAGTCCTGGCATACACATTCACTAAGCCAAAGAACTACAAAGGAACTAACATATTAGTTTAAAATAGTTTAAATAATGAAAGGATGGTCCCTCACATAAAAGCACTGGACTGTATGGCTTTGATTTCAAAAAAATGTGTCTTGAATTTCAAATATAATGTAACAATTTTTTTTTAATGTCCAAGATTAATTATGATAAGAAAGTTAAAGTATAAGAAATAGGTAACAGATACAAGAAATCACTTTGAGTAAAAAGTAAAATTTGACTTATTTGGGGAATGCTCTCAAAGTAGACTGTTTTAACTACTTTCAATTCATAGAGTGAAAGCTATTTACTACTATTAAACTACCTGCATCTTCTCTAGGAAAAATTTCAGAAGTAAGCAAAGATAAAATTTATGAGATTGCAACTGCAAATTATTCGAGAAAAAGAAACAAAAATACAGTTAAAAAGTATTCATTGATTAATTTAAAAAAGAGTATCACCTCCAGATAGTTATTTAAAAAGCTTCACTAATTAAAAGTACAGATCAATTTAGGGCAATATTCAATATTAAAATAAAGATTTCAATATGTGAAAATAGAATACATATAGAGTTTAGACTTAGGAAGGACCTTCAACCCTCTCATTTTATACAAAAGAAAACTGAACCTAGAGGATTTAAGTGTGTTTCTTGCCAAGGTCACAGACATGGTGATTGGAAGAGCTGATTTTAGACTAATCTGGTTATACTTTATTTTTTCTTATTAATTAATCACTGTTTTGATAAAAGATATCCTTTAATCTTTAAATGACAAGGATTTTCATTTCTAAGTCGCAAATAGCAATTCAGTAATGGACAACTGCTAGTATGCTTGTTCTCTACTAGAAAAAAGAATTATGGCTAACTTCTGAATCACTCAGTCTTGTGCTACTCTCCAGGACTCCAATAATACAGGACACCTCCTTCTTTTAGTCCATGAATTCACAGTCCAAGAAAGTCTGAAAAAATGATGAAATATTTGCATAGGAAATGATATTTTACAGAAGAGAAAGAAAGCCAGGGAGATCTGGCTCCAATTTGAGGTCAAGAATATGCCAAATGATCCCAGAGGCTTGATCAATCTTTTGTGAAAGTTAAGAACATCTCACAAATCAAGTGGGAAATGTGATATATTAGCTAACTGAAACGCCTTTAGTTCTTTTAAAACACAAAAACGATAGCCCTAAAGCTATTCTCTATCTTACTTTCCTTAAAAAAAAAAAAAATTAATTAAGTCAAAATAATTTACCCTCTTTAACGTGAATGTCAACTGCTTGCTGCCAACAGTGGTATCTGATACATTCAGAGTCCCAAGTTTTGCTTCAAGCTGCAAACGATCTTCAAGGGGTTTTCTGGAAAAAAAAAAAAATTTAATGGATGAAAATTAAGGGAAAAAAATTTATGAATTAACAGGATGAAATGTAATGAAGTGAATCCAGTCCTGGAGTCAGAAGGACCTAGTCTCAAATCCAATTTCAAACATTTAACACTTACTAGCTATAAGATCCTTGGCAAATTATTTAACTTCAGCTGCTCTTCTACCTCCTCTCCCAAAAAGTACCTACACATGTCATGAACACATATGATATCCAGGATATTCCCAAAAGTTATAATTTTAAGCTATTAAAACTATTAATTCTTTAAAATACAGTAAGATTTTAGGGACACTCCATATATTTAAATCAGTAAATAGCAAAAAATGTAGATATTCTTTATACTCTAGAAATTCAATTCAAAATTTCTCAAGTGCCTCCAATCTTCAATATACTATGCTAGGTGATGAGATATAAAGGTAGTAAATGATATTACTCACTCACAAAAAACTTAGACTGGAGTCAAAAGACTATATAACTAATATAAGTAACATTAAAAAATTATGTGATAAGCACATAGACAAAAAAAATCAAACAGAATGACATAAAGGATTCAAAAGAAGGATTACTTCTATCTAGGGAAGGCAGAAAAGGTTTCATGAAAGAGAGCACCTGATTTGGGTCTTGAAGAAAATTTTTCTTTTTGAAATATTTTATTAATATTTTTGTTTATATCACAAGAGTTTCTTCTAGTATCCTTTCCCCATGCTTTCTCTCAGAGAACCATCTAAAATAATAAATTCTATTTTTAAAGGGGAAAAAATTTAACAAAATCAATCAATAAATTTCAAAATATACTGAAAAATATTAAAAACTCCTATCTCTAAGATGGAAGAGGGTATGTATTTTCATGTTTTTTTCAAGTCATGCTTGCTTTTTATAATTTTGCAACATTCACTTTTGATTGTTTTATGACAACTGTATTTTCCATTTATGTTGTCATTTTACATATTATTTTTAGCTTTTCTTACTTCATTTTGCATCAGATCATGTAAATCTCTCCAGGCTTCTCTGTATTTGTTACATTTTCCATTTTTTCACATCACAGTCACATCCCATTATATTGATGTACTATAATCTGTTTATTCCCCAATCAACAGGCATCTACTTTAGTTTCCAATTTTTGCTATTATAAAAAGAAGTGCTATAAATATTTAGGTGCATATGGGCATTTTCTCCTTATCAATGACCTCCTTAGGTTTTAAATCTAACAAAAGAATCTTTGGGCCAAAGGATATAGATATTACAATTTCTTTATTTGTAATTCCAGATTATTTTCCAAAATGGTTGTCCAATGATTAAAGCTCTACCAACAACACCCCAGTGTATTTAACATGCCATAATTCTAACATTATTCCCATTTTTTCTCATCTTTGCCAATCTGCTGAATTTGAGGCAAAACCTAAGAGCTGTTTTAATTTGTATCTCTTCAATTCTCAGTGAAATGGTGCATCCAAAGAGAATTACTTTCAACAACTAGAAATATATGCAGTATCCATTCTGTTCCTGGGTGACAGCTTACATGGATAAAGAGATAACAAAAGAATATGTTAGGAAACACTAGTCCAGTTTGGCTAGAAGGCAGTATTTGAAAGAAATAATAAGATAAAAAGCTTGAAAAGTAGGCTGGGGACAGATTATGATTGGCCTTTAATGCCTAAGGAGATCAGTTGGAGGGACAGATAACATGTTGAAAAATAAAGTACGGATCTAAAAAAATCTGAACTGCCTAAAATAACATGTCAAATATATTGAGATGAAATTTAATAAAAATAAATGCAAAGACTTAACAATGTTTCATAAAATAAACTATACAAATACAGGACTAGATTGGTATCACTAGACACCATTTTACACAAAAATGATCTTGGGATTTAGTGGGCTGCAAGCTTAATCTGGCTACCATATGGCACAGCAATCAAAAAAGCCATAAGAATATAGAGTTCATAATAAAGGGAGATAAAGAATCCTGCTTTTAGATCCCTAGTCAGACTAAATGTGGAAGACTATTTAGCTCTAGATGCTATACTTTAGGAAGGACATATGCAAAAAGGAAGTTTTAAGCCAGATATAAGGAAATATTTCTTAATAATTAGGATAGGATGGGGCAGGTAGGTGGCACAGTGGATAAAGCACCAGCCCTTGAAGTCAGGAGGCCCTGAGTTCAAATCTGGTCTCAGACACTTAACACTTCCTAACTGTGTGACCCTGGGCAAATCACTTAACTTCAACTGTCTCAGCAAAAATAATAATAATAATAGTAATAATAATAATTAGGATAGGGTGAGAAAGGAGAGGGACAGGGATTAGACAAATGATTTCAGAGGAAACTCCTACCAATGCATTTTCTCTGCAATTTATAGTCTTACAAAATTAGGGCTTTTCATAAGGGAGAGGCTGCCTAGGGAAACGGTAGGCTCTCACTATCACTGCAGATCATCAAGCAGAAGATGAATAGCAAGGAATCTCTTTTCAGTACAGATTGGGATCTCCAAAGGCCCTTCTAAAGTTTCAATGACTGACTGTATATATTTTTAGGCAATGAAGAGTCATTGAAAGATTCTACACAGGGAAGTGGTATAACAATATCTGTTCAAAGATTAGTCAGATTCAGGGCTGGATTCTTTGAGATGATAGTCTTGTTCAGCCCTGGGACCAAACATGGATCATTTGGTCCCAGTAAATCTCTCCATTTAATAAACTATTAAATTGTTCTCTTAAAAAAACAAAAAACAAAAACAAAGATTAGTCAAATAGTAATGAAATGGATGCATCAGAAAGGAGAAAAACTGGAGACAAGAAAAACAGTTCAAAAGTGATTACAACAGTCTAGGCCAGTGGCAATAAATTCTTGAATTACGATGGTGAACCAAAGATTAGAAAGGGTAAGATACGAGAGAAATTTCAGAGGCAGAGTCAACAGGACATTGCTGTTGGTAATATACACTAGCAAATGGGAATGAGACAAATTAAATATGACTGAAATTTTGAAGTCAGATGTCTGGGAAGAACTATTAACGCAACAGGAAAGTTAGAAAGGAGTTTTGGGAGAAAGATAATTGAGATTTAAGATATAGTAATTTCACTTGCAGAATCAAAGCAGGAGAGATCATGGCTGAATATATAGATTTGATAATCATGCACAAAAGTATTAGTTGAAACTAAAAAGATAAATTATGGGAAAAAAGGCTAAGAACAGAGTCTATGGGAACACCCACACTCATGGAGAAATAAGAAATATAAACTTGCAAATGAGACAGAAATAGGAGGTCACATCAGTAGAAGGAGCACCAGGAGATAGAAGCCAACAGAGGAGAACATATCAACAAAGAAGTAATGAAAAAAAATCAAGTACTGCTAGAAATTTAGAGTGGATAAGGTCTAAAAAAAGGTCTTTAAATGTGATATCTAAGTGGTCATTCATGTGTTTGAAGAGCTTCTATATTAACATATTGGGGGCAGAAATCCAAATAGAAGAGGATTGGAGTTTATGCCAGTGATTAATAATGAAATGGAATCAGCAGGAACAGGCTAATCTCTCTTAGAAGGTGGCAATGAAGGGGAAAGAAAAGATCAAACTAACAGGGAAGGAGAAGAGTCTGTAGTTTGTTTCTTTTTTAAGGAGCCCCACACAGGATGGTAAACAGTATGGTGGGGATAGTGGATGTGTTGTGCCACAGTTCCCTTTTATTGTCCTGCCTCAGTTTTCCTAAATTGTTTTGCCTCAGTTTCTCTGAACTGTTCTGCTTCAGTTCCTTGAATTGTTCTGCTTCAATCCCCTTGGTGGCAACATTATCCCTCCCTCCTAAATTTAATCCAGATAAGGAGAAAGGGAAAAAAAAAAAAAAGGAGAAAGACATCTATCTTAGACATCATGACTCCAGATCTTCCCAATTTATCATAATGTACGGTGCCTCTCCCCATTCTGTCATTGTTTTTCTTAATCCCAATTTATCAGAATTTATCTCCTATCTCTCGTTCTCAGTGCTCGGACTCTGCCCCTGCCTCATTTACCCTGATAGCTTAAGAGCCACATTATATATTATATATATTTCATGGGAACCTCACATTGGCTACTGGATGCTTTGAGACATCAGCCCTGGGGGCAACATGCTCTCTGTACAATCTCTCCTTCTCAAATAAAATATTAAAACCTCTCTAATTTCTATCTTGCCTCAGTTTCTCCAGCATTACAGATGGAATCAAGGACATAAATAGAAAAGAGTCAGATTTGGCAAGGATTAAATCCAGCTCAATCATTGCACCTGGAGAAGACTGATGAAGGAAGAAATTCTAAGGTGCAGAGGTGAGGCAACTCATGTCAGACTACTATTGAAGGAAGGGAGTTGAGGAGAGATAATTTTTAGAACAAAGAGGGTAGAAATTATTGGGAGGGAAGGGGAAAGGAGATAATGAAAGGACTGTCACATAGTCACTACAGCCCAGTTTACATTTGACAGAATAAACATGTACAGTTTCATAACTTGGCCCAAAGATCTGTTAATTTCTAAATCTTTAAAGACTTTGATGGTCACTAGTACTTAAGTTTCTATGTCTTTTGTTAATACTGATGTCTTACAAAAGAAACACTAAGACACTCAGGACAAAGAAACAAAGGAACTACAATACAAATTGTAGCCCAGCCATTATTCAATTGTTTATTCTGAATTCTTTGGAATGCAGAGAACAATGTTGATAGCTGGAACAAATTGTTAAAAAAAAAAAAATATATATATATATATAATATATATAATATATTAAACTTAAGCATTTACCATTTAGATACAATCGCTCCTAATAGTGATCCAGGACAAATCACTTAAGGCCAATGTCTCCCCCAAAACAAAAAGAAAAACCCAACAAACAAGATTTTAAATTCCCTGAAAGCAAATGATCATTGTTTTCATTTGTATCTCCAGCTTTTAACACAATTTCTGGCATATAACAGGAATTTAATAAATATTTACTTAGTGGACTGATACACAAATTTATTCAATTCCATTTCCTTGAAAAATAAAGAGTTTTACATAGTTGGGCACAACGACACAATCTTTCACTAAGTTGGTTAATGAGAAAAACTGCACTGGGCCCAAAGATAGGATGCCCAAGCTTTCATTTTCGAACTAAGGTTCCCAAAGTAGATAATACAGCAAGTATTTGCACCCAGGTCCTCTTGTCTCCTCAGCAAAAATACTCTCTTTTCAAGTTAAAACAACTGATTTGTTTGTTTGGTTTTGGAGGGGGCGGAGAAAATGAACCTGTATTTTCAACCATTTAGGAAATTCTTACAGACTTAGAGAGCTGTTTCTGAGGCATGGAAAAAATTCAGTGGCTTGTCCAGAAGCATATAACTACAAGTGTGCCAAAGAGAACCAAAACCCTGATCTCCAAGGCTGCTAGCAATCTACTCTTACATTGTCTCAACATTTACTTATAACTATTAAATATGAAGGGATAAAATAATACTTTTCTTTTATTCTTAAATACTCATATTGGAATATACAAAGTGCTTGTCAATACTCTACAAAGATGTGAAAGGCTCACAAGAGCACAAAATGAGTTTGCTTGTGCTTCTACCATGGCATTAGAAAGTATCCAGCTGTATCCTGTAGGACTGGAATTAGTCTGATTAAGTGTAACTGCAAGATGTGGACCTTGAGAATGGGGTCATCTCTTCTAATAAATATTTTCCAGGTGAATTACTTTGAATATAGTTTCCCTAATCCACATAGGAATAAACTAAACATTTATACCTTGGGAAATTTAGCTACAATTTTCAAGTAGTAATGGAGTAACATATCTTCTTCATATAATTTGGGATGTGGTTAGCATAAAGTGGTAGTTTTTTTTTTTTTTTCCTAAGCAATAATGTTGTTAAGAAGCACTTTTATTTTACTTTTCATCTTCAAAGTTCTTTAGAAACCAAATAATTAATCCTTTCAACATCCCTGAGACAGAGGTATTTATCCTTTACAGATGGGTAATGGGGTAGGGGAAAGAAGTGGTAGATATTAAATGATTTGCCTCGGGCCACATAGAGATTCAAGTCTAAAGCCAGAATTGAATTTGAGAATTTCTGGTTTTCAAACCAGAGCGAGACTTTACCTGATTATAAATGATCTGTACTAGGAATTTTTTCTAATCATGTTCATACATGATGAAAGGAATGAGAATGAATTTTTCCTTTTTCCTTCCTTCCTTCCTCCCTCCCTCCCTTCCTTCCTTCTTATCCCTTCCTTCCTTCCTTCCTTCTTATCTCTTCCTTCCTTCCTTCTTTCCTCCCTCCTTCCTTTCCTTCCTTTCCTCCCTCCCTCTCTCCCTCCCTCCCTCCTTCCTTCCTTCCTTCCTTCCTTCCTTTCTTCATTCCTTCCTTCCTTGTAAGGTCATGGTCAGAAATGTGATTGTAGCACAGAAGTAAATTATGTTTGCCTAAGTAATGTCTGCAATCTTTATATTTTTTTTAGGATTATACTCTACTCATATCATAGGAGCTGTGAGTAAATATGGAGCTACTGAGACTAAATGTTCCACAAAAAAATAAATTTGTGAGAATTAAGATTTTTCAACTAAATGTTTATAAAATGACTATCTTTCAAGAATGACCTTATTTCTTCTATGATCAGGTATTTAAATTCAGGTTTCTTTTTCAATGTGCTTTCAATAAACACTTGTAAAAACTTGTTTCGTCTGGGTAACTTGGAAAGGCAAGCTAAATTTCAGAATGAAGTATGGCAAGAGATCAGACACTGACAGGGACTATGTACTGAGATTTCTACATTAAAGAAAGTTCCACTTCTCTCTCTTTGAAAGTCAACTTTGAATGTGGCTGGTAACCAGCAATTTCTAAAGCATAACTGCATGAGTGCCATTTCAGTCAGAGGCAATTAAGAATATGAACAGATGTAGAAGCTGTAAAAATCTAAAGACATTTGAAAATATTCAATTTTAATAGAATAAAGAAATCAGTTACGACAAGGGGAGAAAAATTGCTACTGTGCAGCTTTCCCAGAACTTAGGGCCTAAAATAGGCTTAACAGTATACCTGTACCATTCCATAATTCACTTGAAAGCATACTAGGAAAAAAATATAATTTAAATGCTGTATTAGAGAAAGTACAGTTATATTTGAATTTAGACAACTGTCTAAAAAGAGGCTAAAATGATTAGAAGTGCTTAGTAAGATAACAAGTATTTGGAGAAAAGGCTCTAAATTATGAGAAAGGACATATTACTGGGTAAAAAAAAAATAGAATGAGAATAAATCAAAGAAGAAAAAATTAAGGTTATATCTGAAGATCTTTACTTTTTTTTTTTTTTTTTTTAATTAAGAAAAGAGTCAACAGCTATTTGTTAGGAATGTTTTGAGTATAGACTTACTATTTATAAGGAGTTGATTCACTTGTAAAACAGAATATTTAGATGATCTTTCATACACTTGTGATTCATACTATACTTGTGCCCTCTCTTCCAAGACTGTCATGATATAGGAAATAGAAGGGATTTGGACTATTTAAGTCATAACACTCCTAGTGACCAACCTTTTGGAATTCAAGTTCTTCATAAAGGGGTAGGCTGATCTTCAAACAGGAGCTGTGGCCTAATGCCAGACCCATATTTAAAGACTTTCTAGCTTAGCTGATGTCTGTTAGGTCTTTTCCTCCACTGACATACATAGCCTTTGGAAGACCAGGGTTCTTTCTTCTGCACAACAGGGACAAGAGGTGGGGCTTTTATTAAAACATTCTTTTTTATTGCCGTATGTACCTATTACAGTTAATATCTATGCATTTTTTAAAGACATTAACATCCTAAATCAACGTGATCAGTTATGCAACCCACCCTTCAAATCTTGGTTTCCTATGACAACACGGAGTCTGGAAACACCTGCTTTCACATAGTCCTATTGAAAGTTTACTTGAGAAAATAACGGGTAGAGCCCAAAGCAAACCATTTTCAGTAGTTCTAAAAGGTGTAATTTTTAAACTTTTAGTGTCTGGCTAAGTCAGGTAAAAAATGCAATTTAGCAGATGAATTCAATCCATAGAATAAATATATCACTGCCAAAGAAATAGGGGCTTAAAAAAAAGTAATGTTAGATTATAGAAAAATTTATAGTTACTAAAGTAGAAAAGGGATTAAATAGGCCTTTTAACTTACTTAAACTTAAAATGAGCTTTCTATTTACTACTGAGGTTTACAAACATGGAATGCTTCTGAGATATGAGAAACAAAGTGAGAAACTTAAAAAATGCAGTTTTTACAAAGAAATCACTTTATCTTAAGAGGATCTATTTTATCTTCACTTAATCTTGTCTTTGTTCAGATATTTGAAACATGAATGCATATAGTGTTTTAGGGAAGATATATTATTCCTTTCAAATGGCTGAAGATGAAAAGTTGAACAAGTGCCAAACTAAAATAATTTAAATGATAGTGGAAGATGAAGTAGGCATTAACAAGGTATACATCAATTATCACTCCTATTATGCAGCCTATAATCCTAGCTTTACATCTTTAACCTTAATTAGTCTTAATCTTCTTTTACCTTCTAACTCTGTTGTCTTCCTCAAATCTTCAAACTCTTATCCAAAAGTTCATTCTTGTATGTGAAGAATTTATTCTATTTCAAATCTGTCCTATGAATACTTTGCTTCCAATGAGAGATGAAACCTAACATTTTACAAGCTACATATAATTTGGAATTGGATTAACTAAGAGAATCTCATTCTCTTTACTTAACCTCATATCAACTGGAACTGACATGAATAATCAAATAACGCCACTGATTTAAATTTAATTTATATTTGTTGATGATCAAGTCATTATAAAATTTCTAATATCCTTAGAAGAAATAGTAAAGATTATGGTCCCAATAAAAAACATGATTACTTTCTACAGAAAGTATAGGATTAGTTAGCTCCTAAATTACTATGTTCTGTCTCTAGGATATCATATAAGTGACTTTATGCAGACTACTCTCTGCATAAACAAATGAAAGAGAGAACTTGGAGCAAGAGAGAAAGAGAGTGAAAGCAAGGAGAGATAGAGAGAGACACAGAGAGAGAGAGAGAGACAGAGAGACAAGAAAAAAAGCACTTATTTATTTCATAATTGAATATTTCATATAGAAGAGAAACAAGATATATTCTAATTGGTGTCAGAGGAGTGACTAGAACTAGATGGTAGGGAAAGGAAACCGTAAGTCTCAACATAAGGAGGAATTTTGTAAAAATTAGAAAGGACTTCTGGTGAGGTAATGAGAGTCCCTTATAACTGGTAGTGTTCAAGCAGAGGCAAGATGAAGACTTGGTTGGGAATAAAGTTTTGAGTAAGGACCAGACAAGAGAATTTCTACCATCCTTTCCAACTTTTAAGTATCCATAAATTAGGCTTCTGAGATTTTAAAACATTTTAATATCTTGTGTTTTAATGTTTCCTGAGTTTTTTGATAAAGGACATTTGGCCTCTACCATACACATATGCACATGGAATAAATACTATTCAAGGGGACTGAATAGGCAATGTGCCAACTGCAAAACATTTGGAGCCCTCACCACAAGTCAACCCATATGTTACTTACTTCATTAGCTTCTGCTTTTTTGCAGAATCCTTGAAGCTTCTGAATTCCTCCCCTGCTTTGATCTCAAAAAACTGGGGCTTCAGCACTGTTTGCTGATCCTCCTTAAACCTTTCCTGCCACCTCAGTTTTTCCTCTTGGCGGAGAAGTTTGCGCTGTTTCCTGACCTCTTCAACCCAGTCTTTTTCATCATCTGAAGTCTCAGAACTTTCTGCATCACTTGGTTTTCCTTCCGGTTCTTCCTCCTCTTCCTGAAGACAGAAATAGTTAGAGGCACCACTTTTTCCCTGAAATAGGAACTAGTTCTTTTTTTAATTAGCATTTGCCCAATTAGAATATGTGACAATTTCTACTATGCCCAATTTTAAGAGAATGCTATATTAAATAAAATATGCCAAATAAAACAGAACTGTGTAAAATAAATTATTTCTCAGCCAGCT